>NW_022589710.1:235719-515307 GCF_004348235.1 Phoca vitulina
AAAGAAAGAAAGAAAGAAAGAAAGAAAGAAAGAAAGAAAGAAAGAAAAAGAAAGAAAGGGAAAGAAAGAAGAGAATGTCAGGTTATCAGTAGTTTTGCTTTAGGAAACATACTCACTCGGTAGAAATACAGAAGAAGCAAGGTAAATATACACACAGAAGTTACTCTCTGGCAAACCTAGACCTAAAATTAGCATTGACCTTAGAAGAAGAAAAGGAAACTCAGGAAAACAGAAAAAGATCTCCCTGCTCTTCCAAGTCTGAGAAGACCAATAGGATAGAACATGATGGTCAGTACGTGGTAGAAGCTCATTTATGTAAATCAGGACAGAAACTTCAAGGCATTCCTCAGGCACTCAGCCCAGATCCTAGGCATTTGAAACTCCAAGTTGCCATCTCAGTTTTTTTCTTAAAGATGAAACTTCCCCTCTGAGATTTCCATTCTGTAAAAATAGGGTCTGCTATTATTCAGAGTTTTATCTGTTTCTTAAGCAACAGTAACCTTCTTCTTGCATTGTCTCTGTCAGAGTCCTTTTCTCTTTTTGTTTTTGTCTCTGCATTTCATGTTAAGGTAATCTTTTCAAATGCCTAGTAATCCTAGATGCTCATTCATACTTAGTGGGATATAAATCTGGGATTTGCACGAAGGGAGGATGGCCCTGGTTCCTCTGTTTTTAAGTGTTTGCCTCATCTCACTCTCAACCGAGCCTGGTATCCCAGACTCTTATACGCCTCTTTATTTAATATCTTCAGAAAAATAGGGTTCCCCCCCCATGAAAGCAGGTGGGAAGGAGTGGACACCTGACTTTTCCAGGTCAGGATGGGAGATCTGAGAGTATAACTGTACTTTATACTATTTTACTTTAGACCTGATACATTCTGTTTAAAGTCCCCTTACCCCACACTCCTCACTCTGATCTTCTGAGGTATCAAGAGTCCAAATTCTTGAGACTCTCAGAGCACCTGTATTTTTGTTGGCATTCCCCTCTGTGGGCCCCTAGGATTCAACTTGCTTCAGTCGGCTAAACCAGTTACCACTTGTCCATTCACTCTCAGTTCCCAAAACATCTTACGGCTGTCATCCCTTGCCTGTTCTTTATGTCCTTTGGGGTTCATAACTTTAAAAAGAAAAGTTTACTCTCATTTCAGTGGGTTCTGAGAAGGGCATAGAGGAAAAAATATGTCTTTGATTCACCATGCTTAATCCTAAATCTGTCTTAATCCTAAATCTGTCTTGTTCATGTCTTTATATTTCCCTAGCAGATGCAGGTACTCAATAAGGGTTCATCAAATGAATGGGGGAAATTGGATTTTTTTAAAAAATTTTATTATGTTATGTTAATCACCATACATTACATCATTAATAATAAATAAAGATTTTATTTATTTATTTGACAGAGAGAGACACACACAGAGAGAGAACACAAGCAGGGGGAGTGGGAGTGGGAGAAGCAGGCTTCCAGCAGAAGAGGGAGCCCGATGCGGGGCTCGGTCCCAGGACCCTGGGATCATGACCTGAGCCGAAGGCAGACGCTTAATGACTGAGCCACCCAGGCGCCCCTACATCATTAGTTTTTAATGTAGTGTTCCTTGATTCATTGTTTGCGTATAACACCCAGTGCTCCATTCAGTATGTGGATTACTTTTACAACTCTCCAAGAGTGGCATGAAGGAAAGCAATCTAGTGACTAGTCATAAGGGGGCAGTGTCTCCATTCATAGTTCACTTCCTTTTTTTTTTTTAAAGATTTTATTTATTTATTTGACAGAGAGATAGACAGAAGAGCACAAGCAGAGGGAATGGCAGAGGGAGAGGGAGAAGCAGGCTCTGCACTGAGCAGGGAACCCGATGCGGGACTCGATCTCAGGACCCTGAGATCGTGACCTGAGCCGAAGGCGGACGCTTAACCATCTGAGCCACCCAGGCGCCCATTCATAGTTCACTTTCAAGATTGTCTCAAAACTCAGAGAAACCTCCAGTTAGAGATCAGATTGGCTGATACACAGAACAGATATTTTCACATGACGAGAGTATTTATAGTGTTACTCTAAGCTCAGAGGAGTTTCCTGAAGCAAAAACCCTTTTAGAAAATAATTCTTTGAAGGATGTGTGATGACCATGCTCTTTGAAAGTTTATTAATATTCCTGTGGATGCAGCTGACATGTGAGTCTTGGGGGTTTCTGAGTTTCACACAGAGAATTATAAAGGGATGGGAATTCTGTGAAGGCAAGAGGTGAGGTTTTATCCAGGTCCATGAAAAGAGAGACACAGGAGAAAAGCTAGAGAGGGAGGGAGGAAAGGAAAAAGCACAGCAGTACGGCTGGGAGTTAGGGAAGAGTGTCCATCGTAGCTCCAACAAAGGTGATCTAAAAATGATTTTGAATACCTTCTTTTGTCTTTCTAAACAGGGGTGAGTGGCCAGCAGCTGAGTCAGAATCCTTAGTCTGTGTTCCTTCAGGAAGGAGAGGATGTCTCCATGAACTGCAATTCCTCGAGCATATTCAACACCTTTCTCTGGTTCAAGTAGGATCCCGGGGAAGGCCTTGTCCTCTTGATAGCCTTATATAAGGTTGGTGAATTGACCAGAAATGGAAAACTGACAGCTCAGTTCGGTGGAACAAGAATGGACAGCTTCTTGACCATTTCGGGCTCTGAGACGAAACATTCAGGCACCTACTCTGCAGTGGGCAGCACAGTGCCCCCCGAGCACCTGCAGCCTGCACTCAGACGTGCGGCTGGAACCCCAGGCACCATGCTGCCTCCAGCAGCTGCTCCTCTTGGCATGAAATACGATCGTGCACACAACCTATGTACCCTGCTCTCCCATTACTGCAAACTCTCATGCATTCAAGGCTTTATCTTCCAAAGATTGTGCTCTTTGCTTAAAGAACACAATCCCATTTTAATATATATTACTTACTTATTTTGTCAGTATATAAGGAGAAATGATCAGTACAAAAAGCAGAGTAGATTTAATACAGCTCTCTTTAAAAATGGATAGATATCAAAGGAATAGAATTGAGAGTTCAGGAATAAGCCCAGACATCCATGGGCAATTGATTTTCAACAAGGGTGCTAAGACCATTCAATGGGAACATGGTGCTGGGACCGCTGGATAGCTGCATGCAAAAGGATATACACATATTCAAATATTAACTCAAATGAATCAAAGACCTAAATGTAAGAGCTAAAACTATAAACTCTTAGAAGAAAATATAGGCAAAATTTCGGTGCTCTTGGACTATGCAACTGCTTCTTAGATATGATACCAAAAGCACAGCAACCAAATAAAAAAATAAATTGGACTTTATCGATACCAAGAACTTTTTCAAAGACCACAAAGTTTTCCACAAATGAAAGTGAAAAGACAACCCACAGAATGGAAGACTGTATTTGCCAGTCATATATCTGAAAAGAAGATAGTATTGAGAATATATAAAAAATAACTTACAACTCAAAAATAAAAAGACAAATACCAATTTAAAAATGGGCAAGGGAGGGGCGCCTGGGTGGCTCAGTCGTTAAGCGTCTGCCTTCGGCTCAGGTCATGGTCCCAGGGTCCTGGGATTGAGCCCCGCATCAGGCTCCCTGCTCCGTGGGAAGCCTGCTTCTCCCTCTCCCACTCCCCCTGCTTGTGTTCCCTCTCTCGCTGTGTCTCTCTCTGTCAAATAAATAAATAAAATCTTAAAAAAAAAATAAAATAAAAATAAAATAATATAAAATAAAAAATAAAAATGGGCAAGGGATTGCACATAATGGAATATTGCTCAGCCATAAAAAAGGAATGAAATATTGCCATTTGCAACAACATAGATGGATTTAGAGGGTATAATGCTAAATGAAATAAGTCAGTCAGGGAAAGACAAATACCCTATCATTTCACTCATATGTGGAATTTAAGAAACAAAACAAACAAAAAAGAAAACAAGAGACAAACCAAAAAACAGACTCTTTTTTTTAGTTCTTTTTTTTTAATATGTTTAATTAGCCAACATATAGTACATCATTAGTTTTTGATGTAGTGTCCAACGATTCATTAGTTGCATATAACACCCAGGGTCCATCACCACATGTGCCCTCCTTAATACTCATCACCCGGTTACCCCATCCTCCCACCCCCCTCCCTTCTGTAACCCTCAGTTTGGTTCCCGGAGTCCAGAGTCTCTCATGGTTTGTCTCCCCCTCTGATTTCTTCCTGTTCAGTTTTCCTCCCTTCCCCTGTGGTCCTCCATGCTATTCCTTATGTTCCACATATGAGTGAAACCATATGATAATTGTCTTTCTCTGCTTGACTTATTTCATTTAGCATAATCCCCTCAAGTTCCATCCATGTCAGTGCAAATGGTGGGTATTCATCCTTTCTGATGGCTGAGTAATATTCTATTGTATGTATGAACCACATCTTCTTTATCCATTCATCTGTTGAAAGGCATCTCGGCTCCTTCCACAATTTGACTATTGTGGACATTGCTGCTATGAACATTGGGGTGCATGTGCCCCTTCTTTTCACTACATCTGTATCTTTGGGGTAAATACCTAGTAGTGCAATTCCTGGGTTGTGGGGTAGCTCTATTTTTAACGTCTTGAGGAACCTCCATACTGTTTTCCAGAGTGGCTGTACCAACTTGCATTCCTACAGTGTAAGAGGGTTCCCCTTTATCCACATCCTCGTCAGCACTTGTTGTTTCCTGTCTTGTTAATTTTTGCCATTCTAACTGGTGTAAGGTGGTATCTCATTGTGGTTTTGATTTGGATTTCCCTGATGGCTAGTGATGTTGAACATTTTTTTCATGTGTCTGCTAGCCATTTGTATGTATTCTTTGGAGAAGTGTTCATGTTTTCTGCCCATTTATTGACTGGATTATTTGTTTTTTGGGTGTGGAGTTTGAGAAGTTCTTTATAGATCTTGGATACCAGCCCTTTATCTGTAATGTCATTTGCAAATATCTTCTCCCATTCTGTGGGTTGCCTCTTTGTTTTGTTGACTGTTTCCTTTGCTGTGCAAAAGTTTTTATCTTGATGAAGTCCTAAAAGTTCATTTTTGCTTTTGTTTCCCTTGCCTTTAGAGACATGTCTTGAAAGAAGTCACTGTGGTCAATGTCAAAGAGGTTACTGCCTATGTTCTCCTCTAGGATTTTGATATATGGAACCAGAAAAGACCCTGAATTGCCAGGGGATTGTTAAAAAAGAAAACCAACGCTGGGGGCATCATATTGCCTGACTTCAAGCTCTATTACAAAACTGTGATCATCAAGACAGCATGGTATTGGCACAAAAACAGACACATAGATCAATGGGACAGAATAGAGAGCCCAGAAATGGACCCTCAACTCTATGGCCAACTAATCTTCGACAAATCAGGAAAGAATATCCAATGGAAAAAAGACAGTAGCTTCGACAAATGGTGCTGGGAAAATTGGACAGTCACATGCAGAAGAATGAAACTGGACCATGCTCTTACACCATACACGAAGATAAACTCAAAAAACAGACTTGAAGGTCTATTGGGGATAAGCTTCTGTAGCCTTAGTTTCAACTTCATCCTTGAAAGATAATTTACTTAAAATTCTATCTCTATTTTAGTAGCTATCTTCCGTCAGCATTTTGAAGGTATTTTCCAGTGCATCACGCTTCCGTTGCTGATTTTGAGAGGTCTGCTCTCGATGTTATTGCCATTTCTTTGTCAATAACCTCTTTTATTTTCTTACTGCTTTTAAAAATCTTTACTTGGCAGTATTTCTAAAACTTGGTGGTTTATACATATAACCTGTGTAGTCATCCATTCAGAAGTAAAGGATTAAGAACAGGTGAAGATAGTTCATTCCTTCTCTCTTTTTCATGACATCTAAACTGGTGTTAATTGCAAATATACTCCTGGCAAACATCCCAATTCAGTTTACTAGAATATAAATGAGAGTGTTTTAGGGGCTGCTACGAACTTACTCTGCCATGTTACGTTAGAATTGGTTGGGGTTTTTAGTGTAACGAAGCCTGAAATTTAAGAATTTATAGATGTGGCTGGCTGAAGAATGGAAATTAGTCATGCAGCCCATCTAGCTAAGTATCCAAAGAGATGTAAGAATTAAAAGAATCCCAAACTAAATGGTAATGCTGTGCTAAGAATCCTGCCCTCACAGTCATAATTCATTACAAAAGAAAAAGAAGAAGATTAGAAAAGCCCTAAATCTAATAAAATTATCAACTAAAAATTCACAATAAATATGATGGCAGAGAAACTAGGAGTTATGTATTCAGCACTCAGTAAATGACTAAATATATATATATATATATCTAAATATATAATTATATATCTATACTACAGAATACTATCCAGTCATTAAAGAAAAAAAAATGAAGTAGACCTTCATGTAATGATGTGGAAATACATTTAAGATAGACTATTCAAGTGAAAAACAAATAAGTTACAGAATAATATAAAATAAAATTTTATTTTCTTTAAAATTCATGTTCCCTTGATCTGAAAATCTAGCCATTTTATCTTCTTTTGCTCTCATTCAGCCCATTATGGGTTGGGTCGTGACAAGTCACTTTGCCTGATAGAGATTGTAAATATCTCATCTTCCCCAGAACTAAAGAAAATAGACTCCATATTTTCTGTTCCTAAAGCATAAAGTTCTGCTTGAATGAAGCACAGAGACTCTTCCAAGAGAAACAAATGAATAAAAAAGAAGATAATGAGACTTTTGATGTGAAGGGATAAAGGGGATTTTTAAGGGAAGCTAGGAGAGGCTGGAGAGTCAGGAGGAGGGGGACATGTAATGTCAAGCCCTTGATGCAAGAAAGGAATTAGGAATGGGCAATAGGCAAGAAGCAGCTACTAAGGACACAGTTTAAGTGCCCAAGAGCCATGCTAGTTCTTGGCCTTTGCCACCCACTAGCCCTATCTCCAGGTGACTCTCCAGAAGGTTGGTGGCCCATAAAGTCTGTTCCAGGTAAACTTCCACACTTCATGCAAGTGACCACTTCTCTCTCTCTGTAGCAAGAACCCTTTTGAACCCTCAGCCTAGGTTGAATACATCACCTTGCAGTGCCTTTAAACAACTCAAGGCCAAATGGTGTCTTGGACACTTAGCAGGATGGTTAGGAGATTCTCTAGCAACCATACACTTGGGTGGAAAGGCAGGGTGGACACCCGAATTGAATACCTTAGATTATCATGAGCTGGGACAGTTAGGGGAGGGCCCACTATATTTCCAAATGTTGAGCAGATGTTCTATCTAGCTGTCCCCCTCAACACAGCTTAAAGTCTACAATGCTTTAGAAAATTTTAGAAAATGAGAAAAGAAAGTAACTTTATTTTGAACAAATATATGATATATTTTATCAACAAAAAAGAAAAAAGTTCTGGATGGAGACATGTTGAAGGTAGAGGTTAGAATTGCAGGGGATTTATATTTTCTTCTTGGCACTTCCCTGTAGTTTCCAAATGTTCTGCAATGTCCATATATCTCTTTAATGATCAAAAAAATGTATTTGCAAAGAATAAGTAGAATTTGATTCTTTCTTAGCTTAAAAAGAGGAGATAGTTGTGCCTGGGGGGGTTCAGTTAAGAGTCTGAATCTTGATTTTGGCTCAGGTCATGATCTCAGGGTTGTGAGATCGAGTCCACTCTGGGCATGGAGCCTGCTTAAGATTCTCTTTCTCCCTCTGCCCCTCTCCCCCTCTCAAAAAAAAAAAAAAAAAAAAAAAAAGAGGAGAGACTCACATCACAATTTTATGTAGGAATACTTACCCAAAAATACATGGACAGATACACCTAAGTAAATATGGTACAGAATGTGTTCCCAGCATTGCGTTGTCACCATCTGGAAAGAAAATGTGTTTAGTGGAGGAATTTAAAGAAAACAGAAGGCTATAGAATGGATGAATGGAATAAACAATGGATTTCTGGGCAGAAAACAATATTTGTAGGAGGGAAGGGTCTCACTGGATTTAGAAATGAGGCTTTTGGGGTGATGTCTTGATATTTGTTTTGACCAAATAATGATGAAATAGGAAAGAGCACTTTGACATCTGCATATCACCCAAATACACCTGTGAATTATCCAAGACCCCGCTGTTTATCAGAAATACTGCTTTCTAAATTTGTGTTCCAGGATAATGAGATCAATAGTGAATCTTCAAAGAGCTTTTGGAAGGACCTTTGCCTCTTTCCCCACCTTTTCCTCCAATCCCCAGAGTGCTGTGGTCCTTCACCTCACAGGGTATGCTCCTACTTGAATGTTAGTTCAGCATTTTCCTACTTCCCAGTGTACTCTTCCTCTCGGCCTGCACTGAGCCATAGAACCCCAGACTATTAGAGCTGTGGGTAGCTTTGGATAGCCTGTCCTTCCCCCGTGAGACAATTTTGGAAGACTCTATTATCATTGGTAAAACATGTGGATACAAGTTTTCAGCTATTCTGCACCAGCTCACAAGATGGCAGTGCTCTGAATGACTTCCCTGAGTGACTGAGTGGGAAGGATTTGAATTTGAATTAGGGCCAAATGATACTTATTTTCTGGTTGGCTGATGAGCCAAATTGCCATTTCCCTTTCAGGGTGTATATGTGTCTGTGTGTGTTTGTGTGTCTGTCTGTCTGTCTGTCCTGGGGGAAAAGAGTGTTGGTTCAAAATAGAAAAAGAAATACTCAGGGCACTGCATCACATTTTGCCCAGGAAAACAAACGAAAGAGTTGAAGGATGGAGAAGTGGCCACGAGCTTCACTAGCCATCTTTTGGCTTCAACTGAGCTGTGAGTAGCATTATTACAAAGAGTCAGGGACAGCCAGGAAAACCTGAGGACTGATCCTCAGAAAACTAAGGGTGGGGGGAAGTAGAATGCATTCTGACTTATCGGGGAGCATCTATTGTTCCAATGGAGAATAATTATGATCTCTGAGAAGACTTGATCTGACATCACTCTTTCTCTGAGTGATTTGTTACTTTTTTCTGAACAGGGGTGAGCAGTGAAGACAAGGTGATCCAGAGCCCCCCATCTCTGGTTGTCCATGAGGGAGACAATTCAACTCTCAGCTGCAGCTACAAAGTGACCAGCTTTCAGAGCCTATTTTGGTTTAAGCAAGAAGAGAAAACCCCTACCTTTTTGCTTAGACTAATTTCAGGTGGGACTGAGAAGTCAGGAAGGTTAAAAGGCACATTAGATAAGAAAGAACTTCTCAGCACCCTGCACATCACAACCACCCAGCTCGGAGACTCAGCTACCTACTTGTGTGCGGCGGAGGCACAGTGTCGTCTTGTCAGCTGCAGCCCGTACCAAATGCTCCAGCTGAGGCTCCTGCAACTGTTAGGTGGGGAACTTGCCAAATTAGGCACGACCTCGAAAAGAAGCTCTAAGGAAAAGCAACTATTAGTCAATACCCTTGTGCCCGTGTTGACAATTACTGGTGTGGTTCACGGAGTCATATCACTGCATTCACCACCTTCTCTGTGCTTTTCTATGGGAGTCAACATAGTTAATATTTTTAGAGGTCACTCAGATGATATCAACTCCACGACCACCCCATTACGCCCCGTGGGAGAAAGAAAACCTTTTCAGAAAGAAAGCACCAACAACTGGTATGTGCACCACCCATCATGGACTCTGCCTGACAGCGTCATGGATGGAAAATCCAGTTTATTTTTGGTCTGATCTTCCCACCTAGAACAGACACAATTATAGGTAGAGTTCTGCTTGCAACTTTTTCCTTGCTGAACCTATTAGCAAAGAACAAAGAGTGGGAACCAGAAAGCATCATAATTTGATTCAAACAAAAGCTTTTCTTTGGCACTTGCAGTATTCTTATTTACTCCCTTCATCTTTGGGTTGTTGCTTATGCTAGGTGCTTCATGAAAGTAGTGGTTGGGCTTTCTCAAGATGTTACACATTACTGTGAACAGTTAGTACTTGAAGCAGTCTCCCCAACGAAAGGGACTAGCTAAACTAAGTAATGTAAAGCTAACATAAACTTAGCTTAGTTCTGTTACAGTATATTTTTTTCAGTGAAATATTCTGTACTCACATATACTGTATTTACAGAGTTTGCAATGGAAACTACTGTTTTTTGAGAGTAAATACAATAGGCCCTGTACTTTGCAAATATTACCTCATTAAATTTTCAAAACAACTCTGATGGATCATTGTTCTTATTCTCAGTTAACGGATTAGGAAATGCAAATTCAGAAAAGATCAAAGTTGCCTCCTCCTTTCCGAAAAACAACTGATAGAATTCAAAATCAAGTCTATCTGACTCCAAAGGCTATGCTTTCTCCATTACATGCCCCGTGTTAAATATCACAGGAGAAAAAAAATTACCCACAGGACAACCACAGTTATATACCAAAACAGTACATGAAACACTGGAATAAGATGTGTTTGCTGTGTGAATAAAATAACATGTTCACATCGACCCCAAGACGTTTGCAACAGTATTAGTGCTTTTTGAGGACTGGGCTTAACACTTTTTATTTTCTGTTTTATAATATTCTTTATTTTTCAAACTACTTAGCAGGAGCTCAATACTGAGCATTATTTCACAAATAGAAAAAAATACAATCCCCTTTATTTTATTTTATTTATTTAATTTTTTGTACACAGTAAATATATACAGTATTTGGTTTGGTTTGGATTTTTTAGAGAGAGCACGCACGAGGGGGAGGGAGAGAAAGAATCTCAAGCAGGCTCCATGCTCAGCGTGGAGCCCAGCTTGGGGCTCAGTCTTATGCCCCAGATCATGACTTGGGCCAAAATCAAGAGTAGGAGGCTTTAACTGACTGAGCCACTCAGGTGCCCCTATACAGTTTTTATTTGTCCATGATACCTTAAAAAATCTTAAAAAATGGGGATTAAAAGGAAATAGGAGGAGGAATTAACCAAAAAGCCACTTTATGCAAAAAATTCAAAAACAAATAGATAACAATAAAAATGTTCTTCAAGCAAACTTTGCTTCAAAGACAAAATCAGGTAAAATTTTAAAATTTCTTAAATATAGTGTTAACATAAAAATAATAAGGGACATGCTAAGTAATTCAGAAAAATCATGTAGCAGAGGAATATTTGTAGCATAAGACATTTATATCAACATAATTATCAAGATGCCTGTGTGGCTCAGTGGGTTAAGCCTCGAGTCTTGGTTTCTGCTCAGGTCATGATCTCAGGGTCCTGGGATCAAGCCCCGCACATTGGTCAGGCTCCATGCTTGGCATGGAATCTGCTTGTCCCTCTCCCTCTGCTCCTCCTCCAGCTTGAGCTCTCTCTTTCTCTCTCTCTGCCCCCCTCGAATAAATAAATAAAACCTTTAAAAAATACATATGTATAATTATCAAATGACTATAATGCTAGTGAAGGAAAAATACAACAAATCAAAATTAAGCAGGATTGGATTAATAAATAAAAGTAAAAATGAATGATATGAAGTGCAAAGTAAAATATCAAATCTAAACAGCCTTTAACTGTCTTTTCTGCATCTATGTACATTTTCATATAATTCATCTTCTTAGCTCTATTACTATTATGTAATATATTATGATTTCTAAAATTTAACTCTCTTGAATTCCTGGAATAAAATTCAAGTGATTATAACATATTATTTCTCAATATTCTCTTACAATTATTTTTGCTAATATTTTGGTGTTTTGCATTGATTATTTTAGTAAGATTGTTCATTGATTTTCTTTTTTTGTTGTAGGTTTTTCAGATTTTGGATCAATATTATATTTGTTAAATAAATTAATTTATAATTTTCTGTTTTATTTTGCCCTTGAATAATCTTTTCTTTTTCTTTTTCAAATTTCTATTTAAGTTCTAACTAGTTAACATAGAGTGTAATGTTGGTTTCAGGAGCAGAATTTAGTGATTCAACACTTACATACAACACCTAGTGCTCATCACAACAGGTGCCCTCCTTAATACCCATCACCCATCTAGCCCATCCCCCACCTACCTCCCTCCATCAGCTTGTTCTCTATTGTTAAGAGTCTCCTATGGTTTGTTTCCCTCTCTCTTTTTTTTCCCCTCCCCTATGTTCATTCGTTTTCTCATTCTTTTTGATGGCTGAGTAATATTCCATTGCAAATATATATCACACCTTCTTTACCAATTCATCAGTCAATGGACATTTGGGCTCTTTCCATTGTTTGGCTATTGTTGATAATGCTGTTATAAACACTGTGGTGTATGTGCCCCTTCAAATCTGTATTTTTGTGTCTTGGGTAAATACCTAGTAGTGCAATTGCTGGATCATAGGGTAGTTCTATTTTTAACTATGTGAGGAAACTCCATACTGTTTTCCAGAGCAATACACTCTATTTTAGAATGCCAAAATCCAAGCAAGGTGAAACTGCATTTTGTGGTTATTATTTGACACTCGCATTAACTGGATTACAATGATTAATTATACGTGACCAAATGACACAGCATTAAAACAAGATTTTTTTATTGCTAGCCCTTCAAATCACTGTGGACTAATGCTCCCTTAAGTTGGAAAGGTGCAAAAATTACAAAAAGACCTACCTTTCCTGATAATTGATTTTAATAACTATTCCTATATGTAGAGTGCTTAATGCCCTATCACCATAGGCAAATGAAGACAGCAAAGGCAGCTGGGGCTCATGAGTTTGTTAGGAAATGCATTGCAGTTGAGTGCAGTTTAAAGTTCACTGTCCAGGAAATGAGGAGATAATGCAGGGAAAGGGCAGGTAATTATTCAAGGAGGAGAGGAAGAAATCGGATACAAATTCCTGCAATGTACCTGCCAATTTTTCAGCCTGCACATGCCTCTGCCTGTTTTCTTTGCTTCCCTCCTTTTCTGTCTACACCAAAAGCCAGAAACCAGGAAGTAGAGATGGGGGGGAGAATCCAGCTTTTTTTTATGTAAGGTTACAAGATAGAAGTGGGAAATCCTGTGTAAGTCTCCCCAGTATTTCTAAGCCAAATATTGGAAAGTGAAAACAACAGGAAGAAGAATGTATTTGGTTTTTTTGTTTTTTTCATTTGAAGACCCAAGAAGAAAAGATTTAGAAGACCAAATAACTAATCACTGCATAGATGGCCATCCTTAATACACTAGGTATGTTCCTTAAAAGTGGTGTATAAACTGTATTTATTATCTTATCACCCCCCCTTCATCCTCAAGATTTGTATGGGGAAGGAATTGAAAAAGAAAAAATCACAATATCAACCCTAATTATTCACTGCAAAAATCATCCTACCCTTAGCAGTTAATAGTGTGCATGCCCTCAAGCTCTTCCGTACATGGTACTTGTTAGAGATTCAGTCTCCAGTGTATTTAAGACAGATATAAGGGCATCCCTTAAGGCTTGTTATAAATTATGACAAATTTTTAACATTTATGAGATTCATATAGCATGTAAAGGAAGTCTATTAAATTATTTTATCCAATTTTCAATCTGTTTAAAATATTTCATAATGTTAGATGTTTGTTTCATACATGGTAGGGAGGGGTCTTAGGAGACTTCCCACATATGGCTGAATGCATGACACACTGGGAGGTGGGCCAAGTTCATCATCATTCTTGGCTACACCTCACAAGGGTGAAAGTGGGTCCTTTTCTCCCTTAGTGATGGCTGTGTAAATGGCCAGGAGTTTTGACCCATGAATCCCACCCCATTTTTTCTAAGGAGAAAATCTGCTAAGAGAACAACCACCACAACAACAAAAAACATGAAATTTGAGATATTGTCTCCCAATTTTTACAACAAAGTAAATATTCAGCCATAGGGATTGAGCCGTCAATTTGTTAATGTTCTAAGAAAAGAAAACCTCTAAAATACAAAGATTATAAAGTGAAATAGGAAGTATTTATAGGGTAATACTAAGTTAAAGAAACAGACAATTCCATCACCCCATTCTTCAAGCATTCTTATTGTTGCCCCACTAAATCCTTTTGTTTTCTTTAAGCTTCTGTCTCAATAATTATGTTTCTTATTCAACAGGGTTTTTAAGGCTCTCCTCACCACCTTCCTCTTTTTGTCCTTGCCTGGCACACTTGGATCCAGAAGAGCCTATATCTCTTCACAATATCACCTGAAAGTACTCAAGAGATATACTCAAAAAATAAGTAAAAGTGCATATTTTTATAAGCTTCTAAGGCCTTGAGCTTATACCACAAAACCCATGTGTCTAGGAGCGCCTGGGTGGCTCAGTCAGTTGGACGTCTGCCTTCGGCTCAGGTCATGATCCCAGGGTCCTGGGATAGAGCCCCGCATCGGGCTCCCTGCTCAGCAGGGAGTCTGCTTCTCCCTCTGCCCCTCTCCCATGCTCATGCGTGCTCTCTCTCGCTCTCTCTCAAAAACAAAAAAACCACGTGTCTGGCATCTTGATGGAATGGCATCCCTTATGACCAAAACTTCCTTTGGAGGATGTGAGCACTTTTCCCTGCACTGGTTCAGAGCTGCACAAGGAGGACACTTACAAATCCCAATACCACCTAATTCAGGCGGATGAGGAGCCAATTCCAGAGATGCCGGAAGGGGATCTGGGCCAAGACTCCCAAGTGACGACACTGAAAGGAAAGCCTCCGGACACCCATTCCCAGCCATCCTGCACATAGTAGGTGTTCACTGAGTATACTTAGTATCAGTTTGTCTTATTACAGTAACTACATTGTTAGCTAATGGGCTCTTTCCACAAATGCTATTCCAGGCATTGACATCACTTAAAACACAAGTCTCCATGAGCAACAGATCCTCCCACTTCAGCCCAGTCAGACCAAAAGTGTCCGGCTCTCCCTTCCGGACTCAAGGAAGCTAATGTACTATTCCAAACTATGACCTCCTCTGGTTTTTTCTGTTTCCACTTTGATGGGTCTGTTTATACTTTCAAAAGAAAACACGGGTGGTTGACTTTTTTGTTTGCTTGCTTGTTTGTCTGTTTTTACAAGAAGACCCCTAAGATACAAAGAAGCCATTAGTCCTCCTGCAGTTGGTCCAATCTGGCTCAGGGATATGGCGAATTTACAAGTCAGACGCCAGAGACTTAGCTGTTCTGGAGGGAGTCGGTGCAGCTGGAAGGGGAACAGTTTCTATCTCACTCTTTCCTGTTCCATGCTGTTAACAAGAACCAAACAGAATTTACCTCTCGAAAGAGGAAACTCTCACCAAAATAACACTTTAATTCTAATTTCAAGAGTAAAATGTATTTATTGCAAAAGAAAAACAACAAATTAAGGGAACGTTTATAACTTCAACTTACAGAAATTACCACTGTTAACTGCTTAGCGTTTATACTTTCCACTTCACCTGTGTTCATGTATATAAAAAAAAATATGTCTAGAGAGATGTGGGGAATTCACATTATTTCAAAGAACAGGTGTTTCTCAAAGTCGCTGCAAGAAGGTACTTCTGTTTCTTCAAAATAATCTCTTTATATAGTTAAATATAACCTCCCATTTCTGACCTGTGAGTCCCGGTAAGAACCCTCCAGAAATCCCTTCCCAGTGAGTTGATGACAAGACACTATCAGTGGATAGTGTGCATTCCCTGGATAATGTACATTCACTAATGAGCCATCCAAGAGAAGCAATGGATATCAAGTTTACTTTCACATCATTGCTAGCACTGGCCCCTCCCAGGTAACTAAGCCCCGTCCTGCACCCTGGGCTGCACTCCTGGATAAGCCAGCTGGAATGGCACTTGGCTGATGTGTGTTTTATGTTTCAGGGCCCGGGACAGCAGGCTGGATCAGACCCCAAGAGGCAGAAGTGACTGGAACAGAGGGGAAGACTGTGGACCTCTTTTGTAAATATGGTACCTCGTCTCCACACCTTGTTGATCTCTACTGTTTTTGACAGTATCCAAACCAGGCACCGGAACATATTCACTACAGAGGGTGGGGATGCTCTGGAAAAGGAGATGCCAGTTTTGCCATAGGAAGGTTTTATTCAAAGCATACGGCAAGTGCAACACATTTGTACATCAGAAATCTGGTACCTACAGACACTGGCCTGCATCACTGTGCTCTGAGAGAGATGCACAAGGAGAACATCACGTACAAGAACACCCCTGCTTGGGAGGAGGGAGGTCAGGGCACAGCTAGGCACACCGACGGTTTTTCTAAGGTAGTAATTAGGAGATACTGGATCCGGAAAGGTCAGTTCTAATGATCTAATGGCTATTTAATTGTAGGCAAAGAGCTTAAGCCTTTGGAACTTCTGTTTCCTGAAATCAGAGATAATTATTTTATAAACTGTTAAAAGACATGGCTTCAACACGTGGGTTAAGTGCCTGGCATGTCCTGGATGCTCAACAAATGGTGGATACCGTTTTGCTCTTTCTCAATAACTAACTTTGGCCTCAAAGACCTTTCTATCAACATCTGAGGATCTCTTTTATACCATACTGGCAAAATAATATTAATAACAATAATAACCCTAAAGCACACATCCAGGACCCATCCCATCCCTGGTCACCGTGGTAGGCGTTGCAGGGCATGCTCAGCAAATGCAACCATTAGAGGATAAAAGGACCCTGAGGCATTCATTCCCGAGCTCACAGCCACGAGCAGACCTGCCCGCCTGTGCCGCCCAGCCTGCCGTGGGCACTTATGGCTCCATCCTCCCTCTTCGGCAGGGACTGAGCCACCCTAAGGGCTGGAGGTGGGAGGATGGTCCCCTGGCAACACATACCAGATGCTTTGGGGCCAGGGAGAGAGGGGAGTGACCGAAGCCAGGCTGTGCTCTCTCCTGCTGTCCTGGTGATCTTCTTCAGATGAGGGTGTTCTAAATGGTCTGTTCAGGACCATCTCACTGTGTCTCACAGATCTTGGTCGTTGTCACTTCCTCTGCAGGATGCAGAGAGTCATTCAGTCTCAACCCGAGATATTCACACAAGAAGGGGAGTTTGTGGCTCTGACCTGCAAATACTTTGCAAGTGATCCCACTTACGTTCTTTCTTGGTTTGGCCGCCACCCCGGTGGGGAGATATTTCAAGTGATTTTTTTCAAAGTTCAGGCTCCTCCAGAAATGGACAGTTTTCTGGGAGCTGGTAGAAAGCAGCCAAGACCATCATTCTCACCATCTCGGCTGTGAGGCCAGGAGACTCGGGGAGTATTTCTGTGCACTTAGGATGCCCACGGCAGGAAGAACAGTAAAAACTGGAAGGCCAAAACCTCAGAGCTTGTACCCCAGACTCACCTGCTGCCAGGACCCAGAGACCCACAGACCCTGAACTGAAAAGAAGATCAAAAACTGTGGGCAGCTTAACTGTAGCGTGGGAAGGAAATGGGTGGCTGTGTTGCAGGAAAAACCACCTGTTACTGCATTCAGTCCACAATGGCTTCATTCTGCAGTCCTAAAATGGACTCATCTTCAAACCCTAGCTGATTGAAAAAACAGGCAGTATTTTCTTTAAATTTTAATCATTTTCTTTTTTCTTTAAACTTTTGATATATTTCAAATTATAAAAGCAATCCTGCTTACTGTAATAAATGAAACAATATGAATATGATAAAGAAAAAGTTAACCCTCACTCAACCATTCTCTCTCATTCCTAGGAGGTAAATAATTTCAACAACCTGCTGAGTGTCCTCCCCACCATTCTCCCTGTTCATATAAATATAGACAAACATATATATAGGGTTGCTTGTTTGGTTTGTATGCTTATTGTTTTGTTGGTTTGTTTTTATTGATAGATGTGTATGTGGGTATTATATATATAATATATATATATAAATATATAATATCATCGTTTTCACATAGTATAATCATAGGCATCCCTACAGATCAGTAGATATTATTCTAACTCATTCATTTTTTAAAAATTTATTTTTATTTTTTTTATTGAAGTGTATTTAATGTGCAGTGTTATATTAGTTTCAGGTGTACAATACAATGGTTCAACAATTTCATGCATTACTCAGTGCTCATCATTTTAA
This sequence comes from Phoca vitulina, assembly GCF_004348235.1. NCBI lineage: Eukaryota > Metazoa > Chordata > Mammalia > Carnivora > Phocidae > Phoca > Phoca vitulina. The sequence goes on from NW_022589710.1 coordinate 253,608, forward strand.
CTAATGTCTAACAGTCCATAGCATGGATGTACCATAGTCTACTCAAGCATTTCTTTATTGATAGATACTCAGTTTTGTCTGTTTAGGACTACTGCTGTGATAAAGAACTGTATCTATATTTGCAGTTTGTATCTTTGGAATAGAATTCTAAAAATTTGATTACTGGATCAAAGGATATCATTATCTTTGTTTTTAACAGGCTTTTTAGATTACTTTCAAGTAAAGTTGTAGCATGTCACACTCTAACCAGCAATTTGTGTGCATTTTCCCTTTATTCTTGCAAGTTTTAGACAATATGGAGTGTTTCGATTTTACAAATATGATAGGCTAAAAATGAACTCGTTGCTCTAATTTGCATTTCTCTGATTTCCAGTGAGATCAAAGTTTATGGCCAATTGAGTTTTCTCTCCTGTAAATAGCCTTTTGTGTCTTTGTCCATTCTTCTTTTAGGTTATTTAATTCTCATTAATAAGATATAACTAGAGATGTCAAAATTTTCTGTCATTTCCTCAGTCTATTTGTTTTCTGACTTTGTCTATAGTACATGGCATGGTACATTTTGCCTTTGAATATATTCCAAATTTCATATAGTCAGATATGTCTGTTTTTTCTGTAGCTTCTGATTTCCACCTGTTGGAGGAAGCCATCGAGCAATATGACCACTGGTTAACCTTCAAGCTGGACCCCAGCGATCGGACACTCCTCACCCCCTTCCTTATCTTTGAAGTGTACATCCTACGCACCATTCCCACACTAGCAGCCACTTCAAGGATGCAGCCTTGAGAGAGCACTGTGTTGTTGAGACCATCTGGACTGAATACATGACAGAACCCAGCTAAGGCCTCTATATAAACTTAAGATTCAGGGCGGCAGGGGCAGAGATCTACTCGTCCTGAGGCCACCCAAGACAGACCTCATATCTAAGTCTCTTTGCTTATTAAACCTGCCACCTACCAATCTGGAGTATTCTGCCTCTTCCTTCTGTCTTTCCTCACCCCTGTGTATCAGGCCGAGTTTCAGATTTCACTTAGGAAACTCCCGAGGTTTCAAACCAACATCACCTGACTTAGAATATCTCCCATAATCCATATATATACAAATACTCTTAGATATTTAGCCAATAGTCTTATTTTGATTTTTACCATAAAATCTTTTGGCTATCTGGAAATTATCTTTATTTATACAGTCTATTTTCCACAACTGCAATGTCCTTGTCATATTTTACTTTCCTATATGTATGTATGTGTAATCAAATGGTATATGTCCTCATTAAGACACTTACTTGCTTCCAAACATTACAGAAGAGTGTAAGAATCACAGCAGAATTGGGTGCTGGTGAGGATAATTGCTAAATTCCACAGCAACAACACGAAAGAAGAAATTCTTGGCCATTCCACTGGGGTGAGAGGTAAAACTCATTTGATGTTAGCAAAAGAGATATTAGAGGGGAGACTGGGAACGTCAAGAGGTGACCCTTCTGGAAAATGCACATCTTGTGCAGAAAGGAGGAAGATGTTTAACTTGTCCCACCTGACTCCTCCCTAAGTTTAGGTCTGCCTACAGTCATGTGTCTAGATAGTAATGAGCTTCTTAACTGGCTGAACATGTCAGGTTCTTGTGGCACAAAGAGAAAATACAAGAGAAAGATAGCCAGAGCTAAAAGAAGGTGCAGTAGCCTACATCCCACTGTTTATTGACACCATTTTCCACGAATTTCCTGTAAGTGTAATGAATCTGTCTAGATTCTGAACCAACTTGTCTGAACCTACACCTGCCTCCAAAGAGCTGCCACCTGGGAGGGGTTTCTAGCAGCAAGAGGCTGTGGAGTGGTCCAAGTGTGGGCTCGGTGAGGAGGAAGACCCAAGGCTTCCAGGAAACTGTAGGTGGAAGGCTCTGCAGCCCCTGAAGAAACCACCAACACACCATCATGAGAAAGCAAGCATTTGAATATCTGCTGCTGAGATGTAATCTCTAGCCAGGCAGAGATAACCAACAAGAAGAGGCAGGAACCTCTCCTTCCCAACCTGGGGCTGTTCGCATAGAAGAAGAGCAGTCTGAACAACCAGGGAAATAAGGCTGCTCAGCCCAGGAGAGAATGAGAGTCCCTTATTCTCTGTCCAGCCTCTGAGGGGTGACAAGGGATCAAGTGTGGAAGGACAGCACAGTCCACCTGTCATTGGAGCTACTGGAGCCTTCCACTGGAGGAGGAGGGCACAGCTTTGAGTCTACATGGTAATTAAGGTTTAAGATGAACCTTAAAACCTTAAGATGGATACATGAATAGTTGGAGCAAAGCTGGTGTAATAAGTGAGAGAAAAAGGAAGGATAACCGGTTTCCTCGTGGAAAAGAGAAGATTGATAAAGCAAACTGTTAGCAAATATCAAGAGAAATTAAAGCCAATTCCTGTTTTTATCCTATGACTTGAAATACTCTCATCAAACCAGTTATATTTGGATCTCTTCTGGACTTTACCATGTTCTGCTTACTGGCTTAATCCAGTGCCTAGATCATATTGTTTTGTTTAGAGTAAGCTTTATTTTTGTAATAAATAAGAAAATCCAATTTTAATATTCTTTTTCAAAATGTAGTTCACAATTCCATGATATTTGTTCTATCTTATTCATTTTGCCTGGTTCAAACAATGGGATTCTGATTGGAATCACATGGGAAATTTTGACATTTTAGGACATTATGTTTTCTTATGCAGAAATGTTTTCTGCCCGTTCATTTATTTAGATCTTATTTTAGCCCTTTAAAGTAAGTTTTGCTCGTTTGTTTCCAGAAAAGTTGGGAAAATGAAATGAATCACCGAATAAGTGGAGAGCGAATGTCTCATCTTCTGTGTTTGTTTCTCTCTCCGAGCAGAGCAGATGGCCAAAAGAAAGTGGAGCAGCATCCCCAGCCCACAAGTACCTAGGAGGGAGAGGATCCTATTTTTAATGGCTGTGACAGAAGACTGTTGGTTTTTCTGTTCCAGACACAATGCTGGGAAAGACCTTGTCCTTAGAGCTTTCCTTATTCCAGAGCTCAAGCAGAAAACAAGAGTAAGAGCCCCAACCGGTAAGAACATGGCTCTCTGCGGGACACAGAGAGCAGGTACCAAGTTCTGCCCTATGATCATGAGGACCCCGGCACCTTCAGTCTGTACGTGACCCCACAAGTAGGCCACTGACTTCCGCTACTAATCAGCACAAAATAATGTTGTTCATGTTCATATCTGAGGCTTTTCTGTTTCCTTCTCTCTACATACTTTGTTAGGCAATATAAAATATTTTAGGCATAAGGCCTATACACAGAGAGCTTACTATCTAATAGACATGAGAATATCTCACTCGATGTAAGCTTTGTGAAGACATCAATTTTTTTCTTACCAATAAGCATTCACCTAATGAGAGTTGAATGAACAAATGACCCATGTGTAATACAAGGCATATTTATAGCCAATGGGTAGAATTTATATGGAGACAAATTTCAGCTAGAGTTTTTTCTAAACAAAATAGAAAACTTTGAAGTGTAAAATATGCCTCATTACCAAAAATATTCAAAGAAAAGTGGAATGTTCTCTTTCCAGTGATGTTATAGAAAGAATTACAATCTGATATGATTTTGTGCAAAATTAAGAATTTTAAGTTTTGAATGGGGAAAATGCCATAAAAGAACCAAACAACTAAAATGCTTGTAAAATTCATCACCAATAAAAAAAATCACGTCCAGGGGCACCTGGGTGGCTCGGTTGGTTAAGCAACTGCCTTCGGCTCAGGTCATGATCCTGGAGTCCCGGGATCGGGTCCCACATCAGGCTCCCTGCTCAGCAGGGAGTCTGCTTCTCCCTCTGACCCTCCCCCTCTCATGCTCTCTGTCTCCCATTCTCTCTCTCAGATAAATAAATAAAACCTTAAAAAAAAAAAAAAGCACGTCCAGGTTCATGGAAACTGGAATTAGAGTTTGTACTTGAAGCATGTGTAATAATTTAAATGAGGGGCATTCTAGGCAGGGTAAATTTATTAAGGGCAAAAGTCAAGAAATAATAAGCAAGAAGAGTTTAGGAAATTAAAAGTTTTTAATATTACTAAAAAGGACCATTTTTATTGGGTAGTACTGTGAGATAATATGAAATGCTAGCTTGAGGCAACTGTTAGTCCAGGAGACCACACAGAACGGGGTTTCCTTTCAGACAAAGAGAAGTCATGAGATTATCCATCTTTACTATAATCAAAATTAAGGAATAACTTAAAATTGTCTTTCAGAATGAGCTGCTCATTTACATTTAAACTGTTAAATAACATCAAAGATTTACTTTTATAAGCACATTTCTAAATGTATGGAAATACTGGATTTCCATAATAATCCATTCGAGGAACAGACAAATTTCTTTTTCCCTGAGCTATTCAACCAGCAACTAATAGCCCGTATTGGAGAAAAGGAAAAATCTAAACACTTTCCCAAATGTGTTTCAATTTTATGATCACTTTCCAGCCTGAGTTTCATTTGTGGGAAGGGGGAGATTAACCACTTCTCCCCATTCATTAACCTCATAAAGAACAAATTTTAAATCAAATGATACAGACCAAGCACATAAAACATAGCTACATTCTGCTTCGCTTTATACTTTGTTCTCTTCCTTGTCTGGCTGCAAAAACCCTTGCATGATTTTCATTGAAAATAACTCCTGAATTCACGCGAGGTTTTACCCTCCTTTGAACCTGCACCAGTGCGGTTCAGCTATATTCCCGTCTACTTTCTTGCTGTTCAGGGGATTAAATTGCCGTAAGGATAAACCAGGCAGAAAGTCCTTAGATGTTAGGGCTAAATTCTAATTTACCCCCCTGTGTCTTCCTTTTATCATCCCGAACATGTTTGGTGCCTAATTTGGTTTACTCTTAGAAAAATATGGTTTGGTGTACATAAAACAGAATGGTTCTTCAGGCAGCAATGTGCTGAGTTTTTAGGGATCTTGTAGCTCTGTTTTTCTACTAATTGGTGCAGGTTTTGAGAATCAAGTAAACACTTTAAAAAGTAGACATTAACACTATACTAAAACTGATATGGTTGTTCTGCCTTTTGGTGATTCTTTTATTTCCGCATCATTCAGAAGAGAAAGGCATTCTTTAAAACTAGAGACTGACGGGCGCCTGGGTGGCTCAGTCAGTTAAGCGACTGCTTTCAGCTCAGGTCATGATCCTGGAGTCCCAGGACTGAGTCCCGCATCGGGCTCCATGCTGAGCAGGGAGTCTGCTTTTCCCTCTGACCACCCCCCTCATGCTCTCTCTATCTCATTCTCTCTCTCAAATAAATAAATAAATAAAATCTTAAAAACAAAAAACCAAAAAACTAGAAACTGACAACAGTGAGAAAGAGAAATCTATGTTATCAAATAGAAGGCTTTCTATAATATTATTCAGTGATGGATGAAGGAAGTTTTCAGTCAAAGTTTGCACCATTTATTTTCATCAATATCTATAATCCATCCTGGAAAAGCAATCAATAGAGTCAGAATAATCGCACTCACTCAGGAACCTCTGTTCCTGTCAAGGGAAGATTTTCTTGGTGCAGAACGTTGGGCGATGCCACAACAGACCCGTTTTGGATCCTGAATGGTGAAAAAGAACAAGGACAATTTGGAGGAAAGAGAGGAGAAACAGGCATGGGCCATGGACAGAGAAGATTGGTCCAAAAAGGCACACTCAAGATTTGTTATCAGAATAGGCTTCCAGCATCTCAAAACTAGAAACCAGTGTGGAAAAGAGGGTACATAAAAAGATGCAAGAAATAAATTAATATAACTGCTTTGCAGACAGATTTCTTTAAGTGGACATCCGTGACTTTCATGATTTTCTGCCCGGTAGAGCCTCCATATTTTTGTGAGTTGTGCAAGTTATTCACTGTACATGTGGGAGCATCATTCACATCTTAATCTAAGAGACAGAGAAAGCGCTGAGATATGGAGAAAGACAGATTTCTGAGAGCAGCATCTGAGCCTGTAGATCCAGCTCTGCGTGGAGCTGCAAAAGTCAAAATACTGTCTTTGGGGAACAAGCCAGCATGAGTCAAGATTCTGTCATTTACAACCAAAAGATCCATAATTAATACAGCCAAAGGGAGGGGAGAAACTTTTGCACTATTTTATGAGCTGAATTTATAGTATATGGAAGCATTTTCTAGTCAAAATAATTAGAATTATATAAAGGCAGGTAATTATCAGCTTACCTCCATTATAGTGAATATGAGTCATGTTAATCCTAAGTATGTTTACAAATTTCTGATTGGAAAAATTTGGAAAAATACTGAAAACATTCACAACTCTGCCACACATAAGCACTCATTTTTATTGTTTCTCTTTCACTTTTTTGCACATTATTACATCATATGGTAGGAATAACTTTATGTTCTTTTATTAACAGTCTCATTTTTGTCATTTAAAACCTGGCATTCATAGTTTAAGCTGATGATGATCTACTACTCTACACCATAGGCATGCCACACTTAACTTTATAATTTTCCTGTTTGGGGATATTTTGGTTCTTTATTTCCAATTTTAAATCATTTAAAATAGCATTATGGTAACCATCTTAAATCTAAATTTTATTTATTTATTTATTCATTCATTCACTCACTCATTTGTTAAGCAGTCTGTACACCTAACGTGGGGATCAAACTCACAACCCCGAGATCAAGAGTCACCACAGCTAAGTGCCCCTTAAATCTAAATTTTAATTTAAAATTTACATCATTTCATTAGGACAGCATCCTAGAACTGGACTTAGTGGTTCAATGGGTTAAAAACAGTTAACACCCTTTTTGTTCCTCGTCTTTCTTAATAACAAACTCCTTTAAAAAGTTTTCTAAATTTATGATCTCTACACCCTCCCCCCCTTATACTTGAAGCCACTCCAGTCAGATTTCATTCCTACCATTTCACTGAAATTACTCTTGCTAAGGTCCCAAATGAGTTTCCGATCAACAAATCCAATGATCCATTACAATTCCTTATCTTACTGAATCTCAGAAAAATGTGACATTGTGGCTACACTCTCCCTGAACCCCATCTTTGCCCAAATTCTGGGACTCTGTGTTCCCCTGGTTCGCCTTCCACCTCACAAACCACTGTGGCCCAGTCTCCTTCTCTAGACTTCCCCCCTTCTCACTGGCCTCTACACATTGCATTATCTCAGGGTTCAATTCTAAAACATATTCTCTACCTACATTTATCGTCTTTTTTTTTCAAAGATTTTATTTATTTATTTGAGAGAGAGTAAGCCAGAAAGAGCATGAGTAGGGGGAGGGATAGAGGAAGAGGAGAAGCAGACTCCCCCCTGAGCAGGGAGCCCAACGTGCTGCTCCATCCCAGGACCCTGAGATCATGACCTGAGCCGAAGGCAGATGCTTAACCGACTGAGCCACCCAGGTGCCCCAACATTCATCCTCTTTTTAAATAATCTTGAAGGGGTTCAAGACATACCACCCAAAAATGTGCCACTTTAACATATTGGTATTTTGAGCTGAAGGCACTTAGAAAACAGCAGGAGCAAGAAGGGCTCTCTGACAAATCCCCCCCACACACACACACACGCAACTCTTTTTCTTCCCGATAGCAGGAGGTGAGACTCCTGTATGAAAGACGCCCTCGATATCCCAGAAAAGAAGCATTCCTAACACCAGAGCTGGAAGTTGTGCAAACAGACCTTGTTCTAGTTCCTTGTCCACAGTTGGCCACGCTTGGTTCAACTCAGCATATAAGCACTTAGTCCTGGCTACTCCTTGGGGGTCCCCATTTTTCCACAAAGGCTTCCCTGTACATGTACAAATTATTAAGTAAAATCCACATGCTTTTCCCCTGTTAATCTGCTTATTTCAACTTAATTTTCATGCCCAGCTGGAGACCCTAAAAGGGAGAAGGTAAAGCTCTACCTCCCCTACGATCTCATCTAGAAACATGGCTTTAATTACCACTGACTTATCCACTGATGGATGATTCACAAATTTACATCTCCAACCCAGCCCTCTCTGTCGAAAGCCAGGCTCATACATACTGTAATCTTTATAACATCTACGCTGCATGTCTAATTGACATCTACCTAATATTTAACATATCCAAAACATAATGCCTGATTCCCTCCCAGAGGCCCTTCCTTTGCTCTTCTCCATCTCAAAAAAAAAAAAGGCAGTATAATGTATCTAGTGATTAGAGCCAAACACCTTGGAGTCTTCTTGAACTCCTCTCTTTCTTCATGCCCCACACTGTCAAACAAACCGGCCACACAAGACTTATTGCCTATCAGAAAAAGTCTGATTTCATTTTTCAATTCAAATAATGTTACATGCTGGATTTCAGTGACAATAATGGGGTTCAGGGACAGGCCACCCCAAATTATGCCACTGTGGCATATTGATTACTTTGAATTAAAGTCACTTAGAAAACAGCTGGGGCAAGAAGGACACTCTGACCCTCCTCTGTCCCCCTGAAAGCTGGAAATAAGTTCCCCGTGTGAAGGGGTACCCTTCCTGCCCCTGGAGGTAAAAGCTATCCTTATTGCTGGAGATAGGGAATGTAAGGCCGAGAAGGTTGCTTAAACAAAACTTGCTACTTCATTACTAATTTACTACTTCAAGCCCAAACCCCTTTGTCTTGTCAATTCTTGACAAATGTATTGTTTCTTTGGATAAAAGATAGAAAAGCCACCTGCTTTGTTCACTTCTTTGAGACTCATATATCTTTGAGCTCCTCTGTGTACAAATAAATATTTTTCTTCTGTTAATCTGTCTTATGTCAATGTAATTATTAGACCAGCCAAAAAACCTAGAAGGAAAGAGAGGGGAAAATTTCTCTTTTCCCTGCAACAACCAATTCATTTCTAAATGCTAATTCTAAGATGATAGATGATAGATAGATGATAGATAGATAGATGATAGATAGATAGATAGATAGATAGATAGATAGATAGATAGATGATAGATAGATGATAGATAGATAGATAGATAGATGATAGATGATAGATGATAGATAGATAGATGATAGATAGATAGATAGATAGATAGATAGATAGATAGATAGATAGATGCAAGGAATCTTGTCTTGAGGTTGCTGCCTAATTGAAGTATATCCCTGTCTTGTTATAGTTCTTGCTTAGCTGTTAAGAACTCTCCCTCTGAAGAAACCAATAAATTATCTCCTTGTGTGGTACTTTGGAGATTTTGGCACACTGGAGTAATACACCATAGTAATAAGATTCAGGATATATACTGAAACATATACTTTTTTTTTTTAAGGGAAGGGTAGAGTGGAAAGGGAAATGGGAAAGCACAGCAGCATGACATCGGGATCTCAAGCATGCTCTAGAGCAGACCAGTTTTAAGAAAATCATATACACAATTGGATTCCTCTAGAATGATCTATGCCTACATAACCCATGGGAAGTCTTCATACAACTCTGAGAGTACATGAACCCCAGTTTGAAGACTACTGGTCTAAAATGGGACACTATCACAATCTAGCAGAAGTATCTAGAAGAGATACAAGTTATTACAACAAACGGAGGAGTTATTTTCCCCACCACACACACACACACACACACACTGATTTGAGATACTTTCTACCATATACTAAATATCCATATGCAGTTGGACCTCTTTATTGACCTGCCATTCCATTGAATTGACCCATCTGCTCCTCTTAGTTTGCACTTAAGAGTTTTCCTTCTTTTCTCTTTCTTTTTACTTTTGTGCAATAGAAGATGTGCTCTTTTCTTCCACATGTTCTTTTGGTTTTGTGTATAAATGCTGTATTTAAGTTGTTGTTTATATTATAACCTGTCTTTTGGTAGTGGTTTTTTTCTTCTCTTTTAGGTATTCTGGCATATAATCATTTCATCTGTAAACATGCAGGTGATATTTTACTACTTTCTTTACAATTCTTATGCTTCTAATTCTTTTTCTCTGAGCTGACCACATTATCTAGTAGCTCCAACACAATGTTAAGTAGTGGGAAAGATAGCGAACTCTGTCTTTCTCTTAACTTTCATAGGGAAGTTTCTAGCATTTCCCCATAAGGAGGTGCTGGTTTGGACATATGCATTTTTTTGTTGTTGTTAAGGAATTCATTAGTAATTCCTTTTTTTTTTTAGTGTTTTTAACATGAATGCGTGTTGTATTTTATCAATGCCTTTTCTGCATCATTGGAGATGTTCATATGATTTTTCTTCCTAGCTCTTATGCCAGTTATGAAGCTACTCATTCATAAATGCAAATACTTGGCTCCTGTACTTTGCTTATATTGTTTTAAGTGCTGATGCCTATCACACACTGCCCCCTAGAGTTCATTAACTTTATATGTGTTTTTCCAGTCTCCCCAACTGTATAATTGGAATATTCTATTTTGCAACATTTTATTAAACATTCCTACACCGTTAAGTTGCATGAACTTCTGGTAGCAGGCACTCAACAGTTGACCTACTACAACCCCTGTCTATCACTGCTCGGAAAAATTGTCAATCCCCTTTAACTAGACACATTCCTGTTGGTACCTACCTGGAATTTTGAAATCATCATACCTGAGACAGGAAAGAAAAAAAAAATTCCAAGGGAAACTCTCATATAAGTGTTACTTCTTCCAAAAAACTAAAACAATTCCTTCTATTCTTCCCAGACTAAATTCCCACCTTTGAGAGCATTCCTGTAAGTATCCTTATCAGTAGAGAGAAAATCTTAAGAAAGACACCTAGAAGTTTTGCTAGCATTTCTGTGGTTACAGATTTGATGAGATTTGACAGTGCTCTGATTAGAAATCATGTTCTCAGGAAAGTGTACCAACTTACAAATAACCAGATCCTCCAGCGACCACCCCACGTTTCTGTTGGTTTCTTCACTAGCCGAAATCAGAGGACAGAGGAAGGCAGAGCACAGTTCACCTCTGACTTTGCATCTCTGAGAGGGAGCTAACTCCAATCTGAGTTACAATTACACTGCGCTTCAAGAAAAGTGCTGGAAGGAGCAGTATCCCCATTGTACGTAATTTCATACATGAAGAATGGAACTAATACCCATAATTAACATCAGAGAAGATCACAGCTCTTTACTCATCACCAACTCTCGGCCACTTACCTCAGACCCACAGTAAGAAGTGAAGGAGGGAAGGATGGCGGTAGGTGCGCCAGGACCAGCACTTTGTCCAAGGAATAGAGCTGAGGAAATGTGTTTAAGTGGTAAGTACTTAGAATCATCAGAGTGAGGACTGGAGGCAAAGAACAGAAGAGAACTTCTTCCTTAATCTCTCTTCTTCCAGTCCCTAATCCTTTCTGTAAATATAGGAAACCAGAAAACAGAGTTTCAGATAGCTAATATGTAAAAGCTAATGTGAGAAATTACTGGGATTTGCTCAGGTGCCCAGACTGAAATATAAGAAACACTCAGATTTTTGCAAAACCACATTTTTTAAAGAATTTTCCTTATTGAGCACCTGGGTGGCTCAGTCAGTTAAGTGCCTGCCTTTGGCTCAGGTCATGATCTCAGGGTCCTGGGACCAAGCCCCAAGTCAGGCTCCCTGCTCAGCAGGGAGTCTGCTTCTCCCTCTACCTCCTCCCCTCACCCTGCTCATGTCTTCTCTTTCTCAAATGAATGAATAAAATCTTTAAAAACAAAAAGAATTTTCCTTATTTATTTTACATTCCTTGGAATAAACCCCAGAGGGACCCCTGGGGTCCCTGTAGATTTCATTTCCAGGGCTACATCATATCCCTCTCTTGGCCCTTCCCCTCTCCCTCACTCACAGGTTAGCTGGACACACAAGAGCCTTTTCAATGTGAGCCAGATACCAGGCTGTTTTCTCACATCTGAGAACATATTACAAGGAAAGATACTATATTTCCCTCCTTTATATTTTCAGAGGGAATTTAGAGAAGGTCTAACTTTTTCAACTAATTTAAACCTGTCCAGATTGAAAGATATAACAAAGCCATGGCAGACTCTAACCAACTGAGGGAAAGGATCAGATCTTTTCTCAACCTTTGATTTATACCCCTCAGAATGTAGTCAGGAGTCACACAGGCAAAGAACTTCGTAGATTTCCATTAAATGTGAGGAGTGGGAGGAAGAGAGTTCCAGGCACGAAGAATATTCGGAAGGTCATCACTGGAGAACATTTTAACACTATGTTTTGTTTTCTTTCCTTTTCGTTTGCTTTTCCCTCTCTGTATGGTCTATGTTCCTTTGATCTACCAGAACAAGTTACGTTGTATTAAGGAAAAAATGAAAAAAAAATTTTTAATTAAAAATTTGAGACCACATGGGGGCAATGCTTCCATGGGCAGAAGTGACTGGCTGGGAACTAGAACTGTGTGATGGGAGAAGCAGGAAAGAAGATATTCAATGACGAGTTTGATGTGACAGGTCAGATTTTGATTGGTTGTGAAAACAGAATGAAGACCACCCAAGCTTCCAAACCAAAAGGAGCAGAAGAATCTAGAGCAGTGAACCACTCCCACTGAACATCGTCGGTTCCAGGCCTCCAAACTGAATCCTCAGAGACTCCAGGAAGAAGTAAGAATGGAGATTCCCCTGAGAGCTTCACTGATGCTCCTGTGTGTCCAGCTAAACTGTGAGTGAGGGAGAGGGGAAGGGCCAAGGGAGGGATATGGTGCGGCTCTGGAAATGAAATCTACAGGGACCCCAGGGGTCCCTCCGGGGTTTATTCTAAGGAATGTAAAATAAATAAGGAGAATTCTTTAAAAAACAAAACAACAATAACAACAACAACAAAAGTTTCTCATCTATGAAAATCTTCTCACTCCTCCTGAACAGGGTCAAATGGACAGCCACCAATGGAACAGGGCCCTCCCGACCTGAAAGTTCAGGAAAGAAAGAGCTTCACAGTGAACTGCAGTTACAGAGAAAATATTTTGGGTTTCTTGCAATGGTTGAGGCAGGATCCTGGGGAAAGCCTCCGCATTCTGATAGAAATGCAATCAAACGAGAAGGAGAAGGTCAGTGGAAGATTCACAGCCAGTCTTAACAGAGAGGATCAGTACTTTTCCCTGCACGTGAACGATTCTCACCTCCATGACTCAACCACGTTCCTGTGCGCAGCGAGTAGCACTGTGCTGCTCACGCACCTGTACTCTGCACCCAAGCTCTGCTCAGCGCTGCACCCTCTTCTACAAGGGCTCCAGGGCACTGACTTTAACTTTGAGCAAAGGGAAACACGAGGGGCTTTTTATAACCTGATGTCAAATATTTCATTTGAAGATCATGGGCAGAGGGATGATGTTTTCAAACACCATCTAATGTATTTTGTTTCTCAGTGTGAAGTCTTTACTCTGTTAAAACTAGTCCAAAATCCTGAGGCTCAATATCAGAAAGGAGAGAGAACTAAAGAGCAAAGAGAGAACAGAATAAAATTTTTGCCCTTGAGCTCCTTTGTAGACTTTTACAAATATACTGAAAATACAAAATCTTAAAAGCCATGACTGTCAAATTCAGTAGTGAAAGAAAATAGATTTTGACATTCTGAAAAGACTGGCTTAGAAGATCAAGTACCAAAAGCTGAGGGAAAACGGTTTAAAGTTTATAAAGGGCAGAGTGTAAAGATAGCACAGTATGGTTGAAAATCTGGTTCCTCCCGAAAAGAGGATAAAAGTCCAACTGGCTGGCTAGGGGAGAGTCAAAGGAGGTATAGCCAGAAGTTATAAGCCAGCTGTCTTTGAAAAGTGCCCCACATCTGCTCTTCTCTAGGGTCAGAACCCTGAGCAGGTGAATGGGAGGAGGGCAAGTCACACTTGGGGTGACCATGAACCGAGGAGCAGTGAGTGTAAGCGCAGTGTTTGGATCATTGGGTCTCACATCAATACCCACCACAGAACATCCACTACAAGGAAGTGCCCAACAACCACGCGGACAAGGTGATCCCTCCAGAGGACGTCACCAGCCTGTCTCTACTCTATTTCGATGCTTAAGTAAGATTATGAACAGATTAACCAAGTTGACAGAAGTTCTCCATGAGCCCAGAAGCATGGGTTTTCTCTCACTACGTTGGATTTAGCTCCTTTGCTGCCAAATATCCAACCTGTCAACAGCAGACACAACATTGAGGTTTCAATATGCAATCACCTCTCAAGGAGACCAACCAGCCACTGGTTGTCAAATTGATTACACTGGACCACTTCCACTCTGGAGGTAGCAGAAATCTTTTCTTATCAGGGTTAATACATACTCTGGGCATGATCTGCCTTCCCTCCACACTGCCACACATAGCAGCATGAACTGAGGGCTCAGAGTGGCTGGTTGATTATCATGATGATTATAGGATTTCACATCCCTTTGCATCAACAAATTCACTTAATAGCAAGGAGGTGTGACAATGGGCATGTGACCATTGGGGATACTGACACTCCTACAGTATTATCAACAAACCACACTGGAATGATCACTTAAAGGTCAGGTAAAGCCCCAGTTAAGGACAGTGCTCTGAGATCTTGGAGAGCTATTCCCTATGATGCTATGTTCCTATTAGATAAAACACATGGGCCTGGGAGCCAAGGGGTAGAAGTAGGACTATCTCCCCACCAACTCTTACTTTCAATGACTCACTTGGATGTTGATGCTTCCTGTTCTCACACTGTTCTGGACTAGAGGATCTGTTTCCCTTTGAAGGGAAATGAAAGGGGGATACTGCTACCAGGGAAACACAGAGAAGTTTTCACCTCATCTAAAGTTACATATACCACTTGGTCATTTGGAGGTCCTCATGCCAGAACACCAGAAGGCCAAGAAAGGAATTACTACACTGGCAGGGGCAATCAATTTTGATTATCATGAGGATATAGGGTGGTTGCTACCCAATGGGAGCTGGGAAAATATGGCTAAATCTCAGGGTATTCACTGGGATGACTTATAGTGCTTTCATGACAGTGGTTACTATAAATAAGCAATTGTAGCAACTATGACCTGACAAGGGAAGAATAATGAGGGGCTTAGACCCTTCGGGGATAAAGATCTTGGTTATCCCATTGAGATAGAAACTTAGACCAATAGATGTATTAGCCAAATTTGGAAGGATCAAGAATGAGTGGTATAGAAGGTAGATTGAGAGAGACAATAAATACGAATTACAGCCATGAAATCAACTATTGCAATTACAATTTGTCTCATTAATCCTGTTAATCTTTTTTTTAAAGAACTGGTGATCCAGTGGATTTGACATAGAGCATAAGTGGATCTCAACAGTGCAAGTACAGATGCTGTTGGTGTTCTATTCACAGCCCCTTGACAGTCACCTCTACATACTGAAAAACCCAGCAACTCTGAGTACTATTTTCTGGCCATGGGAACACATGTGGCCAATGTGCAGGGCTAGCCAGATGTGCTGGAGAGTTAATGCCCCCACAGCCCTCACTCAGTGATGGACAATGGGTTTACGGATGAATTCTCCAGGTCCTTCATGCCTCACTTGGAACAACTCCAAAGGGTGTGCTATGCTGTCTTCCAGAGTTACCAGCTAAATTAAGCTCCAACTGGCAATAGTAATATTTGGCTTGTTGACAACATCCTGTATTGGCTTCCTTCCCTTCCCTGATTCACTTCCTACCAATGTTTCCCGGAATGACCTGCACATAAACTGCTTATACACAAATCCTTGAATTGGAGCTGACTTTCAGGGATCCAAAACCAAAATACAACAATTCAAATCAGGGGACAAGGATGGAGATGATCTAGAAGAAATACTTGCATTGCTCTCAAACAAGAGATTTTCACAACCTCATTCAGGGCTGGTCCCAACTGTCATGACTCCCTGCACATCCCTCTGAGTGGAGAGACTCAGCCACCTACCTCTGTGTCACAGAGAACCGTGCTCCTCAGATACTGCCTCCTCTGTGACAGGACCCCATGGATGCTCCGGCTTGGGGACTCTAGCTCCTGAATTACATGAGTATCTCTGTCACTCCCTTTGAAAAAGGGATCATAGTTTAGCCTTTTAAATGTTCTTTGTTCACAACATTTCCTCAAGATGGAATGAGAGTGAGGAGGACAAGTCTTTATGTGAGTTGTGTGAGGCGACTGACTCAGTACTGTGAGAACTCCTACAATCATTGTTGTGGAGTTTCCTGGTGCGGCACAAACAGGGGCTTATTTTTTAAGAATCCGTGGCAAATAGCAGCACACTCAGACATGACATGTTCCGCTTCTGAGTCTAGTCAGTGATCTTTTCAGTTACAGAAATCAATCTTTTTCTCATTCTTTCTGTGAATAAATTGTAGAAATATAAAAAATTGAATACCTTCATATAACAGGGGTATTCACATCACTCATAACTAATTGTTCATATTTATCATACTTATTCTGTCATTTTTATTTTTGAAGAAAAGAAAGAAAAATTACAGAGTTTGCCACTGTTACCAAGGAAACCCACCCCAGGTCCCACTCTCCTCTCCAAGATTGGGGCATATCGGAAATAAATTTGCCCGCTCCCTTCTCCTTTATTTTCATCCCAGAAATAGAACAACTCAGGAATCATTTTACATTTTCACTTGAAATCATATAACCAAAGGCCTATTTTCTGAAAGGGAGACCAAAAAAAGTATTAGGCAAACTTTCTTCAGTGAGATAAAATCAGCCCCCCACCTGTCAGATCATTTCCGGCTCTGAAGCAGAAGTGCCGCGGGGCACAAGGGAGAACCCAGATCAGAACGCAAGACTCTTCTTCACCCCGCAGGGGAGAGCAGTCAGCATGCCGCTTGTCAGCCTGCTGTGGGCAGTCGTGGTGTCCACCTGTCTTGGTAAGGAAGGTGTAGGTCTTCCTGTGTAGTGTTATCTAACGGGGCCGGGAAGGAGAGAGTCCTAGCGCAGGAACTGCATCATCTCAGAGCCCAGCTATGGAGAAGCAGAAAGCTGATATGTGCTGCCTGGGGTTTGGATCAAGAGGAAAGGTGGTTGGAGGATGGGATCAGCTTGTGAGTCGGCCTGCCTTATCTGCCTGGTGTGAGATACCCTCTCCGCTTTCCCACAGGATCCAGCACAGCCCAGACGGTCACTCAGACTCAACCAGATATGCGTGTGCGGGAGACAGAGACTGTGACCCTGCACTGCACGTATGACACCAGCGAGAGTAATTATTATTTGTTCTGGTACAAACAGCCTCCCAGCGGGGAGATGATTCTCATTATTCGCCAAGAAGCTTATAAGCAAGAGAATGCAACAAAGGATCGCTTCTCTGTGGACTTCCAGAAACCAAAAAAATCCTTCAGTCTCAGGATCTCAGACTCCCGGCTGGAGGATGCTGCGATGTATTTCTGTGCTCTCATTGAAGGCACAGTGACATGAGCAGCAGGGAGAGGCTTACAGAAACCTCAGACCTCAAGTGTAGGTGCGGAGGTCAGGGTGTGGGGGGAGGGGAATGGGATGGCTAGGGTACTAGGAATATAGAAAATCATTGACTTCTCTTGAAATAAAAGCTCCTTCTTTCTGAATAGAAGAAACACAAAGAGATGGATGTCTGTAAACTATAATCCTTAAAATAACAGTAAAAATAATAATATGGGTAGTGCTTTCCAGTTTTACGAAGTATCTTCATACATTCTGTCACGTGTAACCCTCATCACTTTGTATGGTATATTTGACAGATCAGACTTCCTGAGCATGTTCTCTGTCCAGCAAATCTTTATAATTTGCCTGGGAGCTCATACCTCCAAAATTCTTAATCTTTTCCATTTTGCTAGTTGGTGCGTGTTCTTTTAATTGCCCTTCCATGTCCAAAACTGGAGGTCTCTGAACAAGGTACCCATTCTAGAACACGAAGAGTGGAGGCGCCTGGGAGGCTCAGTCAGTTAAGCATCTGCCTTTGGAGTCCAGGGATTGAACCCCACATCGGGCTCCCTGCTCAGTGGGGAGTCTGCTTCTCCCTCTGCCCCAAACCTTGCTTGTGCTCCTTCTCTCCCTCTTTCAAGTAAATAAATAAAATTTTTAAAAAGAGAGAGAGAGAGAACACGGAGGGTGTGACAGTTGAAGGCATAACCAGGGAAGGGATCCACTGGTCCTACCATGGACCTAAAAGACGACATAGACCCATAGTACCCGGGTCAGATGACCTTAGAGGATGATAGAATGGCCTATTAAAGGCTCAGTTAAGAAGCCAGCTCAGCAGCATCACCCTTAGTGGTTGGAATGCTATATTCCTGGAAGCGATAATATTCTTTAAACTGGTGACTGATATACGGTTCTGTGGCACCTTACCTAAAATACACAAACTTAGAAATGAAGAAATAGAAGTAGACTAGACTCTTCTACTATCACACCCTGTAACTCATTTCCAGAATTTGTGTTTCGCTTTCCCACAGCCCTAGGCTCTGCTGGATTAGAGTTCCCAGGACCCAGGGGAAGAAGGCTTCCACCAGAGGATTCAGCATGGGTTCCACTGAACTTGAGGCTATGGCTGCTGCCAAGGCCACTTTGAACTCCCTGTGCCAATGCTCCAGCAGGCAAAGAAAGGAGGGGTAACTGACTCTGATTATCATGAAGCATCGGGTTGTTATTACCCAGTGAGGGCAAGGAGGGATATGTCTGGAATCTAAGTGTTTTGCAGTGGGTATTTCATGCCTAATAAAAACAGCAGGTGGCAGTTACAGCCTGAAAAGGACAGAGTGATCAAGAACTGAGACCCCTCTGCAATGAAGATCTGGCTCACCCTATCAGGCCAACAATCTAGGTCCACTAAAGTGCTATCCAAAGGCAGGGAAATCTTGAGAATGTGGTGGAAGAAGGAAGAGACTTTCAATTATAGCCTTGGTACCAGTTAAAGAACTGGGTCTTGAAGGTCATGTCGTGCAAACCCCCTGTATTAAGTGTTTTAGATGGATTTCAGCCAGCCACAACCTTAAAGCCTCAGTGACACAGTGAAAATAATACAGGGCAAGCACCCATCCAAATAGTGCAAAGAGAGCTTCGTAACAAAGATCTCATGTGCTTTGTGGTCACGTCCAAATGCCCAGCTCTGATTTTATCAATAAGTATGGAGATAATTCTCGGGATACTCGGACTCATCTCAAGTTGATAACACCCAACATGACACATGCACTGTGTATTTTTTTACTTCCTACCCCAGAGCCTTCTCTGACTCAGGAGCTCACTCAGGCTACAGGCAAGCACAGCCTGTAAGTATAGGAGAATTACCACTCCTGCTGGCAAGGCCCCCAGCCAGTCCGGAGAGAGGACCTAGGCAGGCCTAGCTTCCTGCCTTCCAGCAGACAGTCCCCAAGAGGCATCCTGTACGCTTCCCAGGAGAACCTGCTGAAACCAAGCCCCAGTCTCATGCTATCAATTTTCTCACTCCTGCTGCCTCGGATTTCTTCCTAAGTAAATTACCATCACCCAAGTCCTTGCTTTAGGCTCTATTTTGGGAGAAGACAGAATTAACATATTCTTTGAAAATTTAATAGAGAAAGAACAGAAGAGAGTTCAAAGCGAATTTTCCTGGGCTGATTGCTAATAACAGCAGGTGGGTACTTGAGTGATTAATTAGAAACATAGAAGATGTCACCTTATTTTTTCAAAAGTTGGTGAAGCAGATCACATTCATGAAACTCCAGTCTCTGAAGATGTGTGATCATGTCTTTTCATTGCACAAAAACTTTACATACCAAATCCAAACTTTCGTATCATTATCCCTTTCCCTGTGTCTGCTCACCCTCTACTATTTAAACCTCATTCTTACTTCTTCCCCAAATACAGCTCTACTCCAGTCCACCTATCGTCCTTACTGACCCAGAAACACTTCAAGCTCTTGAATTCCTTGAATTTTTTGAATTTCTTTTTAAGTTCTCTTCATTGAATGTAAACAGAATTCTGAAATTTATATAAACAGATTACTTCCAGAACAGATTTCTTGACTAAACAAACCAAGTTCTTTCTGTGTAGAGAGGAGTAAATCATAGAAATTGCCTCAGTTATTATTACTTTGGCCTGAAGAGGGCACTGCTTGCATTCGTTCACAGCAGTTTTTTGCAAAAACCTGTCTCGCGTTCCAGCATCTACGTCCCTCACACATACCAAAAAACTGGAACAAACCCTTCTTTATCTAAAGAGTCTGAGTCAGATTTCCACATCCTGGAATCAAATCCTCCATGGGCTTACGAAGGCCAAAGCATAAAAAAGCTTCTAGAAGCTACATTTATGATCTGGTGGCTTCAGATGGGATGTGCACTGGGAGAATTTATGTCATCAGGAACCCCAGAGGACCCAGAAGTTTCCAAGAACTAGTCTCTGTCTTTCATAGAAAGCACTCAAAGAACAAATGAATTTTTGTAATCCACTGCTCAACGTTTTCTTTTTAAGAAAATTAACCATCAAATTAAAAAAAAAAAAAAAGTCCTTCCTAAAACAGATTATCCAAGAAGGAAAGAATTTTAATATCTACATAATTACCTGCATAGTATTTTAGATTCACAGGTATAGTGTGGAAATCATCTATAATAAATCTGGTGCCTTGGTTTTTGTTGTGGTGAAAAAGGGCTTTGGAGCACAAGGGATGATTAGCAGTCTCCTCCCGTATTAGTCCCAGCTCTACCGCTCCCTGCACATCCAGACTGCCCACTTGAGAGACTCAGCCACCTGCCTCTGTGCCGAAGGAAGCCCACGGTCCCCAGACGGCACCCAAGTGCACTGGAACTCGTCCCTGCATTGGGACCACCACCTGGGAGCTAGTCAACTGTCCCCATCATCATCTCTGACAAAATAAAATTGTAAATGAATATAATGACTACACATAAAACTTATAAAAATATTTTTTACAAGTTTTTTGTTCATTGTATTTTTAAATAAGTAAGTGAAGTCATGGGAACACTAAACATGAGATGTTGGAGGTGATTGGGGCTGAGACCCTCAGTGTTCTTCAGTCAAGACCCACCAAGCAAGAGGGAATGTCTTGACGTCTGGAGCAGCTTCTCCCACTTGGGCCATTAATTGTTGATGTGCCTTAGTTTCTGCCTCTGTAAAAGTTACCCCATGACAACATGGGAGTAGGCGTGTGATGTCCCCATACTTTTCTCCTACCTCTTACTTTTTATAGTCTAACTGGCTGACTCTCATATAGTCTAACTAGCTGACTCTCATATAGTCTAACTAGCTAACTCTTTTGAGAAATCAATGACAGTAGTTACCAAATACTGTTGATATCCCAAGGGAGTACAGTAGACCTTCTCAGACTGCCCCACATGGGGCACCGCTTTTTGTTTTTTAACCTCTTCTTCTATTCTCTTTGCCCTTCCTTTCTGTTTAAATACTATAGTCTGGTTTTGCTCACCACCTTCTATAGATTTCCTAAATGACCAAACCTAATAATTGTTCTTACTTCACACAAGCAGAAACCCCAAAAACAAAAACAAGGATCATTAGGACATAATATCTATTTAAAAAAATAAAAAGGAAGAGAAAGGAAAAGGCAGCTTTCTGCCCAGCCCCATATTTGCCCACTGGAAAGTTCTTGCTTATGCATTATCTTGTTCAATCCTCAGAGTTCAACAGCCAGATCAGCTGTGGCAGCTAGCGATTGATCGGATGATGGATAGAAGATACTAAAATTCTTATTGGCGGGGCCCAGAGGAATAGGAAAGGATCTAAAACACAGCAAGAGAGGCCCTCTGGCTTGGGATCCCCAAACATTATTATGTGCACAGTAAATGGGGGCAAGAGGCAGGAAACATTCCCTCCTGAGAGCCTCATTTGTGAATTCATAGCTTCAATGGGACTGACATGGAGAGAAAAGACAGTCCATCATCTAGAGTTTTCTAAAAAGACTGAAGAGAAGAAGGGAGAAATTGTAAAATAATCACATTTTTACCAATGTTGTGGGACCCTGACCAGAAAATGGTAGGCATGGCAGAAATTTAATCACTAAAAAGAAAGAAGAACGGGGCCATCTACAATAATTCACCAGACTGTACTTTAAGAAGTTTTCTGGGGGCACCTGGGTGGCTCAGTCAGTTAAGTGTCTGCCTTCGGCTCAGGTCATAATCCCAGAGTCCTGGGATCGAGCCCTGCGTTGGGCTCCCTGCTCAGTGGGGAGTCTGCTTCTCACTCTGCCTCTGCCCACCCCCCACCCGTGCTCTCTCTCTCTCAAATAAATAAATAAAACTTTTTTAAAAAAAAAAGTTTTCTGAAGTCAAGAGTGGCGTCTGTGGCCAAATGCCTACTGTTTATCACATTCCCCGAGTGGAAATAATAAACAGGTTGGGGGAGTTAAAGCTACCATTCCCTAGACAGCAAGACAGCTTTTGCCTTCTCTTTTTTCTCCCTTCTTTTATGCAGAGGAAAAGTTTACATAAAGCTGGACCACAGAGATGGCCTTTTCTAAGACTGGATTATAAAAACTCAATAGGAAGTAAAAATTAATGCAAATGAATGGCTCCTTGCATCGTGAGTTTTCGTTTTTGCTCAATTGCCTCCTCATAGGAGAATGCATGCGTGAGGAAAAATGACATGGCAGTGAAACACTGTCAGGTGTGCAACACAGAGTGTTCCCAAATAAGTCGTATACCAACTATTCTGATTCTTCATTCACACAAGCCATGTACATGGAAGTCCTTACAGGAACATTTGCCGCCGGTATTGCAGAGTTGTGGAGCTCCTTGACACCGCCTAAGCGAGGTATTCATTTTTTTTTAAGATCTTTTATTTATTTATTTTACAGAGAGAGAAAGAAAGAGTGTGTGTGTGGGGGGGGGGGAATGCAGCGGGGAGGGGCAGAGGGAGAGGGAGAGAGAATCCCAAGCAGATTCCCCGCTGAGCATGGAGCCCAACCTGGGGCTCGATCCCAGGACCTTGAGATCATGACCTGAAACCAAGAGTCAGCTGCTCAACTGACTGCGCCACTCAGGAGCCCCCTAAGCCAGGTACTCTTAAAAAAGAAGAAGAAGAAGTCTTCAAGCAAATAACAGTGCAGTTAGGTATCAAAGTCCTGGTTCCAATTTTCTCTAGACCATCTGAACGTTGCTGTTGTCTTTATCACTATTTGGAAGTTTGGAGGAATCGCTAAAATACAGGATTGGTCAAAGAATAATGTAACCAAGACCTGAGTTATGGCATCCCAGAGACCATTATGATATTGGCTTCAAGACTTTAAAAAAGAAAAGAGAGAGAGAAAGCAAGCTGACAGAGAAAGCTGAAGTCATTACATTAGCTTTGCCTGTCTTTTCCCCAACCACTCCATCCTCCTCTCCTAGATTAAGTCATGACAAAAACAATTTAGCAGCTCCTTCTCTTCTTGATTTTTATCTCTGAATAAATTACAATTCTGACCTCTCTTTTCATGAGGCCCTATAACCGAACTTTTATTCTCTGAAGCAAAAGACAAACAGCACTGATAAACTTTGAGCCAGACGTAACCAACAGCACACCTGACATGTCATTTCCCGTGGTGGAGCAGTGCTGTCAGCGGACACAGCTGATACTCCAGATTCAGACCAGAACAGGAGCCTTTTTCAGGAGAGAGCTGCCGGCATGGCTTGCCCCGGTTTGCTGTGGGCACTCGTGGTCTCCACCTATCTCGGTAAGGAAGGCACACCTTTTTGCTTTTACTATTATCCAACAGGACTGGGAATTAGGGATAAAGATTAGGAACACAAGCATCTTACCTCCTCGTTGGTTCTGGCTATTGGGGGCAAAGAAGCTGATGGATATTGCCTGAAGTTTGATCAAGAAAAGGAAAGGTGGTTGGAGGATGGGATCAGCTTGTGAGTCGGCCTGCCTTATCTGCCTGGTGTGAGATACCCTCTCCGCTTTCCCACAGGATCCAGCACAGCCCAGACGGTCACTCAGACTCAACCAGATATGCGTGTGCGGGAGACAGAGACTGCGACCCTGCACTGCACGTATGACACCAGCGACAGTGATTATTATTTGTTCTGGTACAAACAGCCTCCCAGCGGGGAGATGATTCTCATTATTCGCCAAGAAGCTTATAAGCAAGAGAATGCAACAAAGGATCGCTTCTCTGTGAACTTCCAGAAACCAAAAAAATCCTTCAGTCTCAGGATCTCAGACTCCCGGCTGGAGGATGCTGCGATGTATTTCTGTGCTCTCATTGAAGGCACAGTGACATGAGCAGCAGGGAGAGGTTTACAGAAACCTCAGACCTCAGTGTAGGTGTGGAGGGGTGGGGGGGCAGGTGAAGGGGGAGTGGGTGGGGTACCAGGAACATAGAGAAGAAATCATTGACTTCTCTGGAGCAAAAAATACTATTCTATAGGACTGAAGGAAACACATAAAGTAGTTCTCAAAATAGTAATGGAAATAATGAATGTACACAATGTGTTACGGGTTCATAGAGTACCTTCACATGCATTTGCTTCATTTAACCCTGATGGCCCCTTGTGTCATACAGCATAGGTCAGCCATTCTATCCAGTGACTCTCGTAGCTAGAACCACAGCTACGTTCTAGAATTGTGCCTTAATCTTTTCACAGTGTATGTTACTTGTTTTGCTATCCTAATTTCTCCACCCTCCACCTCCCAGCCTAGGCTATCTGATTTTTTTGCATGTGTAACAAGTTATTTCTTTCTAATTACAAAACTGCGAAAAACTACATCATGTCTATCTCATTGTTTCCCAACTGCTCTATCAGCCATTCTCCCTGACTTGAGACTAATTTCACCCTGTATTTCTTAAATGTCTTTAATGCACCACTGGTCCTACCTAAGAAAATGAGGAAAGAGAACAAACAACTGTCAAAAGAATTTCACACGCTGCTAACACTCATCAGCAAATGCTTAAAAAAAGAAAAAGAAAAAGTTAACTTCTGGTAATGGTATCACTGCTTCTGATGAGGCAACATGGGAGGAAATGGACCATTTAGAAGAACCAAATCCAAAATCACCAGAGTCACCACCCCACATGCCCTGAAACTTGGCGGATATCTGGACCTGAAGAGGAGTCCATCTTCCTTATGCTAAAGAAAAACAAAAAAACAGTAGGATGGAAAAAGTAATGCCAGCATTTCTTTTTACATCCATAATTCCCTCAATACATAGCGTTTGCTGTTGAGACCATTTGCAGAGTATTTAATTCCATCTGCCCACCTTGAGTGAATGGGAGAGAGCTGGATAAGATACTCCATGGCTGAAATATTCAGTCTGCTGAGTGGGTTCTGGAGCTGAGGATGGAGGTGTATTTAGAAGGAGCAGTGGAAGTTACTAGAGTTGGGAGAGCAAGGGGAGCCAAAGCCAGATTGCTAAATAACAACTAGCACCAAGCATTCACAGGAACACCTTGTCACCTCTTGGTTATCAGTACTATCAGGAGGGACTCAGTACCCAGACTGAAACCGAAGCCAGAGCTGGTGACATGCAGAGGACCTTTGGGATTTCTTTTGCCTTCTCCACAGTCTTCAAGAGCTTCTCTACTGGCTGCCTTAGGCCAGGGCCCCATAGCTCAGGGCCCCACTCATAGTCCCGTTGAACACCTTGAAGTTGTCTGGAACAC
This sequence comes from Phoca vitulina, assembly GCF_004348235.1. Lineage (NCBI taxonomy): Eukaryota > Metazoa > Chordata > Mammalia > Carnivora > Phocidae > Phoca > Phoca vitulina. Next base: position 279,065 of record NW_022589710.1, read on the forward strand.
CCCCCTTTAGTTCCACATGCTGGAGCACGAGGGCAAGTCACACCTCCTATGTTCCCCAACTTCCATCCACTCTGACCACTCATTCTAATCACACTCCTTCCGGCCTCAACTCCCAGAACACCACAACCCAGCCCCGGCTCACATGCCAGGCTCTCACCTGTCTGAAACTCAGTGAGAGTATCATGTCTTACACAAGTCAGATAACTCTGGGCCATTCAAGCTTTACTCTCTTCTATATCCCTCAGGTCCAAGTAGTCACCAAAACTTACAGATTCAGGCTAGTTGTCAAGTTTCACATCGAAGTTCTTCTTTTTTTTTTTTTAAGATTTTATTTATTTATTTGAGAGAGAGAGACAAATAGTGACAGAGATAGTGAGAGAGAGCACAAACAGGGTGTGGGGCAAAGGGGATGTGGGGCTTGATCCCAGGACCGCAGGATCATGACCTGAGCCGAAGGCAGACACTTAACCGACTGAGCCACCCAGGCATCCGAAAGTTTGTTTCTTCTTTCCATCCTTGCTGCTAGTGCCTTCAGAGAGCTCCTCTCAGTTGAATTAATTAATAGTCATCTAGCTAGTCTCTCTGTCTTCAGGTGTGGTCCCCTTCACACACTGCTTCACACAGCCACCAAGGTGACCTTCCTGCAATAAGAATCACATCATGTCCGTTCCCCGTTCAATGAAAGCCCCATTTCCCACAGAAGGAGCCTGTGATCAGTCAGCATGTAAGTGCCATCAAAGCAGAGACCACCACTATATCCCCAGCACCTACCATGCCTGACAAGGTACATGGTCCAAGAACTATCGGGGCGCCTGGCTGGCTCAGTTGGTAGAGCATGCAACCCTTGATCTTGGGGTAAGTTCAAGCCCCAAGTTGGGTGTAGAAGTTACTTAAAAATAAAATCTTAAAAAAAAAACAACTATCCACTGAAGGGATAGACTTACAGGATCCTGGGGGGTTGAAATAATGTTCAGCTAAGACTGCCTTTTGCCCTTAGCAAAGTATTAACATTGAGGCAGCTGAGTCCCTAGAGGAAGGTCCCTCGGCCTGTTTCAAGGACTTGTCAGAGGGCTGTAAGTCGTAAGGAAATTTAATAATTTTTCTTTTGCCTTCATTTCCCACATCAGTGTTTCCTTCCAGGCAGGGATGATATTAAAAACTTTTAGCCTAATATCTAGTAACCTGTTTGGATTTGGTATGAATATTGGAAAGGACACAGGTTGGAAAGAGACGGTCATAGTGTTAGAACAGAGTCCTGATGGGGACCCCTTACTCTGCCAGGCATTTACTTTTTGAATTGAAAGGTCCTTCCTGTTGTCGACTCCTCAGCCACCAGCCCCCATCCTTAGGTGCTTTCCCAAAGTCGCCTCATTAACGTAACCAAAGACACCTCTATCTCTTCCACCAAATGAAATTCCAAGAGTTTTAGGTGCTCTGTGCCAAAAAATGGGGACAAAGACCAAATATGTATTTCTTATTATAAATCACAACTATAACATGTGCCTATATTAATCTTAGTCTTTGCTTAAGAACCTGGCCAGAGTAGAACCTTTAGGTATGGAGACTGCGTTAGTTAATCCCGGTGGGTATTTTGCTTCTTACTAATGTGCTTTGCTACCACTTGTAGCTGGCATTGGTGGTAAATGAAAACCGGCAGCGCGGAGCTTTAATGCACTCGCCTCTAAACTTGGGCTCTTGTTCTTAGGTCTACACCTCTCTTCGGCCACTTTATTCTCTGCAACACCAGGAATCAGTCAATTTAAACAGAAGTTTCAATCTCTTGGCTGGAGGAAACACTTTCTGCTTCATGGGGAGGCTAAGGCAGATAACCTTAGGTACTGTAGAGACAGTATCTCAGGATGACAGCTTGATCATCTCTTGCACAGAACATCTGCAAATTGAGAAGGATGAGTGTTGTCAGCTCTAAAAGTCCCCTGTTCTGCCTTATTTTGTTCAGATTCACATTTAAGGAGAAACATGCAAGAAGTTGCCTGAATTTCCATGGTATTTTCCACCAGTCTGTAGAAGATACAAATTTAAGGAACGGCTAATGGGTTACATATACATATCTGATGTGAGAAACAAAGGCAGAAGAGAAATTATTAAATTTCCTTACCACCTACAGCCCACTGACAGGTCCTTGAAACAGGCCGAGTGACAGTCCTCCAGGGACTCAACTGCCTCAATGTTAATACTTTGTTAAGGGCAAATGACTATCCTAGCCCAACCCCTCCCCACCCCAGGATCCTATAAGTCTACTTTAACATATAAAAATTCCTTTAGAAATTTCCTTTATCTCTAAATCCTCCAAGATACATGTTGGCAGTCATCCCCCAAGCATATGGCCCACCGATATACATCTGAAGGGTCTCATGACTAAGGTTTTATTAGATGGTAATAAATGACCTTTTCCTAACAATAGCTGGTCCCCTCAAGGTCCTGGAAACATTGCTTCCAAAATTCCTTAGAGACTTACCCTATCCCTAACCCCCTCCCAACTTGAAAGTATATAATGGGGCACTCCTCATGACCATGGTGCAGCTCTTTCTGCCCACAGGTCCTGTCCCCATGCTTTAATAAAATCATCTTTTTGCACCAAAGACCTCTCAAGAAATCTATCTTGGCCATCGGCTTCGAACCCTAACATTTTTCCTATATCAGTATCCAGTGACAGTAATTTTGCATGCCATCAAAGCTTGTTCTTGTTTGTAGGCCAACCTGCACATTAGATTAATGGCAGTCAAACTTTGGGAAACTATGCGACCACACATTTTTAAGATAACTTCTAAAATATTTTAGCACTACTTTAAATGTTTAAATAGCCATGGAAGTTATAAATTTCCCTCTATTATAAATATTGACATTTTCAAATAAAATTATATAATAGCTTTTAAATATATGCGATGAAATCTTAATACTGAAGTGATTTGCTACCCATAAACATCCAATTAAAATTTATGAACAAACTCTTCATTAACAATTGAAGATTTTATATTGCTCTTTTCTTTCCTCAAAATCATATTTCCATTCAACTTCTGCAGATTGAATACAACATATTTTTCATTAAGTCTTTTATTGACTCAAAATTTCTGCAACAAAAACATGTATGAGATTGAAATTTTTTTTTAATTTAATGTTCTAGGCATAGATGGTAGCATTAGACCATAATGCTCTAATTGCTCTTTTTTTTTTTCTGGGTTGAATTGTAAATATAATGATTAATAATGCACGTTTGATGAAAACTACTTAAATATACTACAATTTTAAAAAGATTTTGAACATAAAAGACAAAAACTTCTTTGGAAATGCATTTCTTAATAAAATGACAGGGATCTAGAATTATTTGATTGAAGGAGGTTTCCCCTACACACACAAAAAGAAGTACTCCTTTCCTTAATGCCCCCGAGCTTCTCAAACTGCAGAACAACGTTGCAAAGAAAGATTCCTTCTTGTGTAAAGTTGGAGAAGCACCGTTGTGAAATAAAAGCCACAGTCAAGTTCTCAGGCGGATCGTTTTTAGGAAAGCATACATAGAGAAGTTGAGGGTCTAGAAGTTGATTCCCTTAAGATACATCTCTGTTCCTTAGTTTGAAGATCACTGCATGAGACTGCTCTCAGTATCACTGACTCATTCTCAGTAAGCCTTCGTTTAGTAATGAGGTTTGAGGAAAATCCACAGGAAATTTGAAGGAAAGAGTCTTAAGGTTCAATAAACCTGATAAATTTCCTAAAATATGTTTGACATTTCCGGATTGGAAGAATAGATACTGATGAGTCGGAAAACAATGGGGACTGAGCTCTTGCATGACGCAGATCATTCTGTACACTGACACTGTTTGATATGATTTCAAATCCACTTATTCATTACTTAAATGAAGTGGTTTTACTCTACTAGTTTATGACAAACTCATAATCTCAGGGTCCTGGGATCCAGCTCCACACTGCGCTCCCTGCTCAGTGGGGAGTCTGCTTCTCCCTCTCCCTCTGCCTGCTCATGCCCTCTCTCTCTCAAATAAATAATAGATAGAATCTTTAAAAACATATATATAATTACCAAGAGTTTGTGAGGAGTCTCTAAGAGTGTTCAGTCTGGGCAAGAGGACTCTGCTGTTCTAAAGAGGTCTCTGAAAATCCTGGGGCAATTAGCTTCTGCCAAGGTAAAGACTCATTTACCAGCAGTGGGGAAAGCCATACAGTGGCCCCAGGAAGAATATCTTGTCCTTCAACACCAACTCCATCATTCCCTAGCAACATGCTCTAGCAACAGGGGGGAACTTTTACTTTGGGGCTTGCAGTTGGACATCGGCTCTTGGCTGGCTAAACCGTGACTCCCAAGTACCAACTCCTATAAAGGTACTCTTAACTAAATAAGGACTTTATTCCTTTCATCTCCCCTTGCCCGGAACAATAGTGTGATTAATCAATCATTGGTTTGGAGTATATTATTTATTGGCTTCTTAAGAAATATTTTCCTGCACGCTATTGGCTTGTGAAATTCCCACAGCAGACCTGTACTACATACATTGTTGGCAAAGACAAATCAGTCTCTGAGCATAATTTGCCTCCTCAAAACAAAACACACATGTATCTTTATCTTGGGAAAAGCAGTTTTAATTGCCATGGTCATTGATTAATAACATTGTGAAAGAGGAAGTTGTCCCCTCTTGGGTGGGAAAAATGATAATTGCTAGATCTCTTTTTCTCTATCATGAAAGAGCATTTTCCAGTAAGAACTTACCTGACACTCTTGGGGAATGGAACTTTGTTGTCACAGCGTATTTACCTAGCAATCCATAACTGAAAAAGGCTCATATGGTTTATACTCCTGTGTATTGAGGTTAACCCACAGAAATAGAAGAGGTGTTATGAGTTCATAGCCTGGAAGAAAAATTAAATTGATAATTGATAATTGAAATTATCCATTTCATCAAGATCTATTTACACAAAATACTGACGATTTTAAAAATTCCTTCCTGAGATAGTGTTCTATCACCTTTCTCAAATTGTGGTATCAACTCTACCAATACTTTATTTTGCTGTTTGTACATTTATATCTTTCTTCTTGTAAGCACTCATGGAATCAGCTATTTTTATTATTAATGTATATATATACATATATATATATATAGCTAGGGAACATTTACCAAAACATGAGCATGTATTATGACTCAAAGAAGCAATAGGAAAGATTCATAAAAGCTACATCCTCTGAACACAATGCAATAAAGCTAGAAATTAATAATTAAAAGATAGTCAATAAATGACTGGGAAGGGAATTAACCACTTATGGTATTACAAATAATTTCCAGTTCAAAGAACTAGAAGTTAAAGCTATAGGTCATTAAAAATTAACACTAATGATAACACTACATATAAAAATCTGTGGATTTGTTCAAAGCAAAACCCATAAGAAAATGTGCAGCCTTGAATACATTTATTAATAAACAAAGAATGGAACCAAATCTTCAATTCAAGAAATTAGAAAAAGATAATAAGCAAAATAAACCAAAATGAAGAAGGGAAAAGTCTAATAATAAAAGTAGGAATTAATTGAAAAGTAAAACAAAAATTAGCATTTATTAAGCCAAGAGTTCTAGAAAATTTGTTAAGAAAAAGAGAGAAAACACAAGTACACATTAAGAATGAGAAAGGTGATAGAACACTATCTCAGGAAGGAATTTTTAAAATCATCAGTATTTTGTGTAAATAGATCTTGATGAAATGGATAATTTTTAGAAATATATAACTTTTTCATTTGAACTTCTAACTTTCTAAAAATTTATATTATTTTATAATTCCAAAGTCTGCATTGAATCATAAGGAAAAAATCCTGAATTCTATCTCTTCTATGTTCCCCACACACTCAGCACACAATTACTGCACATATAATTCCTCCCACCAAGTTGAAGGGAACGTTCTCCTTTATTGAAGTCTTTCTTGCCCTTCACCCATCCTGCCAACTCCCAACCACCCTCTGTACCACTGCCACCCCTTCTTTTAAAAATATCTTTTTTATTATATCACTTCACTATTCAAAATCTCATAATAGTTCCTATTTTTTTACATAAACATAAGCCCCTTTGACTAGCTTTCAGCTGCCTCCATCAGCGCTCCTCATTTTACCAACCCACCCTCATTCCCACTTCCCAGCCTGTTTTCTATGTTAGTCAGACCATTCTTGTCACTTTCTCACAAACTCATCCTCCTCATCCCTACCTCCCCACATTCCCTGCAATGCCCGCCTTTCTCTCTGTCAAACATTATGTATTCTTCCAGTCTCAACTCCTCCAAAATGGCTGCACCATGTTCCTACAGCCTTCTATAATCTCTCTTTTCTTTCTGAATTTAGAGTCTATATTCCCATGCCTCCCCAAAAGAAATTCATCCCTTTCACTTTTAACTTTTGTTCTATGCATGTTATTTTAATCTTCCTAACTTACAACTCCATTAAGACCAGGACTAGATCTTGTGAAATTATTTAATACTCCCATCCCATCATTTATCACATTACCTAACCCTTGGTGGGTGCTTGGTCTATACCCTTGACTATAATGTGTTTTATTTCTTCTAATGTTTTTTATTTTTTCCTCAAGTGTCCTCCTCAAGAAGAAAATCAGTATTGAATGGTTCTATCAGTTATGGAGAGTTCATTCAGGAAAAGGAATTTCAGTGGGAACTTGCCTGAGACAGTAGAGGATTGAGTTTAGGATTTTTAAAAGATAGAGGAAGTATATGTATGAAGCTGTCCCGCATCGACTGCTGTGAGGGTGAAAAATCACTGCCCCCCAAATCCTAAACAGAAGCCTGTTTCACAAAAAAGCACAAGACGAGGCATTAGCTCAGTAGTTAGATAATTGGGCTGGAATCCCACTCCATCACCACACCAGCTGCATGATCTTAAGCTTAACATTTATCCCTGTTAATTCCCGCTTTCCTCTTCTGTAAAATATAGATGTTCTGAGGAGTAAATGAGATTGTTCATTCACTTAGCACAGTGCTTGGAGTATAGTGCAGCTCAGTATACATTAGTTATTATTATTATTATCATATGTTGTCTTTTTTCCACAACTTGTGTAAGAGGTATTTGAGGACTTAAAGAGGCTGTGATGGTGTTCTCCAAGAGTTAACATGAGTCAGAAAATGTACACTGTTCGTAAGAGGGCAAAATGATCCAGAAACTAATCCAGTGCACCAGAAGTAGCCACTCACATTTAGGGTAGTCCTAAAGAAATGAAAGCTTCCCACCCTCCCAATCTCCATCCCGTCCCCCAACTGAATCCACACAGTTGAGACAACACTGCTGTGGTGGGCATCTACTATTTTGTTCACTTAGAACAGCAGCTCCCTCCTGGTAAAAGATAAACCCTAACCATGTGGTCTGAATAGAGGCTGCCACCTTACTTACACCCCACAATGACCCAGAGGTGGCCACATGATCCAGCTGAACCAATCACATCACCATACACTCTGCTGCAGTCACAGATTGACCCCCTGGAGCAAAATTTGACTCAGACTAACATAAGCAAAACCCCACCCCAGAATTTTTTAATTTGGGATGGGAAAGAGGGATCCTCGGTCCTTCCTTAGTGGCTACACTGTGAGATGAACTCTAGCTAGAGAATGTTTGCAGTGTGGTCTGAGTGAATAAAGCTGATATACAGAAAGCAGTGGAATGAAAGAGGAATCTTTGCAGGATTCAGTTCCCTGGCACCCTAGACACGTGAAATCCGTATGTACCGCTGCAGTGCCAAGGTTACAAGAGCCTAAGCTTACTGGTGTTACATTTCTGTCACTTGACTAAATCAACAAGATTTTTAAGGCTTAATTTGATAAGAATTTTTTTTTTTTTTTTTAAGATTTTATTTATTTGCGAGAGAGAGAATGAGAGACAGAGAGCATGAGAGGGAGGAGGGTCAGAGGGAGAAGCAGACTCCCTGCTGAGCAGGGAGCCAATTTGATAAGAAATTTTGAGAAACACCTTGCTGGCTTACAAAAAAGCAAATTCTACTTGTGTACATAATAATTCTGTGGGTTACTTTTTCAGTAATTTCTCTTAACATCCTGAAAGGGACACTATTCCATACGCGCATGTACCAACACACACACACACACACACACACACACACACACAATCAACTCCAAAGTATCTTTTTTTTAAGGAGGAACTGAGTGAATTGCATGAGGTGATTCTAGGTGGTTGGAACATCTGCTGAAATCGTGCTTCTGGGGAGAAAGAAAAAACTGCCCTATTTGGAGATCTCTAGCTAACTTTCAAGGCACCTACATCTGAGTCTTCAGTGAACAGAACAGAAAAAAAAGAAAAAGCTACTAGCAGTGACTCTGTGGCTTCATCTAGACTGTGAGCTGAGGGTTTACTGGAGAGGGAACCATGGGGATAAAGGAATTGTCATACAGTGTTCAGGAATGGAGACAAGGTTCAGTGTGACTCATCTGAGGTTTCCTGGGAAGGAACTGGATTATAGGGATAATTATACTCCTCTTCTTGAAATGTTCTCTTTGGACAGGGTTAAATGCAGAGGTGAAAGCAGAAAGACAGAAAGTTCTGTCCCTGAATACCCAGGAGGGAAAAGACTGTATCATCTGGTGCAATTACTCAAGTGCTCCTTTAGACAGACTGCAGGAGAAGATCTGGAGAAGACAAGATCTGGAGAAGAGCCTGGAATTGTTTTTATTGGTATCAAGAGGAGCAATGACGCAGGAGGATGATTCCCAGCTTCACTTGATACCAAAGCCCATGGCAGCACCCTGCACACCTTAGCTTCCCAGGTGGCCTCTATGTCACCTACTTTGGTGCCATGGATGCTCAGTGTCCCTAAGGCTTTCAGTCTGTACCCAAACCTGAGCTGCAGCTCGGGCCAACCCTGTGCAGGGACCACAGTTATGAGGCTTACTTAATGGTCACTCTATCTCTTCCTGAAAGGAAATTCTAAAATGAATGAGAAAAGATGGTGGTTTTCACTCTTATTTCTTTACTGTGAAAATTTTCTTGAAAAGAAAATAAGGAGGAAAAATCCTAAATATGTCTTTTTTGAGAATAGGAGGTCTCATCCTTTGCTGCCTCATAGTCAAAATCTGCCAGCCTTCCATACAGAATGAGTTCACATTATGCAACTATCACATATAATTCCTACGAGACATGGACCCATTATTTGCTTCAGATGTGAATGCAACATATAACATTTACCAATGGATGGAGAAAATAAATAAATGCTTTATAAAAGAATATTCTATAAGAAGGTCCTTACCGAGTTTTTTCTCCCAAAGTACTGACTACAGTCATCAGGTAATATCCATGTGATTCAAATATTTATTTATCCCAAAGTGTGGAGAGATTCTTATTGTAGGACCCTAAAAGAAAAGAAAAAGGCTAATTGAAAAAGCAGACCCCATGCTATTTAATGAAAATGTTATGCATATACATAGTCTATAAACCCAGGGTACAAATACCCTCAGGTCTCTTTTATTTTTCCAGCTAATTGTTAGAACAACAACCTGACAAATAAGCAGCAACAGCAAGTTCATTATCTCCCTGTTGAGGCCTTCCCCACGCCCGCCCATGACCTGTCAGAATGGACAGACTTGGGCAGTGCAGAAAGGACTAGTCCCACTCCCATGCCCATGCAGTGGCCCCCTCCCCGTGGACTCGTGCCTTGTCTCTTGCTGGCACCCAGCAAGAAGGGTGACCCCACTCCTTCAGTGTCAGCTTGGCCAAAGGAGGCCTCATGCCTTGGTCGCAGAGCCTTGCACTCATCTTCATAGACACATGACCATCACCCAAGCCATGGAAAACCAAAGAATGCTTGGTTCAGAGTAATCCTGGCATTCATATGGCGGGTTCAAACAACATCCCCTTTTCCATCTTCCATGGAGAACCATAGCTAAGTGATAGTATTTTTTGTTTTGCACGTCTCAGCCCCTGCGGGTCTGATTCCACTCACTTTCTCTAGAGTGACTGCAGGGTTATGCGCTGACCCTCTTAAGGAAAAGGTACTCTTAATAACCCCTGAGGATTCTGCAGCCCCTCTCCAACCAAGGCTACTCTGAGTGACTCAAGGGTGATTTATCCCCCAAATGAGATTTTCCAAGGTGAACTATGCCAGTTTTCTCAGAGGGCCACCCATAATGATTCCATAGTATTGATACTTCCTTTTCTAAGGGATGCTAGCTTCAGGGAATATACACTAGTTTTCTGGGACTTTCTTACTAAATAATAGAACTAACCCAAACATTATCACTGGTAGGCACCCTACTATGTGCTTCTGTGAAGTGAATTGAGCACAATTTAATACAATGACATAAAATTACACATTAAATTCTAATCTCATGGCTAAGGGATTGGTGAAAACACATTAGTTTATTGGCAAAGTAAGTAGTATCTATTTTGATAGAACCCAGGTTTATCTTTTTCAAGGTCCTGTTGTGCCTCTACTTGTCTTATAATACTCTTGTCCCAAAATAGTTTGCAATTAGAGGTCACCCTTATGAAATTTCAGAATGTTTCTAGTATTTACTTACCCACTTTCTCAAAGTCATAATATCAATTCTTTATTGTTTTCTAGGCTTTGCTTCCCTCTAACTATTTTGCAAAATGTCCATGCTTACCTTTCTTGCCACCCAGGAATGGTGGCACTGTTCCCCTGCTCTGCTCCTTCCTTTGCCGACAGAGTCTATGTCCTGAGTCTGGTGGTTTGTTCTGCCCCCTCTTCTCTGTTGGGTAACGCTTGTTAGCGGGCTGGGTTAGTTGCTATCTAAAACCTGAGCTCAAATCAGATTCCTCCACTATGTAGAAAGATAGATCCCATGACACTTAGGTGAACATCAGTAAAATCCTCACAGGCCATAAAAGTCAAGGATGTTACTTCTTGGTCATTGTAGATGCAATAGTGTTTGCATCTGTAACTTGGGATCCATTTTCTTCATCATTCAGGAATGTATAAGGAGCAATGTATGGCCACATATATAAAAATATAGATTTATTTATATTGTACATTGGCTTTGGAGTTATAGTCCTTGAATAAAAATTGTAAGACAACACAACAAGACTGCTTGGTCCAAAGACATCAGTGCATCCTTTTTTCTATTCTTTTTCCTATTCTCATTGGAGTTTTATAGCAAAAGAACATGATTTTTTTTGTGTGAATGAGAGACCCCACCTGGTTGATAAATTCTGAGTAGGAGACCCAGCTTATTTACTGGGTGAATAGCTACACCCAGTATAGCTTATACTTCTTATAGCTACAAGAAAAGGAACTTTTGACTAAAAACTTCCCTGATCATCCCAAATTCATAAATATGAAAGCCCCAGAAATGACACAGGGGCTTCAATTGTGCTGTGAGTTGCAAAGATATAGGGATCAGTCCCATTCAGCTCAAGGATCTTACAGATGCTGTGAGAAAAGGAATAAAGTCAGAGACTGATGCACAAATCACTTATCGCTCATGAGTCACTGTGGTTCTTGGAGCAAAAGTGAACATGAAACAGAAAAAACATTATTAACTGCCAAAATTACTCCAGCAGCATTTTAAATAGACTTCTGTGAAATAAAGTCAGGAGAGACCCCTACCAGCTAATTTGGTAATTTTTTAAAGGAAGGGATTGAGTAAGAGAGTCATCCATAACGAAGCTTCTCTTATTAAAGCAAATCAGATTTTTAAAAACTTTTCACCTTTTTCATTGGGGAAGGGGCAGGGGACTGAGAATAGAAGGGGCATGAGAGCCCTGAGCACAATGGTGTCTCGCCTCAGACCAGCCGCAGCTGAGGAAGACAGCGGAGTTCTCTGTAAACACCAGCACTGACCATCTCTGAAGGGGGAATTTATTGTTTTCTGTCCTCCACTGTTTCCACATCTATAAGATGGGGTCAATAATTGAGCAGCTTTCTCAGTCCCAGGAGTGATTTTGGAAAAATAAGATGCTCCCTGAAGCCACCAGTCAACAAAACTCTACTTAAAAAATTCTATCTAAATGTGGCTGTTTATTTGCCACTCGGCCACCAGCAATTATGACCCACTTTTCCCACGGTCCCAAGCTCTCTACTGCATACAACGCCTCCTACAGAGTTGCAGGGTGGAATCTCGGAAAAACCTAATTTGGGGATCTTACCTGGATTTGCCTCGAGACTGAGCATATCCTTGTCAGTCAGAAGAACCTACTTTTTTTAATTACCTGCCAGTTCCCTCTCCTTCTCCCCCCATTTTTGTTTGTTTTTTATTTTGCTAAATTGTGAAATCTACTTAAACTTTGCTCTTTTCTGTCTAGATGAGAACAAATTTCACTGTCAGGAAAATCATCCTATAAGAATGAGCTTTAGGGGTGCCTAGGTGTCTCAGTCAGTTAAGCGTCCAACTCTTGGTTTTGGCTCAGGTCATGATCTCAGGGTCGTAAGATCGAGCCCCACATCGGGCTCCCTACTCAGCGTGGAGTCTGCTTCAGATTTTCTCTCTCTCTCTAAAATAAATAAATAAAATCTTTTTTTTAAAAATGAGCTTTGTATAGAAATAATTGAAAACAAGTTTTCCTGATCTACCAGAGAAATGGAAAGGGCATAATCAATACCCTCAGATACCCGTTTCATCAGATTTTCCTCCAAAACCCCTAGAAAAATAGTAATCTTGATTCGGTCAGGCGTTTAAGTGAAAATATTCCAGAAATAACAGTACAATGTAAAAGCTGACCTTAACATTTCACTATTCGGAATCTCTTAAGCAACAGCACATTTAAAAGAAAAGAAAAGAAAAATCTTACTTCTCCAAATAGCCCCAGGATCTTCACAAGCTAATCAGCACCCACAGCAACTGGCAGGATAAGAAAGGTCAGCTCCATCACTGTACAGACAAAAGCTCCTCACACTGCCCAGAACCTACAGCACTGACTATAATAACTTCCATATTTAGACAAAATGGAATTTGACTGGAAGAACTGACTTAGTTCCATCTTCCTCTGAGTCAAGGAGAGGCTCCACTCTTACGGATTAGGCTGAAAGAACGTTGACCTTGTATGTATAAATATTCATAATGTGTCTTGAATTTCAAGTTTCCTGAACTGCTATCAAAGCGAGCTTCCTTATTGGTGACTCCTTGTGAGGAAACTTTTATTTTGCATTTATGAACTCACTCTCTGCATCATTACATAACCAGACAACTGTTTTCTCTCAGAGTTCCTATAACCTTTCTGTAACATTTAGCATCGTCACCACATGTTGATTTTGATGTTGAAAACAGTTTCACAAGGAAGCCATTCGTGACAGAAAGAAAAAAAAAATCATTGCTCAATCCAACTGAGTTTACTGAAGGAACAAATATTCACTTGAATCCTTAAATCTCCTCCTTAGTATAGAGGAATCAGATTCCGAAATTAACTTGTGAGTCTTTTTAGGGCCAAGAATATAAGCAAACCCCAAAACAGATGAATATGACTCAGACATTTTAAAGATAGCCATTAATTTGACATTTAAAACATAAAAAACTAAGCTCTTCTCACTGCCCTTACTGACTGTTCACAATTTATGAATACACAGATTGTTATTTTCTTTTCCTCAGATCACCTAGTTTCACTAAAAATATATCATTACACGTTATCCTAAAAGATACAAATCCAGGTGGTCAAAACTGAACCAGTTGACTTTAAGGGTGTGATGGTGTAATAAGAAAATATTATCATAGCTGAAAACATCACGAGCACACCAGAGCATGCAAAACCCAGTATGTTCACCCTTGAAGGATCTCCATAAAGGTTTCGGGTGATGTTAATCCTAACTTCCAGCAGTTGCTGCCAATGACCGGAGCTTTTACTTACAAGATCCATAAAACACTCAGAGCTTTGTCCTGATCGTATGCACCCAGTTACCAAATCTGCTTATTCTAAGGATTAGGAAAGCAGAAACTTTTCTCAATTATGCTATTTATGCCTTATCTTCTTCCACTCTGTCTCATAGGTTTTGGTATGAACTATCCTTTTTCTTTGTTTTTAGCATCCTCGGTTAATTTTAATTTTGACTCTGCTCCAAGGTTTATCCAGAAATTCAGTTCTTCATTTCAAGAGTTAATATTTTTTACCTTTTTATATTTTTATGTTAATTGGATTATGATCAGAGAATATGCCTATAAAAACTCTACTTTTCAAAAAATTTTAAATTTACTTTGAGGCCAAGTACATAGCCATAATTAATTTTATTTGAAAGCTATGAATTTATATATGCATGGATAGCTATGTACTTCACTTTTTTGATTGTATCATTAAATTCTTCTATGCCCTTGTTTTGTTTTCTATTGAATCTGTCACGTTCCTAAAGAGGGCTGTTGGAATCTTCTACTTATTTTATCAACTTCTTGCAAACTGCTTTTATTTCATTTATTGAGCTTCCGTGTTTTTGGTGAATATGGTTTATGACTTATATCCATAAAGCTGTCTGTTTAGCATAATGCCCAGAAAATCATCTATTTCTTCTTCATCCTGTGTAATAAATACAACCTGCTACTTTCCCCTCAGTATCCATTCTGCTCCCTTTCCCCCCTTTATTCTGCCTTAGAATGAAATCTGTGTTGCTCAGACTTCCTTGAAGCTAGATATGACCATAAACGAAGATCTGGTCAATGAAATGTAAGTGTAAATGTCATGTGGCAGCTTCTAGGAATTTCTCTAAGACTCCGTGTGCAAGCTCTTCAGTCTCTCCAGCTATCTTGACTCCCAACTCCCTTCTTACTGGAGTTTTTGATCCTCTGAGATTCAACCATGTCCTTCACTTGGTCTGTGCACCATGTACCTTCCTTAATGAGGTCCCCTTGGCTGAACACAGCAATTCTCAATTCCCAACTACCTTCCATGAACTCCTTCAGGCAAGCAAAATATTTTCAGATATTTTTGAAAACCAGTATTTAAATAGACCATAGTACTATTTCTACTCTACTGTGACTGAAATGTTTTGGAGTGCATCATTTTACAGAGCTGGGTCCTCTCAGAATTCCAGACAGAAAGCAGAAAGTGTTCCCTTTGCATGGGATAGCTACTGCCGTGTGTTTTTTATCACCAGCATTACTAGCTCAGGGTTTTAGACTCAGGATTCATGATAAAAATTGCCCCAGAGGCACCTGGGTGGCTCCATTGATTAAGCATCTGACTCTTGATTTCAGCCCTGGTCATGATCTCAGGGTTGAGATCAAACCCCATATAGGGCTCAGTGCTAGGCATGGAGCCTGCTTAAGATTCTCTCTCTCCCTCTGCCCCTCCACCCCCTCCTCTCTCTCTCTCTCTCTCTCCCTTTCTAAAAAAAAAAAAGAAAATATGTGCCCTGAAACATCAGGCTTTGCCCTTGACATATAAGTTTTCAAAACAAAAAATGATCAGGTGCCTGGCTCTTGCAACTCAAAAATGCTTTCATTTTTAGGATATCTTTTCTTCTTAAGACTTTTAAAGTCTATTTTGAAAAACCAAAGTCAAGAATTTGAATCTTTGGTCTCATTGGATTCTTTTGCAATCTCCCTTTCCTGGATCAATAAAATTCATCCCCAGAATTTATGGCAAAAGGGTTACAGGGGAAAAAATGAATTTTAAAGAAGGAAAACATGTCAGATGATATTTGAAACTCTTATCCCACTGCAAATGGAATTGGAGATTCTAATAATACAATAGCATGAACACCAGACTTGATGTCAGGAGGAATTTGTTGGTATTCAGACTCTTACACTAGGACCTCAGTGCCTTTAGGCAGGTTACATAATATACCTAAGCCTCATTTTTCTCATCAAAATATGTGGAAAAATAATAACCACTTGCCAAAGTTTTTATGACATTTAAAATGAGATGGAATATATGTCAAGTAAACAGTACAAATACCAGACCTTCTAGAACAGTGTTTATTGAAGGAAAGTCACAAAGATAGGAGGAGGGGCAGGTCTGTGGTTTCCCCAGGGGCAGGACATGCCCCCGCATCCTGGGGCACCACATGGCACTCTAGCAGGGCCAGACTCTAAGAATAAGATCCCAGGGCGCCTGGGTGGCTCAGTTGGTTAAGCAATTGCCTTTGGCTCAGGTCATGATCCTGGAGTCCTGGGATTGAGTCCCACATCAGGCTCCCTGCTCAGCAGAGAATCTGCTTCTCCCTCTGACCCTTCCCCCTTTCATGTGCTCTCTCTCTCTCTCTCTCAAATAAATAAATAAAATCTTTTAAAAAAACCCATTAGTTTAAAAAAAAAAAAAAAGAAAAAGATCCCAGTCTTGAGGCAGGCAGATTTCAAGCTGCTTTATCCAGAAGCACCAGGCCTTACCCTAGCATGGGGGTTGGGCTCCAAACTCTGTAATTACAGCAATAGAAAGTGATGGAAACTGGCCTTCAGTCCTGATCTATCACCCCAACACTCTTCCTAAATCGATTAACTTAAGCACGGGGCTGGAGCTCTTCCAGCCAACTTTCCCTCTGGAAGGCCAACCTGCAGGGAATCAGTTATCTTTACCTCTCAGTCTGTGAAATCTGCACAGTGCCTGGCCTAGAGTTGGTATCAATGTAGAAAGAATACGTGTGGCCACGGGGGCAATGTGTCCGCTCCCTTTGTAATATAGGAAGTATGTTTGTTCTCAGATTAAATAATGTGTTCAGCAAGTGTTTTATGAAATGTCCACTCTATACCAGGCTTTCTTCTAAGCACTTACAATATACCTGTTAGCGAAACGCTCAATATCAAATTTATGGAGATTTCATTCTTTTTTTTAAGATTTTATTTATTTGTTTGAGAGAGAGAGAGCGGGGTGGGGGGAGGAGCAGAGGGAGAGGGACAAGTAGACGCCTCACTGAGCACAGAGCCTGATGCGGGGCTCGATCTCATGACCTGAGCCAAAATCAAGAGTCCAACGCTTAACCGACTGAGTCACTCAGGTGCCCCTGGAAATTTCATTCTAATATGCATTAAACATAAAAAGTAAGTTCTATAGTATATTAAAAGATAAGTCTGTGGAGACAAGCATCAAGCATGGTAAAGGGGAGAGTGAGTGCAGGCGGTGGGGGCTCGGGAGGGCGGCTCCCTTTGTAACTGTAGATAAGGTGGTCAGAGTAGGCTCACTGAGAGGATAATATTTGAGTAAACACGTAGAGAAGATAAGGGACGGGGCCTTAAGGATATCTGGGCAAGAGCTTTCCAGGGAGAGGAAAGAGTCCAATTTTAAGTCAGAAGTGCCCAGTGTGTTCAAGGACTGGGCAAAATGAGGAGCCACAGGAGAGTTTTGAGAAAGGAACACTGCGATCTGACTTGCATTTAGCAGTCTCAGTGTGGCTGTTACGTGGAGAACAAACTACAGGCCGGCCAGATGAAAGCAGGGAAGATTGCTGTGTAAATATCAGAACCATGGTGTCTGCGTGCCCTTGAGCTCAGAGGCTTCTCGGAGGCTTCTTCCACAGGAAAAGCTGCTTCAGGAGCAGCTGTCGTTTCTGCTCCTGCTGATAGAGAGGTGGAGACACATTTGATAGCCTTGCTAGGAGTCCTCAACAGTGGACGACCTGTGAGCTTGAGGGAAAAGGATGAGAAGGAGACCTGATTCCAGACACCAGAAGGCTTGTTGCTAAGACATCTCCCAGAGGACACATATTGGAGTTTTCTTCTGTTGTGTCAGACCCCCTCCTCAAAGTCAGGCATGTTAAGGACCTTAGGAAATTGTCCTGTGATGATGAGGGTGATATGAAACAGCAGTTATTACGAAGCAGGGGGAGAGTAAAAATGCCTGGGAATAAGCATCTCTGCAGTCTCGTTACTCTGAGCAGGGGCGAGTGACCCACAATGGAGGAAAATGCTCAGTCCGGAGCTCCCAGGAGATACAGATCTCTAGAAGGACTGTCTGAGAAATTGGTAGGGCCCAGTGCAAAGTGAAAATGCAGGGCCCCCTGTTCAAACTTATTAAGAATTTCAAGACGGCAGCAGCAGAGAGTTAGACTAAGTAAGCATGGGGCCTGCTGAGCGCGGGGTCCCACGAGGCTGCACAGTTTTCACACCCAGGAAGCTGGTCCTGGGTTTTAGCTTGAATTTCTATTAGCCAAACAAATTGTCCGGATACAGATGATACGGACAGGAGCATGGGGAAGACTTTGCATTAATTTGGTAATAGTTCAGCCCCATGGAAGACACAGTGAAGGCAAATTAACTGTGCCATTTGGTGTGGAACATTGCCTCTTCCAGAAACTTCTGAGCTGGTGAGATGCCCAGTTCTCTTGGCATCTGAAGACTGAATACAATCCGTTTAACTAGGACCCCAGTCGCAGAGACCTAGGTAGTCAGAGAGACCTATCTGCAAAGGAAAATAGTACAGTAAAGGGATTATTAGTCCAAACAAACAAGAGGCTGAGTTTTACCATGAGCTTTTTTACAACTTCAAAGTGAGAAGCATCTGTTGCTCTTCCCCATAGGTGCTGTCTAGGCCAGTGTTGGAGGAGGTCATCGAGAGAACATGACTGGTGGACCTGGGCAATCGGAGGCTCCTCACTCCCTCCTTTGTCCTTGGAATGTGTGTTCTGCCTGCTGTTCCCACAGTGGGAGCCATTTTCAAGGACGCAGCCTTGAGAGAGCAATGGGTTGTTGAGACAGTCTGGATGGTATACTTGACTGGATCCTGGTAAGGCCTTTATAAATGTTAAGATTCTGGCAGGTGGAGATGGAGATCTAGTCACCCTGTGGCCACCCAAGACCAGCTTCATATGTAAATTCCCTTGCTTCATTACCTGCCACCCACCAACCTGGAGTGGTCTGCTTCTTTCTTCAGTCTTTCCCTTCCCTCTGCATATGGGGACCAGTTTTTGAACCAACAGCAGACTCCCCAACTTTGTCTCTCCTGATAACATTTCAGAGTTCTCCCCTCACAGGAGAAACTGCATCATATTAAAAATCATTTAACATAGCCAACCCGCAGCTTTTTGCTGAAAGTCTTGGTTGTCTTCTCTCCTAGGGCAAGGAGCAAAAATGTAAACAAGTAACACTTAGAAAGGGTATATATTCTAGTTAAACACCCAGACTCTGAAAGCAAATATTCATCCATTCCTCATTGACTGAATCGTTCATTTATTTGGCCAATATTGAACTTCTATTTGACAAACTTGTATAGTATCTGAAGCCTAGTGAATATCTATTAAATGAACTGTGAACAGATACACAAGGTCCGTGGGATCAGGGAATGGAGAGGCAGACCTAGAGTTGAGTAGTGTGTGACATTGGACAATTTATTTAGCCTCTCTGATCGTCAGTTCTCTCATCTGTAAAGCGGGAATGACAATAGTACCAACATCTACTTTTATAGCCATATAGATTAATGTATGCAAAGCCTCTGGTTCAATGCCCAGCCCTTAGTATGCTTCAGAAAACACTAGCTATCATCATTATTATTCATTTCTATTGATTTAACTAGACAGAGCATGTGTCTCACAAGCCAGAACATCCCTCTTCTAGTAACTAATTGAATAAGAATTATGAGAACTGCCCAACGTTCACTTCTTGCCCATGGTAGGGTGCCACTCTATTTTATTTTGTTTTGTTTCTTCCTCCAGTGCAGAAACACTTGCGTGCCTTGGCATGTCTAAGATAAGGAAGATTCCTACATGGCATCACAAATACTTCTATACTCATGCCTCTAAGGACCCAGGAGATGCAGTGGGTCTCACATCTAAAAAAGAAATCACTGCTCAAAAGAACCAGTCCCCAAGGTCAAAAAGAGGGATGCGCAACATCCGTGCTACAGGTTAGCAGCCTTCACCCTCACCTGCGCTTTGTGGCACGACCAGGACAAGGCAGGTCTTGGGATCCAACCAATCCACGATTCTTTGTCCAAGGAGAAACTGCGGGCTCACTTGGAGCAGCCAGATCCGTGCTTCCACCTTGATGCCTGAGAGTTTATTACTCTCTGTTGAGCAAAATGACAGTTTAAAACTCTGGTTGGTTCTGTCATTTCTCTTACGTCTTATTCTATTAATTGAATTCAATGCTGTTTCTACTCAGTCTCATAAAAGCTTTGTTTAAAAAGAAAAAAAAAAGCCTTGGTTCTTTCAGGAAGAACCATTGGAGACTCAGTGACCCAGACAAGGGGCCATGTGACCCTCTCTTAAGGGGTACACCTGACATTGAACCGCACACACAAAGCCAGTGATTATCCCTTCCTCTTTTGGCATGTCCAATATCCCAAAGAGGTTTACAATACCTTCTCTGATGCACCAGGGAAAATGAAGAGAAAGATCACAAAGGTTTTTGGGGCCATCAGGTTAGGAGTAAAACCTTCTAGCTACAGAAATCCTGCATCCAATCAACAGATAGAACTGTGTACTTTGTGTTCCTAAAGACACAGTGAGAGGGACCAAAGGAGCAGCCAAGTATAAATCCCAAGGGGGTATGGTGGAGGCTGGGTGTGCACAGTCATGGGTGAGCAGTTTCCTTTTCCCTTGGGACAGAGCCCAGTAGTGTGGGGTCGTTTCCAGGAAGGTGGACAAACCTCATGATTGGCTATCCTGGGTAAGAACCATTATAAGACTGCTTTTTGGGAATGGGGAAAGGAAAGACTTTCAAAATCCTGCCCAGGCCAGGCAGGAAACAAATTGTTGTTTAATGTTAGCTCATTGATCGAATCTATAAGCATAGCAATGCAGTGAAGGAAGTTTCTTTGCCATTGGTTATTTTAAAATATGTACCATGTGATTTTCTGGTAATATCCTTGTAATTAAAATGTCCTTATAAATCAATAATGAAAACATTAAGATGAAAAGTACAGCGTAGGGAATATAATCAATAATATTGTAATAATGTGTTATGGTGACGTCGCTATGTTGTACACCTGAAACTAATATAACATTGTATGTCAACTATACTTCAATAATTAAAAAAAAAACAATTAATATCCCTGGGGGGTAGAAATGTACTTCACAAAAAGAAGTATAAATGGCCAGTCAATTTATAAAGAGGTATACAAATTCCTTAGCCATCAAAGAAACAAAAAAATTACAATGTGGTTCATTTTTCCACCTATCAAAATAGTGAAGATTACACACACACACACAAACACACACACACGATCGTGGAATTTCTTCTCATTCCTTCTCTGTTATTCTAAGAGCCTCCCCAACCTCTCCCCAAACTGGCACCGCTCGCCTTGAGCCACCCACTCTATAACCAGAAATAAAGACTACAAATACTCAGTTCTTCAGCCCAATCACATCTAGTCTCAGTGCAGGCTTGCATACCCAAAGAACTATTTTTCCAGTTCTGAAAAACTAGATTAAATGATGCCAGGGCTGAGGAAGAAAAAATGGGGAGAAAACAAGCAAGAAAAACAGAACAATGTCAAGTGTACAAACCACTTTGTAGAAAGGACAACTTCAATGAAGTTGCACCAATCTTCAAGTCCAGGTGCAAAGGGGATGAATGTACCATTGGCATAACTCTCTCCTAAAAGAGCGAGCCAAAAAATATCTTGCATTACCACATTTTCAATACAAAGTTTTGCAAATGTGAAATAGAATGATAACAGGAGCAAACAATAGACAGTCCTGAAAAGATATTCTTCCTGTACTGTAGTGCTAACTTTTAAAAATTTGAATGCTAAAACCTTTAATAATACAATTAAAATAATAATTAAATTTTGAATAAAATTTTGCATTTATTCTTGTATTACTGAAGTTAATTCTACTTTATTGATATTCAGGTTCACCTTTAGCTTTGGCCAAATAGTGACTTTAACACCTCAACGTTGAGCATCTGGTCAAAATGTGTTTCCAGTACACCATATTTTAAGGGAATAATGGGATGTATGAGCGAAGTTTATGTAAGCATATATTTATCACAGCATTGTTTATAAAAACTGGGAAAAAATGGAAACCACTTTATCTAAAATCCTGAAATAGTTGTGATGTCTAATTTTATCTAAGTTCTAGTGGAGGTTATTCTCCCATAGAATATGTGTCCTAGAAACAACAGATTTATTAGGGATGCACTAACTCCCCTTTGCACCAAAGAACCAATTTATACCCAACATGTTCCTTAAGAATGAGGATAGCGGGGTGCCTGGGTGGCTCAGTTGGTTCTGCGTCTGCCTTCCGCTCGGGTCATGATCTCAGCATCCTGGGATGCAGCCCCGGTCAGGATTCCCTGCTCAGCGGGGAGTCTGCTTCTCCCTCTCCCTCTGCTCCTCCCCCCACTTGTCCTCTCTCCCTCTTTCTCAAATAAATAAATAAAATCTTCACACACAAAAAAAAAGTAGTGAGGACAGCAGATTTTTGAATCAGGAAGATTATCTTATAACCTGTTCATTAACTTGTCACATGGGGGCGCTGTTCGCTAAGACAGTCATCACTTCTGCATGAATTCTGAGCACAGCTGCGATCTCTTTGTTTCTTCAACAGTGATCCTTCCCTCCAGTAGACCAGACACACTAACATGAACTCTTCTCTGGGCTCTCTAATTCTGATCTTAATGTTTGGTAAGTACATTTTACTGAAATTTTTTTTATTACTTCAAAATAATGAAAACTTTCTCCAAAAGATAAAACTCTGGTCAAATTCATGAAACAAACAATTTTTTTTTTTCTTTTCCTTGCAGGAGGAACCAGTGGCAATTCAGTCCAACAGACAGACCAAATTACTGTCTTGGAAGGAGCATCTGGGACTATGAATTGCATATACACATCCACACGGTACCCTACTCTTTTCTGGTATGTCCAATACCCCAACAAAGCTCTGCAATTTCTTCAGAAAGAGACGATGGAAAACAGCAAGAACTTTGGAGCCAGAAATATTAAAGACAAAAACTCCCCTATTACGAAATCCACAGTCCAGATGTCCGACTCAGCCGTGTACTACTGTCTTCTGAGAGATACGCACAGTGCCAAGGGCACTGGGGGGAACTGTACAAAAATCTCAGAGGCCTGGCTGAGGGAGGTAGTGGGGCTGGGAACCCCAAGCTGAGGAGCCTTGTTCTCTCTCTTAGACAGTCAAAAGAAAAGCAAAATCAGCTGTAACTCCCTCTAATTCCAGGGGCACAGAGGTTCTTTCACTGAAAAAGGAGGCGAAGGGAAAGGGAAATTATTCCATCAAGCAGAATAATTTTTGAACTGGAAAGAACAAATCGGAAAGTATAAGTGAAAAGATACTAAGACATAGATGCTTTCGATATAATCAAGTCTTCTGGATCATTTAAATTAATTTCCAAACACAAAAAGAATTTTCAGGCATAATTTGAGAGATATTGGGCCATATCTTTGAAAGCCTAAGGGGAATGAAGGAAATCCCAAATGCATAAACATGGAAGAAATGGGTTGATATCCAGCAGCGCTTTCAAGCATATTATTAACAGATAATGTGTGTGTTCTTAGAAAATAATGCAGTAAAATCAGTATGAGCTAGAATGAGTTCACTACAGATATTTTTTAAACAAGCCTGCTAAATCCAAGGTACTTCTCTAGACTACAATTGCCTCAAATGTTTGCAAGACACTTGATTAGTTTGTTTCTCATTATATCAATAGGAAAATAAGTAATATCATATATCACTTGTTGAGTGATGTATTTATCACAGGCCCTATTGTACTATCAGTAATAATAATAGCTAGCATTTATCAAGTGCCTAATAGGTATGAAGTTTTGTTTTAAATGCATCACATACATTCATCCATTTCATCTTCACTACAACCCATGAAGCAGGTACAATTATTAGTCCCAAGGAAACTGAGGTACAGAGAAATGACCTAACTTGCCCACGAACAGTTAGTGAGAGGAGAGCGAGCATACCAGTACAGGGAGATCAGCCCAAAGCCTGCACTGTTAACTGCTGGACTTTGTTAACTCCCAGTGTTATCTGCGATCCTCACCACAAACCACAAGTCTATGTGTTGTTATCCCCATTTTACAGGAAACCGAGGACTGGAGCATTGGGATAACTTCTCAAGACCCAGTATCTAGTAAATGGCAGGGCTGAGACTCAAACTGAGGTCTATTTGGCTCTCCAAATCATAGTCACCTTTCGCATTGCCCCTCTGAGTAATGCTACAGTCTGTGGTCCTCGGCTGAAAGAATGGCCGAGATAAAGATTCAATGGAAAGAACCATCTCTATTGTTATATCACATGATTTTATCTTTTATTTTGATCTGTTCATATTCATCTTATATGAATTCATATAAGGTATGCCCATCAAATTTGCAAATAGCACAATATTGAGGTAGGTAGTTAGTATGTTAGGTCATATTAGACAAACTGAAACAGCCAAAATGAAATTTAATGGTGATAACTATATATTTCTGGATGTAGTTTTATAAAAATTAATTCTGATAGATACTACGAGAGACCATGGTTTTACAGTATTCTTTGTGAAAATGATGTGGGCGTGTAACTCACTCAAACTAGCTTGAGGAAAAAAGAGATTTGCTGAAAGGATACAGAGGAGTCTTATAAAATCTATTTGTGAAAAATACAGCTGAGCCTCACAAGAAGAGCATCGTCAGGGACTATTCTTTCTGAACCTACTTCTCCCTGAATATATAATCAGTTCTCCTCTTAGGAGACCAGATTCCACGGTAAGCCTGTTGGTTTCTACTCCACAACAACCTGAGTTTGAACATACCCAGCTTTGCCAAGGGATGACTCTGGTTCAGACTCCATGAGGTTTTACAGCCCTAATGACTAACGCTACCTAACAACTGTTTGTATACCTAGTCCAAATTAATATGCCCCGTATTTACCCAGATCCAATAAGCTACAGCTGTTCCTTAAGGGGCACCTCCAATGGATGGAGCTGGAAAGGAGCCCCAAAATTAGAAAATGACTGTAAGCTCAAAATAATTCAACAGTGTGATAAAACCACTGAAACGATCATAGGGAACACTCATAGGTGAGTGGAACCCAGATGAATAAAGTAATAACTCTGGCAGGGCAACAACAGTTGAAACATCTTTGGAGAGGCATGGACAGAAAAGAAAGAAAAGACTAGGAAAGAAGTCTGCAATCATATGATATGGAGAAACAGGGATGTCATGTGAAGAAACCTGAGATATTTATAAGGAATACCTTTAAAAAACAGAACAAAACCGTCCTTGGGTTTTTAGAACAGTATAATGTGGCATGGACAGCTTGTCATCTACTCTATTTGATCTGGAACTGCCAGCTGAAGCCAAAGAATCATCAGATATCTCTTCCCCACCCTACCCCACCCCCAGGACTCCTAGTTGGGTGATGCTAACTTTGGTTGTTAGATTTGTCTTGGTTTCTTCCTGGTATTTGACCTACATAACAAATTGCTGCACATTTT
Source organism: Phoca vitulina (assembly GCF_004348235.1). Classification (NCBI taxonomy): domain Eukaryota; kingdom Metazoa; phylum Chordata; class Mammalia; order Carnivora; family Phocidae; genus Phoca; species Phoca vitulina. The sequence goes on from NW_022589710.1 coordinate 304,337, forward strand.
GCCACTAGGTGGCAATGTGGGCATTTTATTTAAAAGATCAGGACCCGTTCATTGTGCAGGTAGCCCTATAAATGGTACAAACATGCATTTGTGCTGTCTCTGACGGGCTGGGACTCCTATTTGATTTCTAAAGTAAATGTACAGAAGTTATAATAATAAAACACTCCTTTGACCAACTAACATATATTCCAAACCTCGTAAGAGAGATACCGTGTGAGACTTAGCTGCGGGAATAATGGTGAAGACCCAGCAAATTTTGTTGGCTACTCTGTGGCTTCAGTTAAGCTGTAAGTTGGGGAGTTTGGGGGTATGGGAACAGGAAGAGTAAGTGGATATTTTTTCAAAATTCCTTTTTTTTTAAGATTTTATTTATTTATTTTGACAGAGAGAGAGTACAAGCGGGGAGGGGGGTGGGGGAGGGGCAGAGGGAGAAGCAGGCTCCCCGCTGAGCAGGGAGCCCGATGCGGGGGTTCCCCTGAGGACTTTGGGATCATGACCTGAGCCGAAGGCAGACACTTAACTGACTGAGCCACCCAGGCGCCCCTATTTTTTCAAAATTCTGAGGAAGGGAGATAAGGGGCTCCAAGTGGCTAACCTGGAGTACTCTCTGGGAATTGTGTAAAGGAAAGGATTTTGTAGAAATGTTGCAATAATAGTGATTTTCTGCGTTTGACGATGTCTTTGAGAATAGGGGTAAGTGGCAAAACTGGAGTGGAGCACCGTCCTCAGTACCTGACTGCCCAGGAAGGAGACTCTGTCACAATCAACTGCAGTTACTCTAGAGGAATGACCACTTTACACTGGTTGCAACAGAATCCTGGGGGAGGTATTGTCTCCTTGTTTATACTGAGCCTAGAGACGAAGACGAAGGGAAGAGTGAGGGCCACAGTAAACACAGAGGAGCTCCACAGCTCTCTGTACATCACAGCCTCCCAGCCCAGAGACTCTGCCGCCTACCTCTGTGCTGTGGGGACACAGTGCTCCACAGTCATCCGGAGCCCGTACCCAAACTCTGCAGCTCAGACATCATTTCCCCTCATTCTCGTCTTCCTAAACTTGTCTGTCTCTCTCATTGGACAGATGATGTTAGTTTTCTTAAGTTGTGAAAACGTAATATTTTTGCCCCTCCTGACCATCTCTAACCTGCAAAGCCACATCTCCAAGTACTTTAACCAGAACAACGCATGATCTATTATATCGGAGGTAGAATATACAGCCTCTGGCGCTAAATTGCCAAGGTAGGAAAACACGGATTCTGCCACTTAACTAACTGGATGATCTTGACCAAGTTACTCTTTCTCTGTGCCTTAGTTTTTCCTCAACTATAAAAAAGAGAAAACCATGTGCCTAACTCCTATGTGTGGGAATTACGTGAAGTAATACATGCAAAGTGCTTGCAAAAGTCCCAGCACAGAGCTAGCATTACGTAAGTGGTAACTATCATTAATATTAGGTTTGGCTGTACCATGAGTTTGCTAGTACTCACTGATGGGTTAATACTTTAAGTCTTTGGAGAAATAAATGGGATATAAATAATAAGCACCTAATAGTAATTTTAGTTTCCAAATTATCTTCTCATTAATGCCCAGTAGTCATCAGCCTTTTAAAATTGTATTAGGAAAAACAGAGAGGGGCTTTAGAAAACCTGGTAGAAAGATGACCCTAGGGTCTGGTTTGTGTGTGGAGCTAGACGGGTAAGAGTGCTCCCAGGGAAGCTCAGGGACTTCCTTTGGAGAAAATACAGTTCTAATTTTCTCACCTGGAGATCCCTCATGGAAACTTGCATTTCTAGAAATTCATGAAACAAAATATCCAACTCAGTGGGTCTCGATCACTGGGTCTCTTCTTTTCTTTCACCAAGGATTCCTTCCATTATTATTCCCCTCCCCACTGGAATTCTTATGTTGAAACGTAAGTATTACTGTTCACATGGTTCTTGTTACTCAGCAAAAGGAATTGTACATATTAACTTATAATGAGGTCTTTTTCTTTTAAAATCAAAGGGTTTTTTTGTTCAAGAACTACCTGCACGTATCTAAAAGGCCATTAGTGTTACAAATGTCTGTTCCCCCAGGCCCCCCAAAAACAGCAATGCCATGCTCTACTTCCACTTTCCAATCCAACTCCGTTTTAGCAAGTTCTAAATTATATGCTTTCCCCTTGATTTATCAATATTAGAAATTATCTATTTACTCCCTTTTACGGTAACACACTACACTCTCACCTTCCGAACATAGTTATATCACGGAATGGAGTTAAATCAATAGTCAGGACGCATATAATTATGACCATGTAAATATTGTCACTCTCCAGCCAAAATGAGTATGATTACATTTCCTTTCTGGTACCATTTGTTTTTAGTTAATAATTGTCTCATTTTTTTCATTTATTCTATATCCATATCCTCATTTTTGTTTTTGTTTTTTCTGAGTTCTGTAGCAGAGTTCTAAAAACTTGTTAATTATTTCCCCCAAGCACATCAAGATGATTATCCATTTTTTCTTTCTGCCCTAGAGATTCCCTGTCCCCAGACCTCTATGCTTTGGCCTGTGTGAATTGATTGTTCTTCAGGCCTGGTGCACAAATGTTATTCTAGGACCTTTCTCCTTTTTTGCTGTCTTACATCTTGAATCTCAAATATCTTCATTTCTTGGTTTAGTCCTTTGTTTTACTAAAACACATTCTCCAAAACCTCTGTAATAAAGCATGCATGAGATTTTTTTTCAATCTTTGCATGTTTGAAAATATCTTTATTCTACCCTCACGCTTGACTGCTATTTTCACTGAATATAAAATTATAGGTTGAAATGCCCTCAACATTTCCAGTATTGGGGCAGCAAAAGTATTTTTATTGGCTTTTTTTTTTTTTTTGAGAAAAAGTGTGGAGAGCACTCAGTTCTCCCTCAGTATTTTGAAGATACCATTCCCTGATTTCCTAATATCCAGGATTGCTGCTAAGAAGGGTAATTGTGCAAGACTGTTGAATCACAGATCTGTACCTCTGAAACAAATAATGCAATATATGTTAAGAAAAAAAAAGAAGAAGATAGTAGGAGGGGAAGAATGAAGGGGGGGAAATCAGAGGGGGAGACGAACCATGAGAGACTATGGACTCTGAAAAACAAACTGAGGGTTCTAGAGGGGAGGATGGGTTAGCCTGGTGATGGGTATTAAAGAGGGCACGTTCTGCATGGAGCACTGGGTGTTATATGCAAACGATGAATCATGGAACACTACATCGAAAACTAATGATGTACTGTATGGTGATTAACATAACAATAAAAAAGTAAAAAAAAAAAGAAGGGTAATGCCATTTTGAATCATTCTCTTTTATGACCTTTTTATTCTCTCTGGACAGGTTTAGGATTCTGTCTTTTCCCCCTGCTAGTCTAAAATTCCAATGTAGCAAATATATATGAGTAACTAGGTAGAAAGCATTTCTAGGCTCCATGCATATAATATGCCTGAGACGCTGTGGTTGTCTCAGAGGAGTTTATAAACTGGTACTATCTGCTGCTCATCCCGTAGTTATGTTCACTTCAAATATGTCTACATTCCTTGTCCTGGATGAGACTGTCGCCAAGGGCAGGAGACAGGCACAACTTGCTTTTCTGAGTCTATCGCATCTATAAAAAATTGATAAGAATAAAATATTTCCTCAACATTAAAGGAGAGTTCTCTTCATTAAAAAGCCAAGAAAAGTGATGTTGAACCATCTTCCCCGAATGGGAGTGGGAACGTACTGTTTTCTAAAAGATGCTGGGTACATTAATCATACTGTTTTATTCATTTGTTAACTTAATAAATATTTATTGAGGGACTAGGGACTATGAAGGGCCAGACATTATTCAAGACATTAGGTATACACCAATGAACAAGACAAGCAAAGTCCCTCTGACCATGAAGCTTATATCAATAGGGTACACAGTGGCGTAAAAATGCAGAAATAAACAAATTAGTTCAATAATTCCACAAATATTTATTGAACACCTCCTATTTACCAGGTATGTCCTAAGTCTTGAGGGTACAGCAGTGAACAAAATAAATGAAAAAAATCTACTCACATGGAATCAATATTCTAGTGAATAAATGAACAAGGTAAACCAGATAGTATAAATATTCAGAGGAAGATAAAAGAGGCTGATATGATGGACTGAGAATGGGGAACACTTGCATCAAGTGGTCAGGGAAAAATCCTCTGAGCTGATATTTAGGCTGAAACTCAAAGGAAAATAAAGGCCAGGTTACACTAAGAAATGGGGAGAAAGTGTTCTAGGCACAGGGAAAGAAAATACAAAAGCCTTAAAATGCAGAAAGGGTCAGTATATTCCAGGAACAGGAATAAGAAGGGAGAAGTCAGAGCATAGTGAATGAGACAAGTACAAGATGACTCCTGGAGACGTTGTGTGGAGCCTTACAAAAACCATGGTGAGTTGGATTTGGGATTTACACCAAGTATACTGAGAAGCCACTGGGGAATTACAAATAGACCTGTGACATTTACCTTTGATTTACTTTTTTAAACAACATTACTTGTCTCCACTCTGGAAAGTAGAAAAGGAGAGAGGAGAGGAGGAAAAAGAAAAGGAAAACAAAAAACAAGAACATTTAGTAGATTGTTGAAGTAATCCATGCAAAAAAATGATGGTGGTTTAGACTAGAATGGGAACAGTGGAGATGAAGAGAAACATTCAAATATAAGATATAGTTGACAGTGAAATTAACAGGTTTTGCTCATGGATTAAATGAGGGGTAGGGCAGAGGAAAAGGACCAGAACTAAGATGACTTCTTGCTATGTGACTTAAACAACTGAGTACATCTTGATATGAGTTCTTGAAAAGACTGGAATAGGAACAGGTTCCAAGAGAAATCAAGATTTGTGTTTTAGCCATGCTGGGTTTACGATGCCCATTAGAAACCCAAGGGGCACCTGGGTGGCTCAGCCTTTGAGCGTCTGCCTTCGGCTCAGGTCATGATCTCAGGGTCCTGGGATCGAGACCCGCATCGGGCTCCCTGCTTGTCGGGAAGCCTGCTTCTCCCTCTCCCACTCCCCCTGCTTGTGTTCCCTCTCTCGCTGTCTCTCTCTCTTTCTCTGTCAAATAAATAAATAAAATCTTAAAAAAAAAAAAGAAAAGAAAAGAAAAAAGAAACCCAAGTAAAGATGTCCTAGAGAAGTTAAATAAATTAGTTTGGAATGTAGTAAAAAGGTTAGGGATAGAGACAAAGCCGCGGATGGCCTTGACATGTGAGTGTATTTAAGGCCAAAGGGCATGGTGAGGTAGGTTTGCTAGGGAAAAAAAAGAGTAAAGGGATGAAAGCTTAGGTCAAACTTGGGCACTCCAGAAGAAGGTGAGCAGAGAAGAGAGAAGAGCAGCACAGGGGCCTAGAAGGAGTGGCCATAAGGCAGAAGAAAGCCAGGAGAGTTAAGAGAGGGGAACGTCTAACTGTGAGAAGGTGCTGGTCTGCCAAAAGGTTGAATAAGACGATTACAGAGAGGTGACCATCGGCTTTGCTGCGAAGAACTTCTAGTGCATTTAACAAGAACAGTTTCAGTGAGTGGTGGGAATGGAAGATGAACTGAAATTGGTTGAGGAGCTAATGGAAGGCAAAGAAATAGAAGCAGGAAAAAATAGTTCATTTCAGAAGTTTTGCTGGGAAAGGAACAGAGAAGTGGAATACTAACTGAGGAAGAACCAGCGAAGGAGGAATTTGTTGTTCTGTGTGTTGTTTGGTTTTTAAAACAGTAGACAACAGAGTATGCTTTCAGAAGACAGAGCTATTTTAAGGTGCTATTTTATTGTTACTAGTGATAGAAACTGATCTCAAATTTAGAGAACTGTGGATATTCAGGATTAAATCACTAAATAAATACAAATGATTCACTTGCAGAAAAGTGACCTCTGGAGGATTGCCTAACATTCTTCCTTCCAATTTAAATGCATTTTTCTGCATCAGCCCTGAGGTTTGAGCAACTCAGGTTTAAGACTTTTGAGTTGAATTAGCATCTGGCCTGGTTACATTCTTTATTAAGGCAGTACCTGAATCTCTGGTAGGGTAACAAATGTATAAAAAAAACTACATGATGACTATGCAAAGCCTAACATTGTGTCAGCCAAAGTGAAATACTGAGGGGAAAGGAGAATTTTCAATCACTTTCCAAAAATCTCATGACATCCCTCTCTTTGTCTAACTGAATTCAAGGTAGCACTTCAGAATTATATTTACCCTCTTCGAAATCCCTGCAGTTAGAAGGAAAGATCTGTAAAGAAATCATGACCTAAGCAATGATAGCTACCTTGGTGTCTGTCACCCAGGTGACACAAGAACCCCAGAGTCCCAAGAATCTACCCGCAGGACCTCCCCATTGCATTGCTCTGGAGGGCACCACTCATGCTTTATTCTATGTGATGGTACCTTCTAGAATTTTGCAATACAAAGGCCGAGTCAGCCAGCCACTCTTTACCCTAAGAGCATAGCCCACAAGCTTGAAAAATACCCTTAAAATCTGTAGCATGGGTGTGTACCCACCAATTTCAATTTGTGTTTTCCTTCCCACTGACTCCTGTCCATGTTTTGATTAGATTACTGTTAATTTAGATGCTTATTTTTTTAATTTAATTTTAATTAATTTATTTTTTTATTATGTTATGGAGTCACCATACAGTACTTCATTGGTTTTTGATGTAGTGTTCCATGATTCACTGTTTGCGTATAACACCCAGTGCTCATTGCATTATGGGCCCTCCTTAATACCCATCACCTGGCCAACCCATGCCCCCACCCCCCTCCCTTCTGAAACCGTCAGTCTGTTTCCCATGGTCCATAGTCTCTCATGGTTCATCTCCCCTCCAATTTCCCCCCCTTCATTTTTCCTTTCCTTCTCCTAATGTCCTCCATGCTATTCCTTATGTTCCACATATAAGTGAAACCATATGATAATTGGCTTTCTCTGCTTGACTTATTTCACTCAGCATAATCCCCTCCAGTTACATCCATGTCAATGCAAATGATAGGTATGCTTATATTTTTTTAAAAGTGTTCCTTCAAAACAGAAATTTGTGATGACTTGCAGCGTGTTTGTGTGCATGTATATGTGAGATTCGATGATATTTTATGACCATTAAATTCCCTCTCTGTTCTAATTCTTGAAAAGGTTCTGATCAGGAAATAAGTTTTATGAATGAAGTATCTTTATTTTGTCCCTCTCCTAGAAGTCACAATGTACTCTCATGTGGAAAAATCAAGCTATCAGAGAATATAAAAATTCATTTATAGGATTGTCTTGTCATTATAAAGTTTAGGAACATCACTGCTTGGAAGCTGCAGAATGGACAGGATGACCCTTAAATTTGTCTGTTAGTCATGAGTCAGAGACTTCATACATTACACACACACCCCAACACCACAGTCCGTGATATGCTGGGAAATTCTAGATGATCCCTAACAACTTCTCCCAGCCTGAGATCCTACATTTGGCCTCAAGGGTGAAGCACTTAAAAATAAATCAATAAAGGATGAGACCAAAGATTCTGTGATCCCTGGGACTTGGAAAAAAACTCAAAGCACAAATGAACAAGCAATGGTTTTCATTTAGGCAGGATGGTTGTGGAGTTTGTGAAAGCATATAGATAGCATTATTCCCTTAAAGAAAAAGGAAGATGAAGAAGTTATTTGGTAAAGATCTAAACTCAGGAAACAAGGAAAAAGAATGAACAAATATTGCAACTCCATTTATTCAGACTATACCTGAGATAAATGGGTCCTGTCAGGCAATAAATAAAAGCATCTTCCAAAGAGGCTTATGGTATTGGAAAAAAAAGTCACAGGACACTATTCCATACTAGCGTCCTAGAGATCATGGACATTTTCTGCTACTGGGAAGGACAATACATATTTTCTTAGTTTTATGGTCCTTTCTTTGTGGAGATCTATCCCAGAAGGAGCATATGGATCAGTGAGGGAGAAAAGGGACAATCGACCAAGGTCAGAAGGATCAGAAAAAAAGACCCTCCTATCCAGCAATCCTACGAATTACATGATTCCAGGTGTCCCTAATTCTTCCCTGGCTGCTCTGAACTCAATCATGAGAGCACAAAACCTTTGTATTTCAAAGGACTGGACACCAGAAGAATTAGAGGTTAAAGTCCATTGACCAAAGCACAACTCCATCCATGGGCACAAGCTAGTCAATGGGAGCAAGGCTGGATCTTCAGCTCTAAAGGTTTCTTATCCTGCCTCACATACTACTTACAGAGGCCATTTGGTTTCCAGGTGCAATATTATTTTTTTGCTTCTAGAAATGGTTTTAGCTATCGCTCTTGTTCTGCCCTGGCACATTAATTGACATTAACTGATTCCACTTCCTTTTCAAACTTGGCAGGTCTTCTTGAGTTGTGAAACATTGCTCCCTTCTCCTGTTAAAGAAAGACGCAAGACTCATCTTCTAAACTGCGTTTCCATGTCAAGGACAGATATTCAACCATCATCCATCAGACATATTTTCATTTCATTTGTTTAAGTCTTCCACTATTTCAACTACCAATAAAATGTTTGAATCTCTTCAGTGAAGTCTTAAGGTAATGAATCTTACACATATTTCTGCTGAGGAAGAGGGAGTTTTATAGCAGGTTGTTTAGACAAAGGCAGTAAGTCACAAAGATGGCCCTGAGACCATGCTCCGGGGATGCCAACTGGGGGAAAAGGCACAAAAAAAGATCAACTTTAAACAAGCGGGCAACTTCCAAAATAGGACCCCAGTAGGAGCAAGAGTATTAATGGCAGCCTGGAGGAATCCATCAAAGGCCTTTTACCACGCACCACCAGACCCTAACAATGCTTTCTCTCTTCTTTCTCTTTTTTCTTCCCTCTTTCCTTCTCTTCTATTTCTTCTTGAGACCCAACAGAGTTCTCCAAAAACCCAACAATCTCTACTAGCCTCAGGCCCGGCTCCAAATTTCCAAAGCTTTATTATATAACCATATCAAGTCAATTCTAATTTCAAGTCCCCATTTCCTGGTGAGGAACCAATGTTGAAATTCCATGAGGTGTGAACAAACTTTTAGAACACCTTTGGTTTTATTGACAATTGAAATGGTAGAAAGCAAAAGCAGTGAGGTTTTGTCAATGATGTCTTGGGGAGTGGGTAATTGAAGCTGAAGTTGAAGAACCAAAAATGGTTCCTAGAACTAGACTGCAGGAAAATAAGTAACAGCTAGGACCCATGGTTTGGGACCAAATAGGAGCAAATAATTTGGAAAAAGGAGAAAGTGGCTTAAATCATATCCTCTTGTACATAACTTCATAGCCCAACAGCCCCACCTTTTCTGTTGTCATTATTGTGACAGCCAGGTTTCTGCAAGCTTCTGGCAGCTAGATGCATGCACAGCATGACAGTGCCTCACCTCAGCTGGCCAGAGAGGTGTATCTCTTATTTCCTGACTGTGGGCTTCTCTGACATCAAGGTGTAGGATACCTTAGGAACTTGAGGGGTACTCTTATCACACAACCTAGAAGTGCAGGGGAACAAATGCTCTCGGGACTACTTTGGAACAATGGGGACAAACCAACAAATACATGGTTTCACCTTCACCCCAACCCCCACATCCACAGATGGAAAAGCCTGTGGCACATTCCGTAAGGCTCTTCAGAAGGTCCCGGCAGGATCAAGCGCTGGTGTAACAATGGTGGCCAGCTCCATTGAAGGTGTGGTCTTTCCCCACTGTCCAGTTCCACTTCCTTTATCCTTCACTCCTGTTCCCAGGGATCACTTCCCAAAAAGATGCCCTGCACATAAACCTTGGTCTCCAGCTCTGCTCTTAAGGAAACAAAGACTAAGACAGGGTTTTTTATCCCACTGAAGAGACAGGACAGAGAGCAGGAAGATATCTGCTCTCAGGAGTGCCTCTTCCCCTTCAAAAGCCAGAGAAACTGACCTGTGTACCTGCCCCAGTGACGACCAACAGCAGCCTCCATGTCATGATACATGTTCCCAGCTTTAAGGACTGGACACACCTAAGTCACCTTGCTGAAAGAAAGTAGAGTGTTGAAGTCAGAAGTTCTGACTGGAATTACACAGTGAGACAACGGAAGATGCTGGCCCTAATGGAAAGATAAAGCAAAAAAACTATTCTTACCTGTTTGACGGCCCATTGGTCCTTCTCAAGAGCCAAAAGATTTTTTTCCATCTAATAAACCCATAAGTAACAATAAAGAGAAAACACAAACATGGATGGAAGTTGCCTCATGGAGTTGACAAGATCATCCACAGAGACAGACTCCTGGGTCTCAACTTCCTCAGTATCCTCAGTGATTACTGTGTGGAAGATAAGAGCACAGAAAGAGTCTCAGGTGTAAAGATGTGGAACTAACAGTCGTATCCAATAATTTCTGATAGAAATCAATATCCTCTTGTAGTCAAATGAATGAACTGGTGGAAACTGGTCCATCAATAAGCTGGCTTGGTTAGCTTTTTCTCTCCTGTATCTGGTCCTCAGTCACTAAATCAGTAGGTACTTGTAGGTGTGGGAACTACAAGGGTATATTAGAACTCTCTTCGAAGGAACTCAGTCTAGCGCAGTGTGTCTTACCTTAAGCCTTATTTCCATGAATCAGGCTGTTCCTGGAATTGAAAAATTACAAGCTCCATGAGGGCAGGAACCACATGTCTTGGTCATCACTCTGTCCCAAGTGCTTAGCACAGTGCCCAGAGCGAGGAAAGTTCTCCTTGATCCACCCAAGTTTGTCATCTGTTTCGATAATGAAAGTTTCTTCATGGCAGGGGTATGTTTTGTTCATTTTCGTGTCCACAGAGTGATTAGCACTTTACTTTGCCAAAAGTAGAAACTGAAGAAAACAGTTGTGTGGAATCACATTACATTGCTTTCAAGTGACTGACTTGTTCCTCCTGATTTTCTTTCTCTGCCGCCCTGTGTTGCCTCTTTGTTTGCTATCTTGCTGATTGTCTTTTTGCCCCAGGGAGAATTTAAGGACAGAGCCTTGAGTTTCTTGCTCACTGATGTTTCTCCTGTAACTAGCCGTCTGATATCTAGAAAGAGCCCAGTTAGTGGTTTTAGGAATAAGGGAATAGAATAGTTATTTCTAGGCTCCTATTGAAAAAACAACTCTTTGCAGGGTTTAGTAGGCAAAGCCCCTGAATGCTGGTCCCAAGGGACCTAGGAGCATAACTTTAGAGAAAACACATCATCACTTCCAGCTCTTTCCTCACTTGGAAAACTAGGATAATAATAAACACTCTACTTTTATCAAAAGATATTAGCAGTAATAAGTTAGATCAGGTACAAAGATATATGTTTCTAAAATGATTATGAGAACTTCATTTAAAAGAAAGGAGAAAGAGAAGGAGAAACCCAAATGTCTAACAATAGAAGAACTGATTTAATTTTTTGGCATATCTGCATAATGGATACAACCTCTAAAAATCATGTTACCTGGACTTCTGCTTCTAGCCAAAACATAATGACAGAAACCAGATTTACCCTTCCATCTGAAACGACCACAAAATGCCCCAGACAAATTTGACGAAACAGCAGTTTGCAAGACACCATCTACCAGGCAATGAATGAGAGTGATCCTGAGATGTGAGAACAAATGAGGTAAGCCCTACTGTTGCCCCAGATTATTGCCTTGAGAGAGTCTCCAGACCATGGCACAGGGAGAAGAAAGTGAGGCAGAATGCAGTGATTCCCTGAGTTGAGGAAACAGAGCTGAGATAGGAGGAGCTACAGTTCCTAGAAAAGAGGTGTGCAGAGAAAAGTCCCTGATGAGCCACAGAGGGTCCCCTCAAGTATTCAGCAGGGTGCTCATCAGACAGGTGGAAATTACCTGAGGCCCGAGAAAGAGCCATCCAAAAGGATTAGGGGGAACAATGCCTCTTCGAGTATATCTAGAATTTAGAAAGGAGGTAATTGTTTGACCATGAATCTCTCAATTCTTTGATTAAGAATTTCATTTTCTCTGGCTCTAGTCACTAATGATTGTTGGCCATTTCAAACAACAAAAAAAATCATTTCATATGAATATTTAGAAAACAGCCCTGTCTGCTTGAGATAAAGAGTGAAAACAAAAATAAATGATACCCCGGGCGCCTGGGGGCTCAGTCGGTTAAGCATCTGCCTTCCACTCAGGTCATGATCCCAGGGTCCTGGGATAGAGTCCCGCAATTGGGCTCCCTGCTCAGCAGGGAGTCTGCTTCTCCCTCTCTCTGCTCATGCTGTCTCTCTCAAATAAATAAATAACATCTTAAAAAAGTAAATAAATAAAAAATAAATGATACCCAGGGACGGCATTGGCAAAAACAGTTACTAGTAAGCCTAACTGTTTTTTTCTGATATCAATAGTACAATTGTCTTTAAAAACTAGTTTTTATTTCTAACCCCTGAATTCATTTACACTTAGTGTCAGGTTAGGATAAATTTGAACCATGCTGATATTTGTAAGAATGTGGTTTTGTATGACGTAAAGCCCTTAAACTTAAATCAACTTCAAACCTCAGCTTTACTCAGTTTTTCATGATCAAGTTCATTATACTATCTATTGTGACATTATTAAATTATTAAACACTTTCTATAATTTCTCTCATTCTTTATCTTGTTAGACTGAGAATTTCTAAGTCTTTAGATCTTTCTTTTATTCCTATAATCATCTTTATTGTTATATCACTTTGGGCATTCTTTTTTACTTTAAAGAACAGCTACCACTAATGGCTTCCAAAAAAGATTCAGACATGATCCCCACATTGGCAGTTCCTCATGCTGTGAATTCTGCCTCCCAAGGTAGAAATGTTTTTAATAACTAGATTTTCCAGGATCCCTTGCAGCCGGGGTGCAGACCTGAGCCTTTAATTGGGAGATGAGCCACATGAAAAAGAGTCTAGGCAGGGACATCCCTTTTTTTGGTGGTGGTGGTGGAGGGGGGAGTGACCTCTTTACCAGGCCAGTTGGATGAGTGGCTCTGGTCATTGCTCTTAGAAGTCAGGCCTCAGTGTTTCTCCAGCTTGCATGATGATTCTGTGAGTCATCTAATATCCCTCACCAAATCCCTAGCTGCTCAGACAGAGTAAAGCCAATTACTCTTTCTTTCTTGTCATTTACCACACAGACCTCTCACAGCGTTTAGTCTAAGGCCCATCATCGCTTTCATTCCAATATACTTCAAGCTGACTATGAGAGCTGCTTCACTGTGTCACCGGGGCGCCCTCGGCTCATCCCAACAAGGAACAGTTCACAATGCTTTACAAGGATTTCCGGTTCCTTTCCTGGGTAGAACTGTGCCTATGCATGAGAACAAAGTCGATTCTGATGACTGGCCCCAGGGCATGTTGTGGAATGAATGCACAGTAGATCTCAGAATCTAGATTCCACAGGAACCAACCTCCTGAACATTACAAAGAGCCTTCAATGCTACAGACATGGGAATGAGACAAACGGAAAACTTTCCAAAGCCTTCTCTTCTTGCAGTGTTTCTTCACAACTTCACTAAATATCGTCACTCGATTTCCTTCTGACCCCCCAGAGTCAGTGAGGACCTCGGATACAAAGGATCTTTGAATTTCAAGTTTAATTAAGGAACATTTTCCTCATTTGGTGGGAGTGGGGAGGCAGTTCCAAGACTAAATTTAAAGCTTACCTCATGCCTTTCTTACCAGCTCCTATCAAATCAGTTTCCAATCACTTAGCTAATCCGTACCCATTCTTTAAATCTTGGATTAAATGTCACTTCCTCGATAAGCACTTTCCTGCCCCCAATCTAAATTTGTTCCCTCTGTTTTATTGTTTCAAAGAACCCTGTAATTTCTATGAAGTAGTAACACAGGTTGACTTTACAGGCTTTATCACAATTTCTATGTATTTCTGTGTGATTATCTGTGTAATAAATATCTGTCTTTCCCATTAATCTCTCAGTTCCACTGAATGCCCCATGTTCAGAATAGTGCCTGCCACAAAGGAATGGGATGGCTGATGAATGAATGAATCTGAACCATCAGGCATCTATCTTACTCTGCCCTGGGCTGTTGCGTAAGTATAGATGCTCCCAGCGACACATCCGTTAACTCGAATACTCAAACACCCAAAGAGGATTAGGAGCACACAAAACAGTGTTTCTGGGAGTGAGGCTATAGTTCAATATGAGTGAAGACAAAAAATAAGGACTTTAAGGAGAATTCACACACAAGTAAATATCAACATGGAAAACCACGGAGAGTGTGTTTGTATGGAGAGAGGACACAGTAACAATGTTAGACTACCCATCTCCAAACTTGAACCAGGCTGAGGTGAGAGGCCCCAGTGGGCCAGCCCCTGAAAGACGGTGGGAAAACTTGGATCACTGACAGTGAGATATGCTTACTGTTCCACTAAGTGCAGTAAGGGATTTAGCTTTGCCTGAAGACATGACTTTCTCCCAGCTCCTGGGACATAACTCATAAATCCTTGGATTTTCCTGAATCATAGGAGTATCCTTGTTGTAGTTGGTGGGCCTCTCGGATCACACCTGATAGTTTCTGCTAACGGGACGACTCAGCATGGAACTGGTGACACCCAATAGTCTCAGGGTAGGGGGTTGACCATGCACCAAAAAGACTGACCATATCATTTACGGTGGAGGCTTTAGGTTACACAGTATCAATTAATCCTGAGACTGAGTTCAACCATGTAGGCAATCAATCAATCCCACCTGCATAATGAGGTCCCAATAAAAATTTGGGACACCAGAACTCAGGTAAGCCTCCTGAGTTGGCAATACGCTCCGAATATTTGTCACATACCAATGTTGAGAGGGTAACCTGCCTCTGAGGACAACAGAAACTTCGAATTTGGAACTGTCCCAGATTTTCCTATGCATCTTTTACCTTGGATGTTTCAACATATTCTTTTTTGGTAATAAAAGTAACCATGAGTATAATATATTTCAAAGAGTTCTGTGAGTTCAACCTAAGGTGGATTTTGGAAACTCCTAAATTTGTAGTTGTCAGAAGTAAGGACAGACTTGTGTAGAGGTTTTCCTTTAGCTTTATAGTTGAATCCTAACTCCTTGCAGTTGGGGTCACAAGTTCTGGGTAGACTTGAAAGTCCAGAGGTCTATGCCCTCAACCTCACAGTGTGACCAACTCTAAGTGGCTACATTTTGCATGGAGCAATTCCATGTGGATAAAATAGGGTGTATCTGTGTGATTCCTAAGCAACTAATCAATTATATCAAGGGAGTGGGGGGGAAAACAAAGTTGAAAGTTGACAATATGGGCAAAGCAACGGGAAAGGGAAGTAAATGTCTACATGTGTTGTTTGGGACACATGTGTATACGAGATAATTACTTTTAAATGTTCTCAACACATGTGCTGGCAACGTCTAAAAATAATAATTAGTATTTGTTAAGTGCTTACTATTGAAAGTTTCTGTTCTGAGTGTTCTACATACGTTAACTAATTTAATTCTCTGAACAACCCGAGTTATCAGCGCAGTTTATAAAAAGGGAGGCACAAGGAGGCTAAATAATTTGCCCTAGTTTACATACTCCTAGGATTTGAATCCAAACCATCTGAATCCTTAGTTCATTCTCTAACCAGTGCCCCTATATGGTTTCTCAGTAGGTAATCACTTACATTTTCTCTGATCTTGTAGAAAGGTGTTAGTAAACTGGTTATTTTAATTCCCAATCTTAATCGTCTCTGTGACAAAGTAAGATTTTTATATGAGCAGATGTGTATTTTATTTCTGATAATCCCCTTTTGCCCTGTGATCCCTCTCATGTTAGGCAGGAAGTCCTGACTTCTCGTACTGGAGAAGGGAGAACATAATGAGCACAAAAGAAAAAAGAATAAATAAATTCTTTGCTTTCAGACATCAAAATAAAATTTGGAAACTTTCTCTAGAAACAGTACAATGAAAGAAAGAGGTTTGAGTTAGGGTTATGTATTTTGAGTTTTAAAAAAAAAATCTATGCCTTAGAACAATCGCTGAGAATCTGGGTTGGTACAAAGACCAATTAATGCAGCCCTAGATTTAATGTAAACTTTTTGGTCTGTGGAAATTGCTAGGGGTGATGAAGACAAAAGCAAGAAAGTAAGACATTGGTGACAATCTCTGTGCTCTACCTCCTTACCCGCCGCCTAGCAATGGGGTAAAAGGGGCAATCATGGAGCCCCAAAGCGGTTTGTAGGAATCTGAGAGTAGAAGACTTAAAACTAATTCTTGTCAGAAAGCCTCAGTGACAATATCCTTGCAAGTTTCCACAGATGCCTGGGCAGTAGTGTCAATGGCCTCAGAGAGCCCAAGACAGCCTGCTTCTGCCAGACTGATGTCACAGCCGAGGAATTTTCACACGTACACAAAAAGCATGGAAATTAACTGAGAGAGCCTCAATGAATCTGGGTTAACCTCAATTTTATGATAAAAAAGGACACAGAACATATGGATCAACAACCAGAAACCTACAGGGACTCAAACCTCTGGACAGATAACCCAACGCACTGCACCCTAGCACGTGCCAGTGGGGGCCAGGTGCCCCCAAGCAGTGCCGGAAACATTTAAGCCCTCTAGAACTTATGTCATTCCAAGATGGTGGGAGCTGGGGGCGACTGGAACTGGTGGAGAAAATCCTGAACAGATTTCAAAAATTATGATTTAATTGTGAAAACCTTCTATTTGCTTAATGAAGGTTTTCTGATACCAGGCAAATGGTTGCTGGAATTAGAAATTCAGTTGTGGGTGCCTGGGTGGCTCAGATGGTTAAGCGTCTGCCTTCGGCTCAGGTCATGATCCCAGGGTCCTGGGATCGAGTCCCGCATCGGGCTCCCGGCTCAGCGGGGAGCCTGCTTCTCCCTCTGACCCTCTCCCCTCTCATGCTGTTTCTCTCTCGCTCGCTCTCTAAAATAAATAAATAAATAAATAAAATCTTTAAAAAAAAAAAATAGAAATTCAGTTGTTATAGAAAATAAAGCTGTCTTATTTTGTACATCTGAGTTGATGGCAAAATGTTCAGCCACGACATCTCTATTCATCAGATCAGCCATATTCAATGTCTTCTCTACTCCTACACAAATGACAAATGGCTTTCGAGTGTATTACCTTCCCCCTCGGGCCTACCAAACGTTATGTGCTCTTTCTAAGACCAGGAAACCAAAACACTGCAGCCGAAAAACCAGTATCCTGAATACTTACTAAAAGAAATAGTTTGGGTTAGTATGGAATTTGGTATGACCCTGAAATATGAGAATTTGTTACTAGAGGCACGGGGTAAAGACAAAGTCCCTGTTAGGGGACCCTGCTGACAATGAAAAGAATGAAAGTGGTGATTGGCAAGCAGTCATTTCAAAGAGGCACATAAACAAACATTGAAAAACAGTAAACACATAAGATAATTCATTTGGACACTTTTATATGCAGCATGTATAGGATTTAAAATAACATTCCCAAGTTAAACTGAAAACATTACTATGTAAATGCCACAACTAAGCCAAATGAAAGAGTAAATACCAGCCTTGCAAATTGGTCTCCCGTAAGGGCACTCAAAGGCTAGGACTGCATGCTGCTCTCTAAAGAAATGTCCTCCTCTCTATCCATCTTCTCTGTTTTGACAGCAAACCCATTGACCTGCATATGTTTTGGAATTTCTGAACAATTGACTTTCAAGGCCTAGCAAACACTCAATCTCCACCTTCTTAGAAACCTCATAGGAGCCACCATTGTCAATTAAAAACATCATAAATCTAACCCCAAAACTGCATTATTTCAGAAAGAGAATGGACGCCCCCATTCCCCACGTTGTTTGTACACATCTGTGTCGGTCCTTTTGTTGAATAGGCCACGCCAGCAGGAGATCATCAATCAGCAGGTGTCGCCAAGCCCAAGTACAGAATGGCTTGATAGGAAAATGGTGTCTTTTTTATTCCCTGTTGTCACCTACTAAAATGTAAGTTCCTTGTTGATCTCATCACACTGAGTTATGTTTTAGCGAAGTGTTGAAAAGACCCAGCCTGCACATATTCTGGAAGTTTTGAAATAATGTCTCAGTGAACAGATGTATACTTTCTCTCAACAGCTCTTTGTGGGAATGAATTTTTATGAGCCCAAAACATCCCTGATTCGACCCTGATTAAAAATCAAGTTAAAATTAAACACTTAAAAAAAAAAAAAAGAAAGAAATTTGACATAAATGTCAAGAAGTTATTGACACCAAGACTTTTGAGACTGAAAAACCCTGGGTTAACAATAAGCCTTTGTTTAGTGAAACAAATTCATAGTGTAGGAGAGAGAAAAACACAGGCTCCAGGTACAGACTATCTGCATTCACATCTTTCCTATTTCAGTTCTGACTTTGAGCAAATTACTCCACTTCTTGCTTCAGTCTTTTGGAAGAATTGGGATAGTAAATAATAGGTACCTCATAGGGTTCCTAGAGCCTGGCACATAATAAGTGTTCAATTAATGCTAATTATTATTTGCATATAGGTAGATAAGAGAAGCAGTTAATGTATAGCTATATGCCAGTTACTATAAAATGTAAGCGAAATCCATGCTTTGTACTTTATATTGATAACAAAGTGTTTTGTTTATCTGTTCACCGAAAAGAGCAAAGAACTTCCCTATAAAGAACAAAGAGCTTTTCCTATCATATTGAAAATATTATCCTAATGTTTCCAAGAACTGTTAACTAGGAATGTTACAGAAACCTCACTTGTGAGATGTTAGAAAACACTAATTATTGTAATTGTAAACTATGTTTACCATGGGAGGCTGTTCTGACTCACCCGCCAGTGATTAGTAAGCACTAAATGTAGCATTGCTGATTTAGGTCTAATTTATCCAATCAATATAGAAGGACTGAGCAGATTCACTTAAATTTTGTAACATAGCTAAAGGCATTTCTCACTCTAAAAATAAATTTAAAAAAATAAGATGATTCTAACAGATTTACTTTAAATCACATTGCAATTTCTTTTTTTGGGATGACAACAATATCTTCTGCCTGACAGCATTTAACTTGCTTTCAGATTTATTCAGTGTTTTCTCAACTTCAAATGCACTTGAAAATGCATAAGGGAGGGAAAAAATATCTTTGTTTATTTTCAATAGTTACATGAAGAATACTTTCCAAAAGTATTATCGTGTCTTCCGCAAAGAACTCTTACAGTACTCCGAGAGTGTGATAGTGATGAGGAAGAAAAGTCAACATTGTTCCCTTCTTGTCTTTCACTGTGTGGAACAATGTAATGTGTCCTTTTCCTAAACTCTCTGACTCTCCCAGGATGAGGAGACATGGAGGATGTGGCTGAGGACTAAGGAATCAGTAGTTCCCAGGCCCAGGACGGCTTGATTGGTTTCCTGTGGCCTGGAGTCCCACGCTTGGGCGAGCAAAGGGGAAGGAGGAAAAGAGGGAGGGCCAATACTGATGACCAGGCCTTTTTTTCCCACTGGGACTAGGTGATTAGCAGACATCCAGATGTGCTCCTTCCTCCCACACTCACTTTTGGCTGGCTCTTAACTCCTATCCAACCCTCACTAAACCCTGATAATATATGTCCAGAAGAGCCCACACAGACTGAGTGAGCCACCAGATACCCCAAAGCAGCCTGCAGAAAAGACCTATGGTCCCCCAGTGGAACCCTGCTCCTCCTACCAGGCCTGGGAATTAAAACTGGGCACAAAAATGAGGACTATGAGATAGGTTCAGGTTCTGGGCCAGAAACAGAGAATAAGCTTGACATTTCAGTATCTGAATTCCTGAAACTTACCCTCCGATCACACTTTTATTCTTGTGTCAGTCCTCAGTAAGAGAGGTTCTGTCCCAAGCCCCACTTATTGCTGGGCGAGTCTCCACCTTTTTAAACATGGAGACCTCTTTTTTACGTCCAAAAATTTTGCAGATAGTAATATCCACTGATTGAAAAATAATATTATGAATACAGTAATACTTTTAAATTGTGTTTGTTTTTTACTAATCACAATACATCCATGTGAATTTTTAACCTAGAAGGACAAATATGTATAAAACAACCTTATTGGAGCAACTGGGTGGCTTAATAGGTTAAGCGTCCAACTTGTGATTTCAGCTCAGGTCATGATCTCATAGGTTGTGGGATCGAGCCCCGCTGAGCGTGGAGCCTGCTTGAGATTCTCTCCCTTGGCCCCTCCTCTCTCTCTCTCTCAAACAAATAAATAAGTCTTTAAAAAAAATAAATAGGGGCACCTGGGTGGCTCAGTCGGTTAAGCGTCTGCCTTCGACTCAGGTCATGATCTCAGGGTCCTGGGATCAAGTCCTACATGGGGCTCCCTGCTCAGCGGGAGTCTGCTTCTCCCTTTACCCCACTCATGCTCTCTCTCTCTCTAATAAATAAATAAATAAATAATCTTTTTTAAAAAAATAAAATGAACTCATCACAGTGCCTGACACAGTGAAAGCACTCAATAAAGGGTAGCTACTAATGAATGTTTGTTAATGAATGACAGTGCTGTTGTCAAAGTTTATTCAGTCCCTAGTTAATGCCTGGTGTACATGTGGATTCTCAGAGTCTTTACCGTTCCTCAGTAACTTATGAGCTATATATATACTAGGCTCCAATTTTCCCATGGCAGTAACTTTGTCTGATTCATATTTGGACACCAGCAGCATCGAACACTGTGTCTTGCTTATAGACAATTCTTGATAAATTAATTGAATTGAATCTACTTCCCTCAAATGTCATGAAGAGATGAAATATCTTGGCTCTGCACCTTGGCATTTTTAAATTTCTCCATTGTTTTAAAAAAAATTTATAGGTTTCTACTTCCTAAAAAAGAAGATGAAGAAGAAAATTGATCTGAATGTTATTCGTGAAAACTAAAGGAAAGTCTTCCTGGAGAAGAACGGGTATGGCAGAGTTCTGTTGGAATTTGTTCTCAGCATAACCTGAGCATAATTCTACTCAAAGAGCCAGGGCGCTGTCTAAGAAGGACTCAGCTTCTGGTTACCTTAAAGCTTACCTTAAAGCTGCTGAACAATCTGAGTTCTCGTCCTTTTAAAACTGATTGGCTTATGTCCTAAAAAATAAAAAATATTTATGAACAAATAAGAAAATCTCACACCTCAATAGAAACATGGATGAAAGCCATGAAAAGGCATTTCACAAAAGAAACAATAAAAATGGTTAATAAGCTTTTGAAAATAAATTCAACCCCACAGATAATTAACAAAATACCAAATCAGCTAACGAGATGTAGCATATTTTTACTACAAATTGATGAGGTTTGGGGGGAATGGGTCCTTCCTAGAATAATGAGGGTGTGGTAAGACACACTGTCATACACTGCTGATTAACATGTAAACTAGTACAAACTTTTTAGATGCAATAATTACCAAAATCCTTAAGAAGATTAATATTAGTGACCTGAATACTCATCAGTAGTAGATTGGCGGGCTAAATAATGGAATGTGCACATATGGTAGATTGCATAAAGGGGCACAAGTGCCCTGAATCCATGCCCTTTGCAACTTAGCTGCTCTTCCTTGAGGAGGTAGATGCTATTTCTCCATCCCTTGAATCTGGGCTGGACTTATGATTTGCTTTGGCCAACAGAATGTGGCAGAAGTGACAGTGTACAAGTTCTGAGCCTACACCTCATGAGACCTTGCCTGCATGAGACTCTCCTGCCTGCTCTCTTGAGGCCTCTGCTTTTACTATGTGAATAAGCTCAGGCTAACCTCCTGCAGGATGAGAGACCATGTGGACCACAGCCACGTCAACCCAGTTGCAGCTCAGGCCCTGGACACGTGAGAGAGCCCAGCCAAGATCAGCAAAGTTGACCTGCAGCCGATCACAGTGGATTTCAGATGTATAAGGGAGCCCAACTAAGACTAGAAGAAATACCCAGCTGAGTCCCACTTGCATTGCTGACCCAGAAATAGCAACTAATCTAGAATATCATGATTATTATGCCACCATTAGAAAGAATATGTTATAATAATATGCATTGGCCTGGGAGGATGTTTATGATATATTTATTGGAGAAGAAATGCTGACAAATATTGCTTATAGTAAGATTCAATTTTCTGCAAGAACAAAACAAAAGAAAACCTATACACATAAAAGCCTATATAAGTAAGGCACGTGTGGCCATGCACCCCTGGTTGCCTCCGGAGGGTGGGCTTGGCAGAAAAGGAGGAGCATGGGGGAGGGAGCAGAGGAGTGGGAGAGGCCGACTTTTTCCCTCACCCATCTCTGTATTATATGATGGTAACAGCCAGCATGAATCATTTTTGTTATTTAGGGATTTAGATCTTTAAGAAAAGTTATAGTGGCCAACGTTGAAGTGAAGGGCTAAGGAGTGCTTTGGAAAACCTGAAGGCTTCTGATTGAAGACACAGAGGTCCAGCAGTGGAAAGAACATGTACTTTGGATTCTGTGCTTTGCTGCAAGGGACAGAGAGAGAGAAAGAGAGAGTTAGTTTATGTGCTTGTCTCATTAATTCTACTCCTGCAAATTTAATTCATAGGAATTAATCTAAATGTGCATAAATAATTATACAGAAGTATTTCATTTTTATTATGTCAAAAATTGGAAAAATATAAATATCTACCAGTTGTGGAATGGTTAAATAAATCATGGCAATTTCTATCCAAATGCAGCCATTAAAGCCATATTAATAATCTGAAAATACTCTAGCTATTAAGAAAAAAAAATACAACTGAATAAGCCACATTGTTACAATTCTGTAAATGCACATATATAAAGCTAATACACAAGTCAACAAAGCTTATCTCTGCATGTTTGATTTAGAAGGTGATTTTTATTTTCTTCATATTTTTTCCTGTGTTTTCCCAATATATAGAATGAATATGCATTCCTTTGAAGTCAGAATAAAAAAAACATAGTATAAATATTTTTAAAGAATCTTGGGATAGGGAGAAGAGGGACATAACAGAGAAATAGGTGAGAAAATATAAGAACACCCACTTTTTTTTTTTTTTTTTACCTCCCCGTGATACCAAATTAAAAACTGCCAAATAGGAGATATTTTATGGGGGGGTATGAGACAACATCAATGGTAGTATTGAATATTTATATATACCAACTGGAATGATCCATCAGGGAGAAATTGATAATGCAGAGGGAGAACTTAACATTATAAAGTCCTTTAGTTGGCAAAGGTGACAGCGTCCAGCGCATAAATGGAGGAGTCGGCCTCAAGATGAGCAGGAAGGATTCATTCATTAAACAGAAGGTGAGGCAGAGACCACGGCTTCACCCGCAGTGGGGTCGGCAGACTTGGAGCAAGCGGGTGAAGAAGTTACGCTCTGGTCGCTTCTATTCTCTTAGAGAAATGGGAAGTGCGTTTATTAGTTGAATGTGAAGAGTGGTAGGGGAGGTGTGAGAAGAGTTTATGCCCTTCCTGCTTTCCCTCTTTCAAACCTCCATTTGTAATGTAGCAGAAAACCCCATGTTCAAGAAACATTTTCTAAGCACTCTTAATGGTTATCTATCTGCTTCTTAAAAAAAGAAAAGAAATGGGGTGGTAGAACAAGGTTCTGGACCATGCTGAGCTCTCATGTTTGTGGATGAAATACAACACCTACGAGATAATAAGGAAATAATTCAGCCAACGAGAAAATCCTTTTCAATCAAGACACTTACGAAATAAAAATGATGCACCATTTACAGTACCAATGACAGTACCTTCGCGTAGTGGACGTATTTCTATTGTCTATAGTTATCCTTCTGAAAGCCAGTGTGGGAGAACCTCTAAAAGGGGTTTATGTAGATAAAGAATTAAGTCGGAGTGGGTGCGGGCTCAGAGCCTGGGTGCAGGAAGTTAAAAGAAGGATGGTGGAGTGATGCCATATGTGGAAACAGAAAGTAGCCTGAAGTCAGCCTGTGAGGAAAGAGACAGGTCACACCTCAAGGGCCTGCTGTAGCAAGATCCCTGTTAGAAAGGAACAGGCCTTCAGGGTGCTGGCAGAGCCCGTGCTTGGGCAGCTCAAAACACAGGTAAGTCCAGAAGCCCACAGATGATCCCTGACACTTTCACATTTATTTCCTCTGCCTGGTGCCTTCCCTCTCTAACCAGCACCTGCCACGCCCCGCCTCCAACCAAATGCACACACACCACATAATCAAAACCATCGTTAGATCCTAACGTAGACATCACTTCTGGTGGGGATCCTCTTAGGTGGCTCTCCACCCACCAGACCAAATCTAAGCTGTGTGAGATCAGCAATCATGTGTCTTATTTACAGTACCTCCTGCACTTAGTACAAATACCTGCACATGATGGGAACCCCATACTTGTGGAATCAGTGAACCTCAGTTTTCATTCACCCTGCAGCACAGTCAAACCTTGGCCTGGAGAATGTGCGACTGTCATTTTAGAGACTGGTCTGGAGGTGAAAGTGGAAACAAGATCAACAGATACGCTGTTAGCCTGTCCTTCCAGAAACCTTACTTCCTCTTCTGGGACAGTAGCGCCAAATAGCTCCAGGGACTCTGAATATGGCCAGTCAATATCCTCAGCAGAGGGGAGACTGTCAACAGTGGAAGGCCCACCCGGTTGCTCCAGTCTGGACCTGATGCTGTTCATTTCCCAGTCAGGGACAGCTCCAGCCTGAGACCCGGTCACGTCTCAGGCTCAGCAGCCTTGGGAATGCAGGGAGGTTATATTTGCCAGTAGTTTGGGGCCTCTATAATGAAGAATTAACTTTCCCAAAGAGAAGTCTGGTCTTTATCCTCAGCCCCTGGGAGGTGATTTCAAGGCCCTGGAATGTTTTGCCTCATAGAGAGTATCCTTGTTTGCCTGAGGGCTTTGGCCACCATCTGTCTAACAAAGTGATTTATGATGAGGGCTTTGGAACAACACCTTTTGAGCTTCTCCACCTCCAGAGGAACCAAAGACAGAAGGTATTATCCAGAACTTTCAGGAGGGGCTATAATGCTAAGGGTCAGCCACATGAGAAATATGTGTGATCAAGTCCTAATAAAAACTCTGAACCTCTGGACACTAAAGGCTTCCCTGTGCATATCATGGTCAGGAGGAAATAACACAATCCAGGTCTGCACAGGGGGAAGATGACTAGAAGTTTCATGTTTAGAACCCTCCCAGATGTCACCCTATGCATCTCTTCCATTGGCTTATTCTGATTCTTATCCTTTTGCTATAACAAAACTAATCAGAAGTTTAGCATTTTCCTGAGTTCTGTGAGTCATTCTTTAGGACTATCATACTTAGGGAGGATGGGCCTCTCCAAATCTGTAGCCAGCTGGTCAGAAATGAGGGCAGCCTGGGGACCCGGAATTAGCAATTGGTGTCTGAGGTGAGGGCAGTCTTACAGAGAGGCCTATGCCTTTACCCTGGGAAGCTTGCCCTACCTCCAAGTAGCTGGTACCAGAATTTATTGGAGGACTATTCTGAGGGAAGCATGGAAAATTGAACCAATGTTACCTGACACCTACCTGTAGTCCCTAGGAAGCCCATCAGGAGAGTCCTCTGCTCTCTTCTCTGACCCATAGGTCCTAGAAAGGCTCCAGGGGCCATCAACTCCAACAGCAATGTCTGCGCAGGAGAGGAGCTGAGATTCTAGTCTGGAAGAACACTATCTGTGTTATTGATTAAGATTCGAATGTTACAAACAGCTTCTAGGTAGGTGGAAGATTTATCTTATTCTTCCGTGTAATTAGAATAATTATTCGACAAATGGATGCTATTCAGTGAACTTCCAAGAAGAGGCGAAATTCATCAACCTCATCAGCTCACAGTCCTGGCCAGGGACCCATATAACTGTGCTTCCAGAGAGGGTCAAAGAACAGAGTGGTGGCAAAAAAAAAAAAGCCCCGGGGTGCAGGAGCCTGGAGATGCCAACACACACACACACACACACACACACACACACACACAGGAAGACACTGGGAAAGAGGAATTGTGAGTGGTTGGTCCTCTGGGGTCTGGGGAGGAAACTGCTGATTATATTTGGAAAACATTCCCACAGTGGGGCCCAGAGAATAGAGACAGTCATGGTGCCTTGACCTCCTTCTGGGCAGCATTCTCCTCCCTGAATCTAGTACCCGAGGTAACTGGGCAGCAGATGAAAATAGTATTTGCTCAAAACAAAGCAAGTCATTTTCTAGAAAATGGCCAGCTGTCTGAGCTTTTTCTCCCTGTGGAACTCAGAAACCAAGCCAAGCCCTCTAGCTGACACACTGGCTGCATGTCTCAAATGGAATATTCTGACTTCACCCCTCCCTCTCTCCCCCCTCATGCAGGAAGGAGAGTGGGCCAGGACAAGCAGTTAAAGACAGCTATTCCCCTCCGCTGGCTTTACTGCAGTCCCCCAGGCCCCTCACACAGGCCTGGAACCCTGAGGTTCTGCCCAGGACAGCCAGACCAGTCTTCCACACTGTCTCTCTCCTCAGAACTGTCCCAGGACTCCTCCTGAGAGTACGCTTTCCCTGATAACACAGTGCGCATTCCCACTTCCACACTCAGGCCATTCCATTTGCCTCAAGGACTCTCTACTCCCCATTTTTTAGTACTGACCCCCTGATGCATACGTATCTGAAGACCATTTCCCTCATCCTTGCCCATTCTAAAACCTCAGAACAATCGTGTTGCTGTAGATTGCATTTATTAGTGAACAGGTCACAGGCACTGTGTCAGATGGCAAAGATATAATGCTAGGGGAAAAATATACCCAACTACAGGTCCCATATTGTCTAACGGGAAAGATAGGATAAACAGATACATAAACAAATATATATGCAAATTGGGATGAGTGTTATGAAAGCAATAAACAGGAAGCTGAGAGGAGATTGAAGAGTACAATTTACATAGGATAATCAGGAAACGCTTTTCCCTCCTCGGGAAGCAGTGAGTGAGGGGGCGGAGAAAAGTCAGAATTTTTACACTAATGAACATTCTACTCTGGCAAACACAGAACAAGGGGAAAGGAGTTTCCACCTAACCGAGGCGTATGAACACATCGATCACACGGTCCAGTGAATGACACTACTCCACGGGGAATGTAACTCGGATCTGTGCCAATCCACCACACCTCCAATGTCACTCTCCCCGAGATAAGACGGTGTGCATTTGCACTGTATCTGTCCAGGAAAATTGTATTCTCAGAAGAATAGAGCAAAATTAGTTGATTTTCATGGCCACAGGGTTCTCTTTATAATGGTATTCTAGAGAGCTGTGCTAATTGGCCAGAGATCAGAATACATATGGGTGGATATCTAGTTAGAAACTGAACTTCTCGTGTCCAACCAGGTTCTAAATTTCTGTTCAGCTCAGCAGTTCATTATTGTGTTCCTGGAGTTAGAACCCAAACATAAAAGATATCATCTGCATCTGCAATTGCCACTTTTTTTAGCAAAACCCATTGGACCTTAAGAGTGCAAATCTGAAAATCCCAGGGCATTTTCTCTAATTTTTCCAGGAGGGTTGATGGAAGTCAATCTGAGGACAGCAATTAATGTGGTGTGACATGATCTGAAGTTAGATTGCATTTGCAACTTTTTTTAAGCAACTTTTTTGGAAATCAGTATGATACCATATCCAAACCAGAATAGCACACATTTATTATCTCACAATCTCGTGGGTAAGGAGTCCAGGCATAGCCTCGCTGGTCCTCTGCATGGCGTGTCAGAAGGCTGCAGTCAAGGTGTTGGCTGGGATGCATTTTTCATCTAAAGACTTGACTAAGGAAGAATCCACTGCCATGCTCATTCAGGTTTGGGGCACAATTCATTTCCTTGCAGCTGCATGACTGAGGAGCCAGCTTTTTTTGCCAGCTGTCACCTGGAGGTCCCCCCCACCCTTATTCCCCAGAGGCTGCCCAGAGTTCCTAGCAGTCTCCTGAAGTTCCTTTGGGCTTTTCCAACATGGCTGCTTATGTCATCAAGCCAGCAAGGGGATTCTCTCATTCTAGTCTGCTGAGACAGAATCTTTTCTAATATAACATAAAAACAGAGGGACGGCCTATCACCTTTGCATACTGTGTCGGTTAGAAGCTAGTCACAGGTCCCTCCTACACTCAAGAGAGGGGATTGTCCAAGGGCGTAGACACTAGGAGACAGGGATTTATCTCTCTACCACAGTCCACCATCTGATAGATTCACAACCCTCCTACTTGCAAAATACATTCAATACACCCCCAAAGATCTCAAGAGTCTCATCCCATAACCCATTAGCTCATAGACAAAATCTCATCATCTAAATTATGTCCAAGTTCAAATGCAACTCCTGGGTGTGATCTGTTAAGTACAGCTCTTGGGGCACAATTCCTCTCCATCTGTCAAGCTGTGAAACAAGTGATCTTCTCCCAACACACTCAGATAACAATGTTAGAACAGACACGGCCAGGAAGGCATAGGATAAGAGCTGTAGACATTTGGGTCCAAACGGAGGCGAAGCGAAAGGTAAAAAGGACTCACTGAAGTCCAGCTGGGCAAACGTTAAGAGTTCCTTGATTAGATTTGAGGCCTGGAAATAATTCTCAACTGTGCCCTCTTGGCTTTTAGTTCCACCCTCAGAGTCATCTCTCTTCCTTCACGAAAGGTAACGCATGTTTGCAGTTGAGAAGTTTTATCAACCTGCTTCCTGCCAGTAGAGTCTTAGGGGTCCAACAGCCCCCTTTTATGTTGTACTCTGTCCCTCTTGATCCAAGCTGGTAGTGTTTCCGCTGAAATAATTTTCTCAAAAACTTCATGGGTCTCCTGTGAATTTCAATGAAGTTTACTCCTTTAGGAAAAAAGCCACACCCACAGATCCTCTCCAGATAACCTATACCTGTGGCTCCTGCTCAGACAGCTGAGGGACCATCCTCTTAAGCTTCCTAGAAGTCCCATGGTTTGGTCCAAAGGCACATCCAAACCTCTTGAAAGAGCTCCTTGCGTGACTGAATACTCCTGCTTTTCAATCTTTCTGAGGTTTTAACAAAAGGTTATATATTCACACTCTCTGTTTTCTTCTTCGTACCACACTATCTTAATTTTAGCCTCTTTTTCCATTTAAAGAGATTGAGAATTTTCAGATTCATCCAGTCCTGGTTCCTTTTTGCTTAACAATTCTTTCCTCAACTGATCTCTCTTCTCCTCATTTCATTATAAGCAGCAAGAAGAAACCCAGTGGCACTTCCATATTTGGCTTTGAAATCTCCCCAGCTCTACAGCCACGTTCAGCCCTCCGCATAACTATAGGAGGCGATTTCAAACAGTTTTCTACCACTACTTAACAGGATTCCCCTCCCCCAGTTCCCAATAATATATTCTTCACTTCCTTCTAAGACTTCACTAGCCATATCCTTGAAGCCCAGATTTCTGCTAACCCTTAATATAGGGCAGATAGAGCTGTATCTGGAAAAACATGGCCTGGTTTCCCTCTCTGATGCATATCAGGAAGCCAGGACCGTGCAGAAAGTCAGTTCATAACTTAAAGCCCATGAGGGGTCAGACCTGAGAGGTATTTCAAGGACTGTTTCTCTCCTCCTTCCATCTTTTCCCAACACTTCAGCATCCACCATCTTTCTCCAGAGATAGAAACTCCCAGAAACAACTTAGAGAAAGTCCATAGGACCACTAGCAGTGTTTTGCTTCTTTCAGGGAGGGGGGGGGGTGCGAAATTTTACGGATATGACTAGAAATAGAAAGAATTCCCAGGTAGTGCAGGTTGAGAATTTTCAGAGTTTTTGTATCCCATTAGTTCAGACTATGAGAGGGTCAGGAAATCAGCATAGAGAAGAAGATATTAAAGTATGGTAGTTACATTTTACCTTTATTTGTTTGTTTGTCAAAACTAAAATGCTCTAATAGCTTTTTCCATATCATTAAAATAAGGAAGTTAGGCTGGGGAGCCTCAGAGGCCCTTTAATCCTAATTTGTGTGTGTGTGAGTCTATGATTTGAAAAGATACAATTTAAATTAATGCTGGTGTTGAAGTGTAACTCTCAAAATGCTAGTCTTGGCACTGAGGCCAAGCCCTTGGTGAAGGTTCAGTTGATAGCTTGGAGTTGTTGGCCCCTATTCCAGCCACCCAGAACTCAGAGAAAGCTGAGTGAAAAGTAAATTCTAAGAATTAGGCGGCCAAATTGGGTAATCAGCAGTCAGTTTATATATGAAAATGAGCACCTTCCTGGGAACATCACAAATAACACACCAAAAATCTGTCACACTCAAATTCCAAGTCTCAGTGTTAGATTTTATAAAATGAATTACCTCCCCCGGCTAGAGGTAAGGTAAATCTACAGGTAAAATATCTCTTTTTTCCATCCCCCCAACATCTTTTATTTACCCTCCTACCACTAGTAATTCTGCTTTTGTTTATGTTTAGATTTATTTCAGAGCAGTAGCTTTCATTGCCGTCTAATTTTTTCACTCAAGTGTAAACTTTAATATGGTGATACTGGAATGAGTCCACAGTCCCAGTGGTCGAGGGCTCAGGACTGAGCACTTTTTTTTAAAACTCCTCCATTTATTCTGATGTGAAGCCAGCCTTGAGAAGCACTGGCCTAGAACATTTTAAAGAGGCTGCTCCTCCCTCTGGCCTCTAGGGGGCAGTCCTGTCCACTAACACAACTCTCAGAACTATGGGAACATGTTGACACTCTCTGGGGACCAGTGAGGCCAAACTTAGGGCAAAAAAAGGCTAGGACTGAAAATTAGAAGCCTGAATAATATTGAGGTCATTGAAGGCAGAATTTCTTTAAAATTCTCCTGAACTTTGGGAAATTCTGTGAGCAATGCTTTCCTTCTCCTACAAGTGCAATTTTCCCAAAGTCTGTCTTATACCCAATCCCAGGCTTATAAACCTCTTCGTTGTGAGAACCTCCCCCATTTCATTATCATTTCTTTGGATACAGTTCACTTAAAAACAGGTCAATCCTTTATTACAACCCCACTCAGAAGAATAACTTGGTCAGAAGAAGTTGTTCCTTGTCTTGAGGAGGACACCCTAATCTTTACATGTGCCCATTAGTACTCATGTCATCCTTGACTCTTCTGGAATGACAATTGCAGCAGCCAGGATCTCAAGGTCTTCTGAAACATTTCTCAGAAATGACCTGGATAAAGGCCACAGAGGTTTTGTGGTTTAAATGTAAAGATATATCAAAGTAATGGTGAGTTGTGGGGTTGGGAGGGCCCAGGTACACGATTAGCTCAAGGAGCTCAGGAACTGTCGTAATAAACATTCAGCCACCTACCTATCTGGGTAAGCATCAGTAGTGGACTCTGGGACATTGATCTTTTATGAACAAACCTGTTTAATATCCTTAAAAAATAAAGTATTACAAAGAAATTAGAGAAAAATTATACTAATTTAAATACCATAATATACCATGGCAATGGATATGCACAAATAATTTCCAAATTAAATAAATAACAAATACAAATAAAAAAAGAATCCAACTTCAGTGATAAACAAATGCACATGAAAACAACAAGGAAATAATATTTTTTCTCTACAAATTGTTAAATAATTCTGTTAAGCATTAGATGCTAATGTCATGAAACAAAACTCTTAGAAAACGCTATAGACGCTGTGAATTGTGCAAGACTGTTGAATCTCAGATCTGTACCTCTGAAACAAATAATGCAATATATGTTAAGAAAGAAAAAAAGAAGAAGAAGAATGTAGCAGGAGGGGAAGAATGAAGGGGGGGAAATCGGAGGGGGAGAAGAACCATGAGAGACGATGGACTCTGAAAAACAAACTGAGGGTTCTAGAGGGGAGAGGGGTGGGAGGATGGGTTAGCCTGGTGATGGGTATTGAGGAGGGCACGTTCTGCATGGAGCACTGGGTGTTATGCACAAACAATGAATCATGGAACACTATATCTAGTGTGCACTTTTTTTTAAAACTCCTCCATTTATTTTTTAAAACTCCTCCATTATACTAATGATGTAATGTATGGGGATTAACATAACAATAAAAAATTTAAAAAAAAACGCTATAGAAATGTCAATCTGTACAGTCATTGTAAGGGTAATTTGTTAATGCCTATAAAATTATTTTACTCAACAATTCTACATCCAGAAATTTATCCTTAAGAAATAGAATAATTGACCACAAAAAAAGCAAATCTCAATAAGTATTAAAGAATCAATATCATACAGATCAGGTTCTTTCACTACAGTGAACAAAGTTAGATACTATTAATAAAAAGCCAACTTCAAATAAAAAGAAATACACTCCTAAATAATTTATGAACCAAAAAAGAAATTACAATTAAATTGTTAAAATATTTACAACTGAACAATCATGAAAGGTCCACATTTTAAAACTTGTGTGATGAACCTAAGCAGTACACAGAGAAAACTTTATAGCCTTAAAAAATAGATCAAAACAAAAAGACTGAACGTAATGAGTGAAACATTCAATCAGAAAGTTTTAAAAGAGAATAAGAGGAGGAAGAAAACAGTAATAATAAGAGCTGAAATTAAGGAAATAAAGACAACAAAGCAAAGGAAAGAATCAATTTTAAATGGTTCTTTGAAAAGAATCAGAAAATGGGGCGCCTGGGTGGCTCAGTCGTTAAGCGTCTGCCTTCGGCTCAGGTCATGATCCCAAGGTCCTGGGATCGAGTCCCACATCGGGCTCCCTGCTCTGCGGGAAGCCTGCTTCTCCCTCTCCCACTCCCCCTGCTTGTGTTCCTGCTCTCGCTATGTCTCTCTCTGTCAAATAAATAAATAAAATCTTTAAAAAAAAAAAAAAAAAAAAAGAAAAGAATCAGAAAATGGACAATTCTCTGATAAGATTTGTCAAGGAAATAAACAAGACAGAAAAATGTTGTGTAAAGGAAGATTATAACTACATAGTAAAAATTTAAATAATTATAAGACAATGCAAGGAATAAAGTCATACAAATAAATTTCAAAACTTGAACAAAATGTAAAACTTTCTAAAAATTATAGTCTAGCAAAACTGACAAGAAAAAATTGAAAACTTGAATTTATATGTAAATTAAAGAAATTCAAAACTCTATACATACATATGGGTTCACAGGCAAGTTACATCAAACCCAAGACCAATAATTTCCATACCTGAGTACTGAGAAAAATGAAAACAGGAAGACTACTACTCAACACATTTTATGAGACCAAGAGAACCACAAAGACAAAAATAAACAGATGAATGATACATGAAAATTATAGACCAATATTACATATGAAAAGCAATGACTACTCCTAAAAATATTACCAAACCAGCATTGGATATTAAAAAGTATTACCAGTGCACCATGATCGATTAGGATTTATTTCAGGAGTATGAAGAGTGTTTAATATCATGCAACATACTGTGCATAAAGACATTAGCTATAAAATTCTCTCACTAAATGCAGGAAAGTGATTTGGTCAAGTTTAACATAGTATTTATAAAGTCTTTTCACTAGGAAGGAAAGGGAGCTTCCTTAACCTGGCAAAGGGAATCTTTGAATTTGTTTTCAAAGGGAGATGTGAAAAGCATGCCCTTAAAAATTTGAAAAAGACAAAGATTTCCAATTTTATTCTTTTTATTCTACATTTCACTAAATGTCTTAATGAGTGCGGTAAAATAATAAAAACATTAGAACTGGAAAGAGAAAACACACCTACCATTAATCACACATGGCTGATTCCATTTCTGGGGGAGAAAGTGTACAAATGAGCCTAGAATATCTCTTTCTCCCAGAAAACTAGGAAGCTATCACAGACCACAGAGGCCATGTCAAAAAGACCAGGAGCCAGCCTGAAAAGATTTCTGCTGGTAAAGATGGGACAATTCCCACATCAATAAGATCATGAATCCAATAGACTGAAACACACCAAGTATGTTTAAATCCATGAGTTCATAAAAGAATCCTCCTCAATTACTTTTGGGGATTTATCCTGGTTGCCTGGGATTTGCTTGGCACTATTTCGGTGTTAATACTGAAAACCTCATGTCCTAAGGAGCCCCTCCATCTCAGGCAAACAGGAATGGTTGGTCACCCTAAAGGTCACCAGCTCATTACTGTGAAAACTGATAAATGAATAGAAAGAATCATGCACTTAACCTCAAAGAATAATCAAATAAGTGACAAAGAAAAAATATCTTTATAGAAATACTTCAGTTAATAAATGAGGTAGAAATGATATCATTAAAATATCATCATTTTGCAAACCAACTCCTAATTAAACAATAGATCTAGTCATTGCTTATCAACAGTCACTAACAAAACACACACACACACACACACACACACACACACACACCAAAAGACAATCTGACATTATGTGTCTCCTGAGTAAAGTACACAACCCCAAGATGTCTGGGATTTGCTTTCAACTAAACAGAACTGGGAGAGGTATAGATGAGTAGGATGATGAGGGTGTAGACTAACAAGATTGGCCATGAGTTGGTAATTGTAGAACCTGGACAATGAGTACCCGTGGCTTCATTACACTATTTTCCCTTTTGTAGATGTTTGAATTTTCCAGAATTAAAAACTTTAAAATAACATAGCTAACATACAAATAAATTGTCAGAAAGGCAAAGACTTATATTTACAATGTCCACTGAATCATATTTAAACCAGTCAAAAGAGGAAACAAAATGTTGTCAAACAATGATGCTTAAACAAATTCAGATACACTTATACAACAGAAAAGTGTGAGTTATAAAAATCACATTTTCACATACAGTTGAATGACATATGACATATTCATATACATAATGGTAAACAAAAAAATGTTTTACTTTGATCCCAATTCCATGAAAGTATGCATATTTGCATTAAAAAATACTGAAAGAAATACAGTGAAATGTTAACAGTATTTATCTCTGGGTAATGAGATTATGGTTGGATTTTAATGTCTACTTTCTCCTTTTTGGTTATGTCTACATTGGGCGAGTTTTCTTTCATGATAAACAATATGCACCATGTTATAGATCAGTTAGAGAAGAGAGGCCTGGAGGAAGAGAGGCAAACACAGACGGCAGGAAGTGTGACTCAGCTTGCGTAGGCAGAAACCCCGCTTCCAGCTCTATAGAAGCAAGGCCACAGGGCCTCCCAATTCCAGTGACACTGCAAAGGGCCTGGCAGGTGGCAGACAGAATAAGAGCCATTTCACCAGCGGGAAGGACCCCGAGGATGCCGTCCAGACTGCCGGCTGTGTTGTGCACCGTGGCGGCCTTCATCCACCTTGGTAGGGAGCCCACCAACCTGAGGAAGGAGGTTTGGGAAAGAAGTTAGAAGAGAACGGGACTGTGCCTTTCCCCACTTTGTTTTCTGGGTCAAAACCTGGCTTTTTGTGACAGCTTTCTTGGGAGCAATGGCAGCAGCTAAGTCCTATTTTTCTTCTTTTCTACAGGTTCCAGCAATACGGACAAGGTCCGTCAATCTCCGAGTGCTATGACTAAACAGGAGGGACAGTCTGTAACCTTGGACTGCAGCTTCACACTCAACTTTAACTACTATGTGATGAAATGGTATCACCAGCCTCCCCATGGAAAGATGACTCAAATCATTAGTATGTTTTCTGATAGGAGCAGCGATAGGAAAGGACGATATGAACTGTCGTTACAGAAAGGAAACAAACTCCTAAAGCTCACCATCACAGGCTTGATGCCTGAAGACACAGGCATCTATTTCTGTGCTATTGGAGAAAGTTACACGGTGAGAGGAGTGACAGGGAGAGCCTTACAAAAACCCCCTGGGCTTAGCATGAAACAGCCACCTGCTCCAGGAGCTTAGGAGAAAACAACCCACAGGACAGGAAAAGGGTAGACAGAAGGCACGATGGGTGGCACTGGTGGGTCCAGAGAGGAAGTTGATGAATGTTCTAGCAACGCTCTTCCCACATCTGGTATCAAAAAAAGAGCTGTGGTTAGAAGATCCCAGCCTCAAGAGCATTTTCATCTCAGAATCTCGGTGGATCACATAGCTGATGGAGATACGCATCTGTCTTTTCCACCTGCTAAACATCCATCCCCCCTTTTCCAGTAACAACACCTGGATTTCCCCTGGATAATCAAACCCCGCCTCCTCCTACCCCATGTTTGGGTGTAGATGAAGCTGACCCCACCCTACACTTCCTGGCCAATTAACATATTTCACCTCTCTAACCACGATTGGTTCAAGAATGGGTCCCTGACCCAAGCCCCCATCCCAAAACTTAATATGAAATTCTTGGGAATCGTGCTGGGGATGTAAGAGGCCAGGATGGAAACCTAGAGCTGCCAGCAGCCCTCTTCCCACCACAAAGGAAGAGCATGATCCTGAAAAGAGAGGATGAAACTGAGCTCCCATAACATTGTTTGAGGCCTCGGACCCTGTAGTGATTAGAGATCTACTTGGGATTTTTCAGTTGTACACCCCAGCTGCCTTAGCTTATGTTCCTTCAGAAGAAGACAAGGATTCAAGTGCAAGTGGTTTAGTTGGGAGGTGATCCCAGGGGCACTGGGAAGAGTGACAGGAAGGGAAGTCAGCCAGTAAAGAACATGTGTGTTCTCAAGCCAGCTACCACTGTGGGCACCCAGAGTCTCATCCTACCAGGGAATCTCTGAGAACCAGTGTGAGACACTTGCCTCAACTTGTCCCACCTGAGGGCCAAAGGAGCTAAGGTATCAATACCCCAAATCCCAGGTGTCGTGGGTGGAGGACGGCTCCCAGGGATATGAGTGCTGATTCCCCAGCACTTAGGTCTGCCAAGCAGGCTTGGCAATAAGAGAGCCCGTAGGCCAAGAAACTCAAGTTCTAGCAGGAGGAAGGGGACAGTGTGCACCCAAGTCATAAATGCAAAGTGATAAAGGGAAGAGACCAAAAATGCAACACAATTATTTTCTCTTTTTTTATAAATTATTTTGGGTTGGGTTTTCTATCACTTGCAATCAAAAGAGACCTGACTAAAAAAGGTAACTTAATAAAGACAACATTGGGTAAAAAAAATAAACCAAACAAAATACTTTAAAATTACTTTTTTAAGCTTTTGGCTTGCTACAGTTGAGAAAGGTTACAACTCCTCAAACTGTTCAGATTAGATGAGTTGTTCAGCTCTTTCCTCCCACATGATCCAGGGTAGCAAGGAGGAGGGACAAATCTAACACCTGTACCTATTATTGCCCTGGATATTTAACTGTTCCCTCCCCTTTCAGACTCTTCTTCCTCGGGGTCACCTTGCTTAGTGCTGCTAGATGAATGGCCCTGTAGCGTCCATCTAAAGAATCTTGCTTGCTTAAAACTTCTGGATCCCCTGTGAGACTGTGCTTTTCCCAAATCCAAAATTCTGCTGTTTTCTTCTCCTGCAATATGTTTCCTGCCATTTCTACCTTTTGAACTCACTATCTCTCAAAATCCAGTTCACATCTTTGATGTTTCTGAGTATAGCCCGTTAGCAATGAGCATGCCTAGATCTCATATCTTAGTTTCTTTTTTTTAAAGATTTTATTTATTTATGTGAGAGAGAAAGAGAGAGAGCATGAGCAGGGGGGAGGGGCAGAGGGAAAAGCAGACCCTCAGAAGTGCAGAGCCTGACAGGGGGCTCCATCCCACCACCCGGAGATCATGACCTGAGCCGAAATCAAGAGTCAGATGCTCCAGAGAAATCCAAATCAAAACATCAATGAGATACCACCTCACACCAGCCAGAATGGCTAAAATTAACAAGTCAGGAAATGACAGATGTTGGCGGGGATGTGGAGAAAGGGGAACCCTCCTACACTGTTGGTGGGAATGCAAGCTGGTGCAGCCACTGTGGAAAACAGTATGGAGGTTCCTCAAAAAGTTGAAAATAGAGCTACCCTATGACCCAGCAATTGCACTACTGGGTATTTACCCCAAAGATACAAATGTAGTGATCTGAAGGGGTACATGCACCCCATTGTTTATAGCAGCAAAGTCCACAATAGCCAAACTATGGAAAGAGCCCAAATGTCCTTCAACAGATGAATGGATGAAGAAGATGTGGTGTATATATATACAATGGAATATTATGCAGCCATCAAAAAAACGAAATCTTGACATTTGCAATGACGTGGATGGAACTAGAGGGTATTATACTAAGCGAAATAAGTCAATCAGAGAAAGACAAGTATCATATGATCTCACTGATATGAGAAATTCTTAATCTCAGGAAACAAACTGAGGGTTGCTGGAGTGGTGGGGGGTGGGAGGGATGGGGTGGCTGGGTGATGGACATTGGGGTGGGTATGTGCTATGATGAGCGCTGTAAATTGTGTAAGACTGATGAATCACAGACCTGTACCTCTGAAACAAATAATACATTATATGTTAAAAAAAGAAGATCGTAGGAAGGGAAAAATGAAGGGGGGGAAATTGGAGGAGGAGACGAACCATGAGAGACTATGGACTCTGAGAAACAAACTGAGGGTTCTAGAGGGGAGGGCTGTGGGGGGATGGGTTAGCCTGGTGATGGGTATTAAGGAGGGCACGTATTGAATGGAGCATTGTTTATACACAAACAATGAATCATGGAACACTACATCAAAAGCTAATGATGTAATGTATGGTGACTAACATAACATAATAAAATAAAATTAAAAAGAAAATGGGGGAAAAAAAAGAGTCAGATGCTCAACTGACTGAGCCACGCACGCACCCCCTCGTGTCTTGGTTTCTAACACCATTTTTCAATAAAAGGAACCAGAGCTCCTTGGAGAAATGGCTGATTCCAGGGCTGAGGCAAGACGAGGCTGAAGCATCTTAGAGTGTTCAAAAGAAGAAAACAACCACCACCATGAATGATGGGGTTATGTTAAAGGGACATGGGAATCAACTGAGAAAGCTCACTGTGGCCAAAGCTGGAACAATTGGAGCAAAAAATAAATAAAGTAGTATTGAGTAATAACCCAAAGTTTACAATGAGTTCCAAGAGTCACTGATATAAATCATGGAATAAATAAATGAGGGAGAACAGACCAATCTCCCATGCTGAAGAATTCTAAATATGTAGACACTCCACACTTCCCACTCCTTAAGTGTGTGCTGCACACAGGGACTTTCTTCCAAAAGAGACAGTATGGAAAGGGTGACAAAGAGCAACTTTACAGTGGAAAAACCTGACAAACACTACCTTACCCCAGTGAATACAAGTCAATATCAACAGAGATAAGTCATGTTGGTAACATGTCCCCTTGATATGATGTGACGAGAAATGGCACTTTACTTCCGTGGTCTTCCTCCCCAAAACCCATAACCCCAGTCTAATCATGAGGAAATCATCAGAAAATTCCCAATTGAGGGACATTCTACAAAATATCTAACTAATACTCCTCAAAATTGTCCAGATCATCAAGAATACGAAAAATCTGAGAAATTGTCATAGCCAAGAGGAGCCTAAGGAGACATAACTAAATGTAATGTGGTCTCCTAGTGGGATTCTGCAGGAGATAAAAGACACTAGGTAAAATCAAAGTAAATCTCCTACAGTATGAATTTTAGCTAATAATTAATGTATTAGTATTAGCTTATTAATTGTGGCAACTGTACCATTGTCAGGTGTTAATAATAAGAGACACTTGGTGTACAGTGTAAGGAAACTATGTGTACTATCCTCACAACTTTTCCGTAAATCCAAAACTGTTCTAAAATTAAACATTTATTATAAAAACTTGCAAAACTGTAGGTTTCGGGGCGCCTGGGTGGCTCAGTCATTAAGCGTCTGCCTTCGGCTCGGGTCATGGTCCCAGGGTCATGGGATCGAGCCCCACATCAGGCTCCCTGCTCAGTGGGAAACCTGCTTCTCCCTCTCCCACTCCTCCTGCTTGTGTTCCCTCTCTCGCTGTGTCTCTCTCTGTCAAATAAATAAATAAAATCTTTAAAAAAAAAAAAACTGTAGGTTTCATAGGGCCTGCATTTTGTGGAGGGAGAATCACAATTTCATGTAGAGCCATATCATTATACACACACCAAAAAGAGTCTTGAACTGTGCTGTCCAAGACATAGCCATTAACTACATGTGGCTCTTGAACACTTGGATTGTGACTAGTCCAAATTGAGATGTGCTGAGTGTAAAATATACACCAAGTCTCAAAGACTTAGTATGAAGAAAAGAATGTAAACAATCTCATTGGTATCTTTTTATTGACTAACGTTGCAATGATATTTTGGGTTTATTGGGTTAAATAAAATATATTTTTACAATTAATTGTATATATTCATAGTTTCTTCTAATGTGGATACTAAAAAAATTTAAATTATGTATGTAGCTCACATTGTATTTCTATTGATAACAGTGGTCTAAAAGGAAAGACATGAAATGTTGACAATAGCTATTCCTGGTAGTGGAATTCAGGGTGATTTTTTTTAGCTTTCCTTTTTCTAATTTTTCATCAGTAAATGTGTGTTCCTTATACCGTAAAAAAAAGTAATAAAAATAAAAAGACACAAAGAACTATTGCTATGAAATGTCACACTAAAAGACGGAAGCACCGAGCAGAAATGTCAAGCCGTAGAGTCCTTCATTAATTAATTATTCACTCATTTATTTGAATATACATATATTAAATATCCCATGTACAAGGCACTGGGACAGTTGCTGAGAATACAAATACACACACACAAAAAGGTGGGCTATAATTATTTCCTTCACGTTCACAGTCCACTTGGGAAATTAAGCTTGTAAATAAAATATGAGAACACTGTATGGTCAGTGATACTGTGGTGATTCCTATAGTCAATTCTCCTCTATTTCCTGTTTTAAATGCTGCTGTTTTTCTGGCTCTGACCTTAGTCTAATTCTTTGTCCATACCTTGATTGCAACTAATACCTATGTCCTAATGACTATACCTCGAACCTTGCTTTGGCTCTAGACCTATGTATTCCTCCAACAACCTTTTGGTGAGATGACGCTTGAGCAATATAAACTGTACAAACCTAAAACTCATAATGTTTTCACCTCCCCTACTCCAAGCTCTTCTACCTCTGCATTTCCTTGTCTTAGTTAATGATACTCTCTTACCTCCCGGCTCTGTGTAAAAGGCAAATTTAATGATTTTACTTCGCTTCTCAAAATTTTTTAGACTTAGCCTGGCACAAGCCCACATATGATTTGCTTTTAGCTACCAATTCAACCTCATTGCCTGACACATCTCTCACCAACATTGACCTAAAAATACCAAAATACTAAATTCAGGAAATATCGTGAGTGAACACTTCTCTTATCTCCATCCTTCCCTCTACCCTTCCCTTTGTTTGGAGTTTCCAACCTCATCATCACCTCCCTGTCATGGTCCCCTGACATCTCTCTGAAACCTTCCTTGATCTTTCTGGCTCCCTTTGAAATATGCACATAGCTCCAGAATAGCATTCATCTCCTTATATATTTATATATTTATTGCCTGCCTCCTCTAGGATACTCGATTCCTCGAGAGCAAGAATTATGTCTCTTTCACCTTGATATCCCCAACATTACACAGAACATGACAAGTAGAAGACTTTCAAGTTTACTGACTATTTCCCATCTTCCTTCACCTTTCTTACTCTACTGTGGTCAGTTTTACCCCCCAGAATAGTTCCTTGAATGTCCCAAGCAAGCTTCCACCTCTGGGTTTTTTTTATTTGAATATTCTTGCTTCAAATGGTTCCCTTCCTCCCATCATTCAGATCACTGCTCAAACACCACCTCATCAGAGAGGTCTTCCTTTGATCCCATATGAGATAGTACTCACCCAACCCATCCTTCTTTCCCCTTACCCTGTCTCACATTTTTGCATGGGAATCGTCATTAGCAGACATCATATTATATATTTGTTGGCATATTTTTTATCTGTCTATCCACCAGAATATAAGCATCAGGAAGCCCAGGACTTTGTCTGATTTATTAAACAAATAAATAAAGATCTGATGCATGTATAAAAAAATAAATGATGTTATTTATCACCGAGACATGACATTGTCTCTCTTGCATTTCCCCTTCATCTGCTTTTATTCTCATCAAGCCATAAATCTAGGACAAATGAAGGATTAAGACACAAGACTCCAAGAATTGTCAAGTATAATAAGGCTGAGTAAGCAATAATATTATAACTTGCAAAGGGGCAACGTTCAGCTAACCATTTATTAAATTTGTTTCAAGAATGTGTTTTACCTTCTAATTCATGTATTCAACAAATATTTATATCACATCTATCAGTCATTCTTTTTGAAAAGTTAAAAGGTGTCTCATACATTTGTATCACTGTTTATAGTTTACAAGGTCCTTTCTGACACTTACTCCAATGTATCCTCATAAACAATTTTTTGAGGTAAGCAGGTCTTATGAGGAATGAGTTGGTTACCAGATTAAGAATCACTGGGTTGTAAAAATTTTCAGCTAGGAAAGTATTCCATCATTTTATTGTTGATACAACTATGTACAGAAACCCATTATCAATTTATTTATTTCACCTTAGAGAGCTATAATACACATTGTCCATCAGTACCAGTCCATTAATTCCCACTTCTGGGATTCCCAGCTTGCTCTAAGCCTCGGTGTTAATATGAATATTTCACGGTAGAGTGTATAAACTTTGAGGGTAAGTGCAATGCCTTCTCTGTTTCTTCTACTTACTTTAAGGCTCTCACACACTGTGTGTTGCCCATAAATATTTGTTAGTAAAGAGAATAGTTATTAAGGTAAGAATTTGTCTATTCAGAAAGTTTTCAAGGCAACTGTGACAGCTAGTCTCTAAAGATGGTCCTCCAACGAGCCGTGCCTCTCAGTTGTCAGACTCTGTGTCGTCCCCTCACCTTGAAATCTGGACTCAACTGTAACCAGTAGAATGTGGTAGAAATGATGTTATGTAATACTGAGGCTCTGTCAGAAGCAGCTTTGCAGTTTCTGTCTTGGTTTCTTGGAACACTCACTCTGGGGGAAGGCAGCCATCACATAAGCTGTTCTGCTACTCAAATACCACCGTGCTGTGAGGAAGCCAAATGAGAGAAAGATGCCTCGTCAGCCCTCACTGTTTTTGGGACAACAGCCCCATCCCAAGCTCCACCATGTAAGCAAAGAAGTCATGGAAGACACCGTACCCAGGTGAGCCATCAGATGACTGCACTCCAGCCAACACCTGACAGTGAACATGAGAGACCTTGAGCAAGAGCCACACAGCTGAGCCCACTCAGCCTACAGACTCTAAGAGATGATAATAAAGGGTGCTTTTAAAGCACCTAAGCTTGGAGCAGTTTGTTACACAGCAGCTGTAACTTACCATTTTACAGAACCCTCGTTGTGTCTCCCAGTGAGAGAGCATATATTTGGGGGACCAGGACCACCAATCCTGCAGCTCTCTTTTTCTAGGCCCCTTTCAAAATTGGAAGCCTTTCAAATCACCCAGTAGAT
The DNA here is from genome assembly GCF_004348235.1 of Phoca vitulina. NCBI lineage: Eukaryota > Metazoa > Chordata > Mammalia > Carnivora > Phocidae > Phoca > Phoca vitulina. The sequence goes on from NW_022589710.1 coordinate 347,619, forward strand.
AGGTCTAGGCGATAACAACACAGTCAAATAAGGCATATGTTGCCTCCAAAATCCGGTGCAGCACACAAGGTATTGTGACTCTTTCTTAATGGTAGGAGAGACCAGATGTAGCAGCTTGACCTTGACCCAGCAAGAGGTATCTCAACTTGTCCCAGACCATGGAAACCCAAAAAAGTTCATTGAGTGAGCAAGACCCTAAATTTTTCTGGGATGTATGTCCTACCCTTTGGCATATATGTGTCTTACCAAGGTGTCTAAAGTAGTTGGTCCATGAGGGTAGTGGATCCATGTGATGTCTTGTGGAGTGGAGAGGCAATCAATTCCCTGTGGAATAGAACAGGACAAGGTGGGGAGGATTGGTATATCCTTAAAGTGAAACAGTGAAGGTATATTGCTGGCCCTTCTGGTTGAAAAAAAAAATGCTTCCAGTAGTCTCTGCTAATATGTATATAGAGGAACAAAATTATTTTTCTATCAAGTCCCAAATCAAGGGATTTGTTGATTTAATCCAACAATGAAACCACATCTGGAACAGCAGCTGCAATTCTATTCACCATCTGATTAAATTTACAGAAACCTTTTGTCATTCTTCAAGAGCCACCTACCCTCTACTCCGGCCAAATAGATGAGGTGAAGGGGATGTGCTGGCCCTACATCTTTTAAGTCCTTTATGGAGACATTAATCTCTACAGTTTCTCCAGGATGCAGTATTACTTTGGATCTACTGTTTTGGAACACAGAGGCAGTTCTAATGTCTTCTACTTGTCCTCATTCCACAGATCAGATAACAGTTATAGTGATTCTGCTATTTGTTGAGTGTGTCTCTTTCAATTAGGTATTCTAGAACTTGGGAAATAACCATTAGGTGAGTTCAGAGCCCAGCTGGATACACTGTCAGATGGACCTGAGCCAAAATACCATTAATCATTCAGCTTTAATAACGCCCTACTCTGATAAATAGAGTGGCATATTGGGTTTCCAAGACTTAGTATCATTTCAGAGCCAGTGTCCAGAAATCCCCAAAAAGTCTAGTTATTTTCCCTTCCCCAATGCACTATCACCTTGGTAAATGGCTGCAGGTCTTTTGGGAGAAGGGAAGAAGGAAAATTTATGATTATATAAAAATTTTTAAATTATATAAACTTAAAATTTTAAATTGTATAAACTTTTGGCCATATAAATATAAATTAGAAAAATCTTACAATTCTATTGGCACTTACGACACCTCATTTTTTTGTATTTGTCCCCCTGGGGCCTGCCCCATGTCTGGCTATAGATATAGTAACAACGAAAGATGTTGAGGGTGTGTCCCGAGGAGTCTCAGCATTTATCCACATGATGGGTCATCAGAGATTCCTCAAGCAAAGAGGGACTAAACTCCTCAGGCGAGGGAAGAAGTCGGCTTCTGCAGAAAGGAGACTGAGGGGCTACAAGGCCTGAGTTTCATCAGAGTCTGCCCACATGTTGCTATCTCAGTTTTCAGGGGCCTAAGTCAATCCCAATCAATGCCCTAATTTTAACCACAAGAGGCCTTGAATTAAATTGGTATTATCCAGCTACCCACAAGATTAGCCTTTGGGTTTGGTTTTCAGAAATATCAGACCCTGCAGCTATAAGAAATAAGGATTTCCATCAGGGTGGTCACAGAAACTTTCCAGTTCCTTGCCTGGACTTTGAGTTGAAAAGGTATTGCCCTAAGTTCATTTTTTTTTCCTCCAATTTCTCTATGGCACTTAGAAGCAACCAACTGTCCTTATACTCTTTATTTGCACTAAACTGTTCTATGGCGACAGCTACCTGGTAACCCTACTCCTTTTTTCTATAGGCGTCTGATGTCAGGGATGACTAGTGTCCCATTTACCATTGGCAGTGGGATCGCTAATCCTAGTCAAATCAGAGAATCCATGCTAACTTCCCATCTTTAAGGTTCTGTTCCTCCAAATCAGTTTGAGGGCCAATAATTGTTATCACTTAGGAGTCAGCCAGGTTAGTGGAACCACGATAACTCCAAGATGGAGTCGGTTACCACTGTGTAGCTACCTCTTCTGTGGACCCATTGCCAGCCTCCGGTGATGGGCCTGGGGTCACTGTTGGTCCGCTGAGCCAAGAGTCAGAAAGATTAGCTGGACACAGAATGGAGGAAAACAAAGACAACATGGGACCTGCCTAGTACCTCTGCATCTATCCCCATACCTGACCACTAAGGGGAATTGTAACTGTTTCACTTCTGCCTTCCAAATCACGTGCGATTTCATCTTTTGGGCATCTCTACTGCAGGACTACACGCAGAAAGGGATTCTGGGAAACAGAGTTGTCTGCTTAACCAAGTTGACCAGCAGCACAGTCCAGCAGTCCTTAAGTGCGGGTCCTTATCCCAGATCTCAGAAGACAGGGAATATGGGCAGAAAGGAGAGTAGAGAAGACCCTGGGGCTCATTGGTCATCTTCTGCCTGCAGCTGACCTGTGTGATTTGGGAGATGCCTGGAGACACACAGTCGAGGCACACAGGAGCTTTCCTCTCAAAGATGAGAACGTCAATCTGGATCTATTGGGATTCTTTTTGGAGCCAGTGAAACTAAAAGGTACACTATAGGATATGATGAACAAAAGGCTCATTTCTTGTCTCAGACTCAGTCTGCCAAATGGAGGTGAACACCAAGAACAGAGTCCTTGTGTCCCGTAAATTCTACAACATAGAGAACTTTGTTCTGAACTGTTTCCCCAGCAGTGCCTGGCTGTCGGTGATTCGGGCAGGACCTCGTCAAATGACAGAAAGCGAGAAATGAAGTGGAAGATTCTTAACACAGCTCAGTAAAGACGCTGATCTCTTCTTGCACATCATGATTCCCCAGCTCAGAGTGTTGGCCACCTACCTGTGTGCAACTGTTACACAATGCTCCCCAGCACCTGCCTCCTGCAACTAAGTGCTATGATGCGGGTTCCAGCCACATTCCCTGCCGGGCACTCTGGCCACAGTGGTAGCACCAGAGAACAGAGGCGAAAATATCTGCAAAAGGAACCTCAGAGTTCCCAAATTACCAGCGATGTTTCTCAACCGGAGTCAGATATATCTCCCTTAACGGACAAATCGTTTTCACAGACCCCAGTGTTAACTACACTACTTTGAACATAATGTTATTTAAACATGTAGAAACATAAAATGGTGTTTAAACTCCATGCGCTCATCGCTCTTATGCCAACAATAAAAAAATACGAGTTAAACATGCATGAAACTTCAAAACCAAAAAAACTTTAAAGATTTTCATTTAATATAATACATGAAGTTTTACTAAAACTAAATCATCAATTTTGAATTGAATAGATAAAAAATACATATGTAGTATTGGGTTTTACTTATCAACTTGATTCTTCTGATTTTGTGCATGATTTTCATCATTGTTTTTCCTTTGTTCAAAAATAAATTCATATTGAATCGTTAATCCATTCGCTTGATGGTCCAATTAATTTACTATGCACCAACAGACAATATTGAAAGAAATATTTTTAACTTTTAATGAAACATTCTTTACTAAATTATTACTACCATACTTATTGCTAATCAATTGTAGCTAAAAGGCTTACATGAAAGATGAGTTCCACACAGCATAGCCACATGAATGGTGAACGCACTATTGATCATACATTGAGTTTTACATGTTTATGGCATCCAACTTGTGATGATCCCATTTTCTTGTAATTGTTTTCTATTGAAATCACCTGACATCATTTGACCTTCATTTAGTGCTAATATTAGTAAAAAAGCAAAGGAGGGCATTGGAGTCTTGTGGCAGTATTTGCTTATAAGATCATTATTGAGATAAGCCCCAACGTGAGTCAGTTGCATTTTATAAGAAATATATATTCCTTACAGTCTGGCATAACACAGGATTGATTTCCCAATGGGGGAAAATGAGGAATTGGTTTACAGAGCCTTTATATATACAAATTCGTAACACATTTCTGTGTTGATGCTGCTCTTTATTTTCTTAGCATTATCTATAATATTTAGCAATTGCTCTTCTTTAAGTTAATAATAAAACATACCAAAGCAGTCGTTTGGCCTTCTTCATGGCATCAAATTATAGCTAATGTCTGTTTACAAGTTACGGATGAAAAAAAACTTATTGGGTGCCTGGGTGGCTCAGTTGGTTAAGTGACCAACTCTTGATTTTGGCTCAGGTCATGATCTCAGCGTCGTGAGATGGAGCCCCACGTCAGTGGGCATGGAGCCTGCTTAAGATTCTGCCTCTTCCTCTGCCCCTCCCCCCACCAAAAAAAAAAAGTTATGTATTTAGAGGCACGTTTTGCAGCATGAGCTTTGGTACCAACTCTTAACTGACGCTAATATAATGAGGCATAAAATAATTTGAAAATTTTTCAGTGACTTAAAAATAACAGCAAAAAAGTAACCAATATCTCTTATAGATATTCTCATGAAGCAAAAGGCTAACAAAGAATGTCCAGTTGTTTCCTTTACAAGCTGAAGTGACGCCACCATGTGGCAGGAGTAAAAATAATTTACAATTCTTTTGTTTTGCCCATTGAAATTACGCAAATCTTAATTAAATTTGGTGAAAACCACAATATTACAAATTTTGTTCATAAAATATGGGATTATTAATTTTTATATCATGCCACTTAAATTACACATGATTTATGCTATTCAACTGTTTTAGACTATCACTATTGAAAACACATTGTTAATTCTCATAAAAACATGATGACCCATAAAACTTCCAAGATACGCCATTACAAATATGATAAATACAAAGTATAAATAACTTTCTAGGTCCAATTTTAAAATAATCCCTATTACTATTATGATTTCCATATGGGTCTTGGAAATGACTTAAAAGTAATGATAATTTTGTCTCTATAAAAAGAGCACTATTCAAAAAAGGGATAAAAACTTAACAAAATATAGAATACTGTCTATCACTAACATATAAAATTCGTAAGTACTTTGCTTACTAAATCCTTTAATCTGAAATTTAAATAACCTAAATTCTTGATATATTTAAGGCATAATTTATTAACTTGTTTATTTTAAAACAGCATAATGTAATCTGATTGTTAAAACTAGTTGTTACCGAATTATGATTTTTTTTAATCTCTAGGAAAGTATCTCATTACTGAGTATTGAATATCTGAGCTCATGAGGATTGGGTGATTACCTGTTTTCTTTTCACTCTTTTATATTTTCCAAATTTTTAATATAATAAGTATATATTAATTTTATGTTGAAAAATGAAAAAGTCTGGTGCAGCAATTTGGGGCTATAACAAGCTGGACACGACATAATTGTATAACAAAAAGTGGTATAATAAATTATGATAAGTCTATATTTCATACAGTTAAAAATAATGAAGTGAATCTATACATATAGCAAGAAAAGATCTTCAAAATGCATTATTGAGTGGGGAAAGAAGTTGCAGAACATCTTAAGATGTCATTTATGTTAATAAAAATACTTGCGTAATGCAAACCCTGAACATCGCACAGTAAAAGAACATTATAGGTTTGCAAGGTGGCACCCAGATCCATTTCATCCACATCTGTTCCTTTTGGTAACTTTATTAGAACTAGAAAATTCTACTGAATCTTTTCCCAATCAATTAACATATTTTGTTACATAACATATTTGTTTAAAAAAAAAAAAACACTTGTTTTCTAAATGGCTTTGGGGTAGTGATGAGGTTTGCTGCTGGCTAGAGGAAACTCTCTGTGGCAGAACGGCGGTTGAGAAACTGGTTTTTAGTCTATATGATTAAGAAAGTGAATGTTCGGGGCGCCTGGGTGGCTCAGTCGTTAAGTGTCTGCCTTTGGCTCAGGTCATGATCTCAGGGTCCTGGGATCGAGCCCCACATCGGGCTCCCTGCTCGGCAGGAAGCCTGCTTCTCCCTCTCCCACTCCCCCTGCTTATGTTCCCTATCTCGCTGTGTCTCTATCTGTCATATAAATAAATAAAATCTTAAAAAAAAAAAAAAAGAAAGTGAATGTTCTTTTAAACCCAGAGGTGATTAGTCTGCCAGTGGCAAACTTAAGCTATCTAAATTGGGATGAGATTCAGACTTAAACCCAAATGCCAATGGATTTGCACTTTTAGTCCCTGTGTAAGGCACTTCTTCCTTTGCTTATTATGATACCTTGGAAACCAAATTATTGATCATAAATTCGCTTGCTGAGAACATGGGAGGTTCAGTGGCTTGGGAGAAGGTATGTTTACTTTCCCCAAAGTTCTAACAAACCACGATGAAGAATCTATCTCCTAACAAAAACATCTCTAACTGGATTCCACAGCCATCCACAATCTTAACATCCCTGTCCTCTGGACAGTGCAGACAACTGTCCTCCTGTGGATTATTATTTCCTTAAAGATATAACGCCAGAGTCAAGTGGGAACCTCAATCACTTTCCTTGCAAAGATGGGAGGCATTGTGTCTCCTCTCTTTATACATTAATTTAATTAGGCAAACTTTCAGTCTCTCATTATCAGCCTACAGTCTCTCTGTCTTCCCAATCCTGGCAGAAGCCTCATCACACTGAGAAAAATGGTACCATATATTGCACTTAAAGGGAGTTCCTGAGCACGTTAGCAGCAAGGGGACACCTGGCTCTGAAGTTTACTAATACGATCAATCTCTGATCGAAGTCCCAACCAAGTCTTCCTCCCAACTCAGGCTATACTTCCTCCATCCAAATTTTGTCCCCTCCCTCAGAAAAAGGAATTTCTAGAGTAAAGGCAGTAAACAAAATTATCAGGATATATACAAATACAGAAATTTTAGTGCATAAAGTCAAAAGATTTCTAAATGTCCAAAAATTTTGTAATTAAAAGATTAATAATAAATTAGTTTTTTTAAAAAAAATTAGTTGTATAACAGTCAAATGCTAATATGCTTAATATATAAAATAAAGAGTTCCTATAAGTGGATAAGGAAAACACTAGCCTGATAACTATGGAGGGAAAAACTAGGCACAAAAATTATATATAAATCGCTAATGAATATTTGAAAAAATCAACCACATTTAAAACCAAAAAATTCAAATGAAAACAACTATTGTTCATACCAAATAATATGGATCTTTTTAACAATTGCACCTCAGTGGGTGCCTGGGTGGCTCAGTTGGTTAAGCAACTGCCTTCGGCTCAGGTCATGATCCTGGAGTCCCGGGATCGAGTCCCGCATCGGACTCCCTGCTCGGCAGGGAGTCTGCTTCTCCCTCTGACCCTCCTCCCTCTCATGCTCTCTGTCTCTCATTCTCTCTCTCTCAAATAAATAAATAAAATCTTTAAAAAAAAAAAAAAAAAAACAATTGCACCTCAGTGCTGGTGAAATTGGGCACATTAACGGCACTTACATCTATTGCTGTTATGATTACAAACTGATACAATATAACATAGATATCAGGACCTTTTAAGACGGTCATCCCTCTTGGCCCAATAATTGGTAATCAGTCTTTAAAAAAATTGTCTGAGCAGATTTTTTTATAAACAAAGAGGCCCATTAAAGGTTATTTGCACTTCCAATAATTGGAAATAACCTAAATATCTTGCTCTAATATAAGTGGAAAACAGAAAACTGAATATATAATATGGCTCAACAATGTAAGAAAATAACACTGAAGACTAAAGACTAAAAAGAAATATAACAAAATGATACAGTATATATCTCTGGATAGTAGAATCAGGCATGATGTTCTTCTCTTCTTTATTTTTTTTAATTTTATTCATTTATTTGACAGCGAGAGAGGAACACAAGCAGGGGAGTGGGAGAAGGAGAAGCAGGCTTCCCGCAGAATGGGGAGCCAGATGCAGGGCTTGATCCCGGGAGGGATCGACCTAAGCCGAAGGCAGACGCTTAACAACTGAGCCACCCAGGACCTCTCTTCTCTTCTTTAAAATGATATGTAATTCACAATTTTTTCTTCAGTGGACACATGTAGTGAGAAAAATGATCTAATAAAAGCACCTTTTAAGTACTAGATTACATGTTTTTAAAATATTCCTAGTGTCCCTTAAAGTCGGTGGTCTAACGTAAATAATATTGTCTAGATCTCACTAGAGCACACATTAATATACTCTATCCCTGGAGTAAGGAGTTCCTAAAATCAACTGCCTACTATGTAAATTAGAATTGCCTTCCCCCCCCCTAAATTTAATTGTTATCGAACTTCAACTAAAGCTCTCTATTATTTTTGTTTAACAATACAAGCTAAACACATAGTTTGTTTGGTGACCCATTTTTATCCAAAAGTAAAATAATGCTTTGTTGCTAAATGAAGGGCCAGGAGGAAGAGGATGCCTAGCACTGGGGACAGAGGGAGCCATCTAAATTGACCACAGCATCAAGTCTGACCATGGTCCTCAAAACATTCAACTGAATTCAGTAATTCTGAACACCAATTTATACCAAGCACCCTGCTAGGTCATGAAGCCTGGAATGAGGGGGATTCAAAGATGAGCAAAACGTAGAACCATGAAGGTTCACCTTGGGTTCCTGCCTCCCTAAAAACTGACCAGTAAAAGAGAAGAACTGCTTTACCAGTTATTTCAGAACTAAATGGGACAATTACAGATGTTTCTATAAGGAAATCTTCACTGGAACAAATCTAGTGATGGGTAAACACTGTATACTCCCTAAAAGCAGAAAGGACAAAGATGCTCTTCGGGAAACAAAATCATCCAGAAAAAACTGTAAAACAAACAAACAAAACACACACACACACACACACACACACAAACCTCCTGTGCAGACAATCGAAGAATCACTGCCCTTTCCCCAGCAAGAGGGAGAGTGAGAAGTCACCCCCTGACCACCCCCAGCAGCAAACCTGCATTCTAATCATGACACCCCCAAGCTCATCATGAGACCTTGGTACTCTCTGATCTGTCTCCCATCCATAAGAGGAGGGAAGGGACTCAAAGACTAAATTTTCTAGCTCTAACATCTTATGGGTCTATGAGGAGCTCCCTCCTGGTTGGTCCCCGGAGGCATCTGGAGACGGGGTTTAGAAAATCCAGGAGTCCCAGCCCTGAATGAGGACATAGCTCCTCAGTGTGGAATTTTGGACCTTCTGCAAGGAGTTTAAAATAATTAGTTGGTCCCTGGGCTGTCTCTTAAAACTTTAATATTTACTTTATGACAAAAGGAAAGTGCTCATTAGTGGTTGAGCCAAAGCAGTACCATTTTCTTTATTCATTCCAATGAGCCTATTTTACATTAGCAAGAAAAAGTTGGAGAGCTAGAGGCGCAGGGGGTATTTGCCTAGCCAAAGTGGATCTCAGACGGAAAGACGGTTGAAAAGCATGAGCCAAGGACACTTCAAGAAATGTGTCCTTGCACCTGACCTCCAGAGAGAGAGCGAGGTCCAAGTAAGTGACTTCCAGCATGCCTTCCCTGGTTCATCCTAGAGATGCCCACAGAGAATGGGGGGTGATGGCAGGGAGGGGCGGGTAAACAATAAGAACAAACATCTCTTCCATGCTTCTACTTCCTCAGAAGTCCAGGCCCCCTTAAGACTGCATTTTCTTAGTGACCTACGCTAAACTGTGATGAGTATCCCAAAAAGGAACAGCCCCCGTGGGAATATATGATATCTTCCATTTCATTTCCGGTGGAGGAGGTCATGGTTCCGCTTAGAATCTGCCCAGGGGCACATTTCCCTTCAGTAGAGGGAGTGAGCTCTCACCTCCCCCCGAGCAGCCATGACGTAATGGAAGGCCAGGAGCGCACCTAGTCATTGCGCCTGAAGTAAGTGATGTCACTGAACGGACACCTTCCTGCACTGGGGGCTCTTCATCTCTGCTGGTGTGTCCTGTTCCATCGGAGGCCTCTGGCTCCTTCTGAAATATCTACCAGAGAACAACCAGGTCAAGCCCAGCAAAGGTTTACAGATTAATTCTGTAAGAACTTCTTACACAGAAGGGAATTCTCCTCCAAGGGATGATGCTGAACTCTGACAGTCGTGCCATCCACAGGGCCTGCGGCTGAGGGTGAGCATCACCCACCTCGGCTGCTTCTCTGTAGTTCCAGGAAATGGCTAGAGGGACAACAGGGCTGTGCCAGTTTGATGTTTTCTCTAACATCAAAACCTGAGCGTGATTTGCATTTCAAATTTTCTAGAATGCCTTATTTTAGGTCACGACTGGCCTTACCTATAAGTTAGTTATGCGGCAGGATTTGGCACACACAAAAAAATCCCTCCACTAAAGGGATTATGCCCCCACCATCTCACTGTCACATCTGAAATCTCTCCATCAGTCACCCTGTGGAGTTTAGCCATTGAAAGTGCAGGTTAAAATGCAAATTTTTTACTTGAAGAAGTATCTTACAGAACCTTTCTCAATTAATAATGCCCCAGTATTGCTGGAATGTCAGACTAGGAAGTTTGGGTTAAAATCAACATACCAATAAATGAGGTCTGGCCATATAAATATATATTTAATTTGTGAAAGTGGTAACACTAAAAGGTGGTACCAAAAGATAAATAGATTCAAGAGCATTTTGTATCAATGAATTCATGACAGATCCTTGATACTCTATTCAAGGGAATGAGTTTGGAGTTACAGTTTAACCTTTGAGATTAGAAGAGCTAATTCCCCTGTTGCCCATGTCAGAAGCAGAACATTAGCAGATACCCCCAGATTAGACTTAGTTTGTAATTCAGGGTAAGCAGGGTATATGACAGAGCAGAAGAATCTGGTTTTGACTCTGTCTCTACTGTTTATAAGGTGTGTGAGTGACCCTAATCAAGCCACCTAAGCTATGTGAGCCTCAGTTTCCTGATCTATAAATCTGGATATGGAAAAGAAAATGCATTGTAAATAAATCTAATTTTTGTTCAGTTAGTCTCTATTAAAGAATCTCTCCCTTTCTCCATTCACACCCATCAGGGAGAGGAGTAGGCTGGTGGTGCCAACCACGACCCTCAGCAGACCTCTCCCTGAGCCTTTGTTGCCTCTAAACTGGAACAGGCACATCACTCCCGTGCTTAATTTCTTGCTCACCTGTCCAAAAGGTGCTTGTTTACAACGTTGGTGATAAGGTTACTTCCTGGGTAGGAAGGGATAACTTTTTGGTGCTTTTGCACTAGTCTGTATGTCTGTCTGCCTTGCATATGAGAACCATCTCGTTGATTCAGACTGGAAATGTCAAGAAGGCAGGATTTCTTGCCATTGAATGGATGGAAGATGATGCCCAATAGAGAACCACACTTGAACAGGGGCTAAATCGTCAATAACGAGCTTGTGACACCATGATATTAAAGGAGATGTCTCACCAAAGAGACAGCCGCCTCTCTCACTGAATCAGTAATCCCCATATCCTGTAAAAAAAAACAAAACCACAAACACCACCACCACAAAGGAACCTGAAGGTGTTGGCTAAGTGACTAAATACTCTTTGTCAGCCAGGGTGATTCCGGAAGTTTCAGAGCCTGGGAGGAAACCTCTCTGTGAGGTGTTTACACAAGGGAAATTTTTACACAAGGGAAATCAAATTAGGCTGAGAGACTGCAGCCAGCTTCCAGAAGAAAGGGGAGCAAACAGCTTTGATCAGCTGCATAGGTGGTCTTCGCCCCTTGGGCAAGGTTTAAACCTGTCTCCTGGCCAGAAGCCCGCTGCACCTCTGTGCTTGGTGGTTTCACCCTTGTCCTAGCTCTACCTGCTGATGCCTTGCTCTGTAGTGTGACTTCTGTGGCCTCTTCCTGCTTCACAAACATCCGTGTCAATTCTTCTGACGTGTTCCAAAACCAAACAGAGTCTGTTGTCGATGGACAAGCCCCCTGCTGAGCCCCTGGGGTGTAGCCAAGGCCGAGGAATCTGGGGTCACAGCGAACTTTGTCACTTCCCTCCTGCAAAGGGGTGGAAGTCCCCTACCCTTTATGGTCCCCTGTGATTGTGGGGATTCCTACATCTACTTCAGAGGAGCCCATGAGAGACTGGAGCCGCCCAGCCCCCTGCGGGAAAGAGAAGGGAAGAAGGGATCTGCGTGGAGTTCACCCCGCCGCTGATGTTCTCACTCGGGCCTAGGCTGCTGGAGGATAGAGCGCTGCAGTCAGACTAGGTATCTGCTTCACCCCCTGCCCTCCTCCTCAGGGTAAAGGAACTGCTGACACTGGCTGGTTCTGGCCCTAAGGACCCTAAGCGACAGCGGGCTGCTGAGGACTATGCTAGTGACTAGGCTGTCCCCGGCATCCTGCCCTGCCCAGCTGGGGGGCCTGAGGTCGCAGGAGCAGGGCTCCAAGGCCACGGGACACAGCTGAGACATCGTCCACGTCCACACCACTCCTACCTCAGACAGACAGTGGTGGGCAGAGCAGGGGGAGGAGAATGGACCTACCCTCTCTTCTTCACTGCCTCTGGTTCTAGAAATCGCTCTTATTAGCTCTAAGACTATAGGGAACTCCTTGAACAGCCCAGGGCCCCCTCACTCTCAAATAGGAATATCACACATACCTCGCTTGGTTGTGAGAGTTAAGGGAGTCAGTGTTGTAGTAAAGTTGAAAACACTCAGGGACAAACTCCCTTGCCCACTTGCTTGCCTGCAAGTTTGGAGTTAAACTCACATAATCCCAGAGAAGACCTGATGGGGGCTAAAGGGAAGAGGACAGCGCAGGTGTTGTGGGCCCCACTAATCCACACCAGGTGTCACGTGACACGCTACCCTCACAACTCCATGAAACTGAAACGAATTTTTCTTCTGATTTGTGATATTTTCAGAAAGGAAAAAAGAGGGAACTGAGGCATGGGGACTCCGATCATTGGTTTTACTTTGGTTCCAAAGCCAGGAGCTGATGGCATTTGGAGGGCCGTTTGCCTGTGCTGGGCTGTGGGGATACCACCAAGGTGACTCAGCCCACCTCCAGGACTCAGTGAAGCCAAAGAGCGCCATGCTCCTCACCCGCAGGGAGGCATGAATTACCTGCTGCCTACTCTCTCCCGGCAGTCTCTGTCTCCAGAATATAAAGCCCCAACCACACAACTGGCAAAGAAACGAGGCTCCAGGGTACATCTCCTAGAGCCCCTTATCTCGTGTGGTTTGCTAAAAGAAAAACGAGGCTCCAGGGGAGGGAAGAGGGACAGAAAGGGATGTCTACAGTTTTCCGACTAAAGAAAAGACACACACAGAGAGAAAGAGAGGGAAGGAGAGAAAGTTAAAGTACTAAAAGTTTTGTGAGTTCCTTTACAACTCAGTTCAACAACTTATATTTCCTACACAAACATTCTGAGGATTAAATGAACAACACAATACTTGTTTGAGCTCTTTGTGATCAAACGCTTTGCAGTACAAGTTCTATTCCTGGAGAGTTGATATCAGAGCTTCTTGCTCCTCGTCAGTAAACATAAGAAGAGGCCAAACCTGTGTAAATTTAAATTACATAAAACCTTTCCCCCAACTGCCTGGTCTCTTAACAGCTGCTTCTCACCAAGCTCCGTGGTCGCAGAATGTAAATATCTTTATCTGAGCAGCACAGACTTTTGAAAATGTGACATAATAGGATTTCTTCCTCACAAGGCGTATCAAACACCATTGCAAACTAAAGTCTATTTTACTCTTAACCAAGACTAAATCAAAGGGTCTTTTCTTTGTTTATTTTTAGACTTTCTGTTTCCCCACGACCCATGAAGTGTCCTCTCTGTCCATCCTGCCGACCGGAAGCCCTGCGAACCGGCCCAGAGGCAGCCCCAGAGACGAGAGTATGGAGGATTGTGAGAGCAGACAGCAGCAGAGCTGGGCTGCATCTCTGCCCGGAGTGTTCCTGGGGGAGCAGAACAGGGGCGGATGACCACATGGGCAGCTTTCTAAAAGCAATAAGGAACCAACCGGTACTTCAATGAGGTGACCTAAGATGGGGACAAAAGTGACAATGATTTTAGCTCATCTCTGGTTCAGGGGCAAGCCGGTGTGAAAACTTAGAACTTTTTGTGGATTTACTTCTAGAACCCTCAGGCTAGAGCAGTATGTGTTTCTTGAATGAATAAATGAAGGACACGCCAACCCAATGAATGAACAGCAGTGTCGAGAAAGGGAAGAAATCTGTTACAGATCAATAAATGGGGGGGTCCTGGGAGATTCACCCTTTGTCTCCCTGTGTCTTCTGACCCCGGGAGAGTGGCCAGCCGCTGGAGCAGAATCTCTAGCTATGGGGACCTAGGCGGACCACACCTGAGAGAGCATGTCACCATCACCCCCAATTCCTTGGGCAGTTTGAATCATTTACCTCCATGATGTGCTCCCCAGCTGTTCTAACTGCCGGCGATCCCTCTTTTCTCGGAATCCCTACTTCCTATGTAAGTGATGTCCTCATTTAGAGAATCCATCAGTACTGTTCTAACTGTTGTGCTCCTTCCTTCCTTCTCTAGATAATAAGATCCTTAAAGGTTGAGACTGTGTCATACGCTGCTTTTTGTGTCTACTTCACTGCATATTCTAGAGCTGAGTACGTATGGAAGAATGAATCAATTAATGAAATTAACGAACACATGCCAAGGCTGAAAGAGAAGGGCATTAACCGCTTGGCCTGACGACAGAGCGACATCACTCTTTGTGTTTCAGTCCCCAGCCCAGAGATGCAGTCACCCTCCTCTCGAGTCGGGAGCCCACGGTGATGCACAGGCACCTGCAGCCCGTTCCAAAACCCTGCAGCTGGCGCGGGCCCTATCTGCTCTCCGCTCACTCTTCTTGTGAGCTGTGGTGTGTTGCACTGGGTCCTCCACCTGGGGGAGTGATTCACAGCGACCCACACATCCCAGCAGAGCCGCCCAAGACCCAAGCTGATGAACAAGGGCTAAAAACCCACTCCGGTGCCATCACAGGCAAGACAGCCAATGTCAAATAAGGTCAGTCTTGGGAACCTGGGACCCTGAGTTGAGAGAGTGGGACCCGGACAGAAGCGAGCTTCCACCTGCAAGGACAGAATAGAAGTAGGTGACAGGCAGCTGAAAAGACCCGTGGAATTCCCCTGGGGCACTGTGACTTTCTCCATCCCAGCCTCTGGGGATTCCTCAAGATGCTGGGGGAAATGTCAGCGTGCGGGGTGGGACTCCGTCTGCCCTGAGTCACAGAATTCACGAAGGCTTTTGGCAAGACACATTCAGTGTGCCAGATTTTCCAGATTTAACATTTAGAGTCTAGAAGATAGATTTGTAAAAAAAAAAAAAAAATCAACAGAGGGGAAAGGACCCTCTCAGGCTCCAGGAGGCAGCACCAGGGTGGTCCGGACGGATGTTGGGAAAGGGGACGTTCTGCGACAACAAGGAGCCAAAGAGATCCTTTGGCTGTGTGGTTTATGTAACCGCCTCACTCCTGCTTCCCAGGCGCGGGAGCTTCAGCCCCACGACAGAGACGTGGGAGACGACAATGCGGAGAAGGGGCCAGTGGCCACTAGATGGCAGCAGAGGGTAAGAAAAGTGAGTTCCAGGCGGCTGGGGCGTTTTGGTGGGGGGGTGGGAGGGTGAGGTTTGCAGCCCCTCCATTTTGCTTTACATCTTTAATGAGATATGTGAAGAAAATGAGTCCCTTACATGCCAGACACAGATGCCAGAGCGTATGGAGAGATGCCGCACAGCAATATTTCTCCGGTTATTAAACAGGAGGCACCTAACTAGCCATTCCGTGCATCATCATGCAGAGTTGTCCTTTGTGTCTTGGATGCCACTGTTGACAAGGTAATAACAGGAGAAAGCAGTTGAGAAGACTGATGTAGGGACGTGGGCCTCTGGGCTCGCAGCATCAGCCCTTGGGGGCTGCCGGGCAGGTTTCCAGTAAACGCCAGCAGCCCAGCCCACCAGGGCCACCTTGCCAAGGGACGTTGTGTGGCCTCCAGACTCATTCCAGGCCCGGCTTGGCAGCTTGCTGGTCTCCCTGGCAGTCCCTGAGGCCTCATTTATTCAGAACCCAATTACCACCAAACAGCACTGGAGTCTGACCTTTCACCACAAACCCCAAATGGGAATGGGAGCTCCGGACATTTTAAAGAGCAAGGCCTGCCTGCTTTTCCGGCTGAATTGAAGACGTATGGTATAATGAAAATGCATTCAAATGCACAGAGATAGGGGAACATGCTGCCCCAAGCAAAGGTGAGCAGTCCAGTCCTGCTGGACCATGAAATATTTTCACTTGGAGAGCGGTTTCTCCTGACAGACTGTGACCAGGGCAGAGAGCGAGGAGATACTACTCTATTTGATTTCCATATTCCACACATTTTCCCACTCCCCACACTTTGCCCCAGCCCCAGCCGCTCAGCCTGACCATTCGTTAGTTAATTCTCCCACCCTCTCAACCCAAGGTTGTATACAGCCATTTTTCGTACAGAGAAACTGAGGTGCAAAGCTGAGATACAACTTCGTGTCTCCGGGTCCCCATCCCTTTCCAACAGGTTCGAACCTCTGACACTGTCTCCAGTGGAGAAGTAATAGCAAGATTCACCTGCCACTATTTCCCTCCCTGTTTTGGAAAACGAGGCTCTATGCTAGAAATCCTCACTTGTCTGTGTGACCTCAGACAAGTCCCTTAACCTCTCTGTGCCTCATTTTTTCATCTGTAATTTGAGGAGCTAGAATTGGATGATGACTAAGCCCCTTCCAGCTCTATGATCCTGTGGCTTTAATTTCACCAGTCTCCGCCAGCCCTCCAAGAGTGTCACACAGGATGCTTTTTCCAACGATAGCCACACTCAGCAGGAGAAAGCAGAATTTCCTCCTCTGGTTGGGAAGAAATGTGGTCGTGGTTGGAGTCTTGTTGGTGTTCTCTGTCCTCAGAGCAAGAGAAACAGGGGAGTTTCCGATGTTACTGACACTCACAGCAGGGCCTGGAGGTGGCCACACTCTCTTGGAAGAGATCACACTGAGCTGTCTCTGCGGGCGGCGGAGATGCATAGGCAAGACTGGAGGATGTTTTAATAACTATTTCTCAATAAAAAAGACCCATTTTATTCTGCACAGGGGTCTGGGGCCAAATCCAGGTCTCCCGGGAGGAATCTACTCTCGCCCATAATGGGGGATTGGTTCAGCTCAGCTGCTCCTACAAAGGCCTGAATAGAGCACGCCGTGGTGAAGGCAGCTCCCCACAGCTCCATGTGAAAATGACTCACAGCAGTTATGAATATCAAGCCTCTTTTGATGTATTCCCAGACATGAGGAACAGCCACAGCGGGGAGGAGGTGGACTCTGGATGTGAGCTCTGCGGGGTGGTGCACAGAGGGCCTGGACAGATCTGGCACCGTCCTGAAGCTCCAGGAGAAATCCAAGCTGCCTAATTACCCCAGGCCTTCCCAGGACCACAGAGCTCCCTTTCATCCAGCCCTCTCCCTCTTTCTCGCTCCGTCTCCAGCTACAGAGGAATTTGATTCTCCAAGAATTACAACCTGTTTTTATACCTTCACTCTTCCCAAGGGGATAACAATTCACTTCCCTGAATAAAACTGGTTTTATTGAGCACAAAAATGAATGCGCCCCCTCACTCAGCATCTGCGACAATTGCTCTAAAGCCATAGACCTGGCCCTAGTCAGCCAAGCGGAAGGATTGTCCTCTGTAATGGCCATTTCTAGACACTCAGCGTTTCAAGTGGCCGCATGGCACCTTGTTCTCCTAATAGGCTCTCAATGATGATTGAATACAAAGCCTCGGAGTCTCTCTTGTGTTGGCAGCTCCTGAGACCGGGTCAGTCACAACCGTGCAGAGCAGAAGAGCCAGCCATGCCAACTGTGTAGTGAGTGCTCGGGCTCAAAGCAAAAGGGGAGGGTCCGCCGTGGCCACCTCAGGCCTCTTGCAACCGAGAGCTTCTATGGGTGCAGAGGGTCCTCCCATTCTGGACAGGGTTCAAGAGTCTGTTGGTTCCTGAAAATTTGGGCAAAGTCTTTCCAGTTATAGAAGGAAGGGGCCTAGGGTGTCTAGGGAGGGAATCTGCTCAACCCCACACCTGCACATGGTTGTTTTCTGAAATGGAGCTGATTTTATTTGCTCGTTAAGTTGGGCTTTGACTAGAAAACCCTCACGCACCCACAGAGACCTGCACATGCACACGTGGGAGGAATAAAAGACCTCGTCTAACTGAGCACTGACATGTGCCAGGCACAATGCCCAGGGCTTCCCATGGACCAGCTCCTCGGAGCCTCACAGATGCCCGGGGCGGGGGGAGGAGGGAGGGGGCAGATATTATTATCCCTGCTTTACAGATGAGGTGCCCAAGGCTCAGAAAGGCTAGGACGCTTGCCTAAAAAAAAAAACTGGGGGCACTTGGGTGGCTCAGTGGATGAAGCATCTGACTCTTGATCTCAGCTCGTCTTGATCTCAGGGTCATGAGTTCAAGCCCCAAGTTGGAATCCACACTAGGCAGGGAGCCTACTTTAAAAAAAAAAGAAAGGAAAGGAAAGGAAAAGGAAAAGAAAAGGAAAAACTGAAATAAAAGAGCTTGGATTCAGGATTGTTGGATTTTAAAGCATCGTCTCTTAACCCCCCGTGCTGTGGGGCAATCTGTTTATCATCGGGTGCTTACTGTGTCCAAGGCATTGGAGTTCGGAGAGAGAGCAGGAAAGGCGCATTTCCTGAACTCAGAAAGCTTCGGTTTAACCAGTCACCAGTGCACACAGAGGAATTGTGGCTTGTATCCTCCAAGACTCCAACAACCCCGGAGCCCACGTTCCGTCTTTGCCCGTCACACTGCTCTCAGACCTCCTGCCCTCGATTCACAGTGTGAATAGCGTGTATACCACAAAGACCAGGGGCTTCTCCCTTAGAGCTGCCGATGCTTGGATTTTACAGGCAACAATGAGAGTGATTGGACCACTGAGGCATTATGCTACAGTTACTAAGCTCCTGAACCAACCACTGTTTGTTTTATATCATTTTTTAATTTGATCGGGAAGTTTCTCTAACCCATTCCTCTATATTTGCAGAGGAGCTGGGCAGAGGAGCAATAGGACAGGGACAGGGGAGATTTCAAGCTTGGAGGTCCAGGAAGCCAGGCGATAGATCAACCAGAAGAAATAAAGCAGAGCAGGGTGAAACTCCATTGCTTCCACGACCTCCCAAGGGAAGTGATGATATATGTGAAGGACACCAGGATGAAGCAGAAAGAAGGAAGTGAATGTTGCACTAATTGCAGATTTTGCCAAGAGCAGCTTGGCTGCCAAGGCTACTTCAGCCTTGACTCGTAGATCCATGATCTGGGAGACAGCACGGTGTCCTGCTGTGCTGGACATCTTCCAGTGGCATTGACCCAATGGGGGGTTGAGGGGAAGACTTCCTGATGCTAAGAACGAGAAACTTGCCTCCAAAGTCGAGTTCCTGCACCACCTACCTGACCGACGTGAGAAGATGGAGCCAGGAGGGGTGCTGAGAGCAGACTCCAGGTAGGTCTACGGACTAGACCCCTTCGCAAACTGAATTTTTTAAAAGTTCATCACACACAAATTTGCATCTGATTTCCTTTCAGGAGATTCGTGTTCATTCTTGCACTGCCCATCAATCTGAAGATATTTATTGTAGATCAAAGTCTTCCTAGAACCTTGATAAGGGTGGACTGAGAGGACAGGGGGTACAGCTCTAGGCCACCACCCCACCATCACCACCACCACACTTACTAAACCCCAAGGCAGCCCCGTCATCTTGTCAGCCAGTAATTACTTCTCCTGACAAAACCCAAACGGAGAAACAGACGTGATCTTCGTTTCTGGTTCTCTCTACGCATACCACTCCAGGGACCCGGCCATTGATGAATCTTAATCCTCACTTTAGTTTCTCAGCTACAGCTTCCGGTTCCTACTTGGCCAAGCTCATCTGGGGGGAGCCGGTCCTGTGTCCCCTCATTAATCCACAGACACCCACCTCACTCTAGGAATCCGTCATTCCCCCAAATGCCCACATTTGACCACTGGAGGGCAGTGCTGGACCAGCCAAAGCTCTTTAAGAGCCTGCTCCATCTTTGTGCCCACCAGGCTGGGGCAGAGCGGGATGCAGCCTTTGGTTGGAAGCCAAAACCGAGGACCACAGGAGCACCCCGAGAGAAGCACCAGCACAGCCAGACCTGTTACAACAGCTCCCTGCACCTGGCATCATAGGAACAAAAGGCAGTTCAACGGAAAGCGGATTTGGCTCCCTAAGTGGCACAATCCCCTGGGAAAGAGACTGAAAGGAAAACTTGCCTCATCGTGTCATTAACCGGGAACACTCTGTGTCTCTGACCAGGGGTTGCAGAATCCTACCTTTCTCCACCCACTCAGATGTAAGCTCTTGGCAGTACCCCTGGGCCTTGGCAATAACGTTTGTTGAACGAGTGGATGCAAGCATATATACATGCGCATAATCGAAATGGGCCGTGACCAGATTTGCTGCTGTTTTCAACTAGCTGCTGAGCATTCTTAGTCCTGGAGACCGCTAAGGAGATCCGCGGTATTGATTAGCACAGTGGTGGTTGTGGCACAGATGTTATTTCAAAAGCCACCTCAAGATTTTCAATCTCTTACTTTTAAGAAGGCCTTCATTACGTCAACCATGTGTCCTCAGGCCTCACCAGCCTGTGGATTAAAAAAATACAGGCATTGTTTCCTTAACATCCAGCTCACAGAGACGGCAGCCTCTAATGTGAGAATACTGAGCGGCCTTTCACTCCCCGGGGGATTTGTGGTAATTTTGTCCCATGCTGGGGCCCCGTGGGGCTTGACAATTCCCCTCAGCCAGAACTGCTCCTCAGGCCACCTTGAGTCATCTGCTGAGGCTCATCTCCAGGTTACTCTCGCCTCTACCCGCCCCCCACAGATCCCATGTCAGTGTGGACACAGCCTGCTCCCGCGATCATTTAGAGCACAGCTATACGCAGGAGGAGAGAAAGAAGTACACGTTTTGAGACCCCAAAACCACATGAGGCCCTCTCTGTCTCCCCACGGGCTTTCACAAAGCAGGGACCAGTCTGTGCCTCAATAAAAGTCTGCAGATGTCCCCACGTCTCCAAGTTCAGAGTCTAAGACTAGCTCCTTTCCTGCCCTGAGTCGAGGGACGGTGGCAAAAGTCATTTCCTGCTGGGAGGCTCTCCCCGCACCCCCCACTCTCTCAGATGGAGTCTGGCCTTCGTGGCCCTACAGGGCAAACACGGTGTTATTAGATCCTAGAATATCACATACGGGACACCAATGGCCCTGATTAAATTCATACTTGGGGGGGGTGGAATCTGCCCCTAATTCTAATTAGAAAGACACCAATTAGTTTTTAATCAAACATTTACCATCTTAGTGTATAACATCTGCATTTAGTTCTATGACAACTTCATCATCTCCACAGCAACGAGTGGATATTTGTTTCGGATGTGAATAAACACATTCTCAACCTCACTCTAGTTTTATCCACAAAAGAAGAGTGCTCTAAACTTCACCTAGAGGCTCTACTCTACCAACGGAACCCCAACATCCCCCAAGAGCCTTCAAGGAGCAGTTCTCCAGCCAAAGGGGGGCGGAAAGAAAGAAAAGTCCTCCCTTTGTAAGTTGTCCCTTTTGTGAAAATTTCTAACTGAAATTTCACTATCCAGTTCAAAGTTAGGTCCTCAGAGGACATGGCTGGTCCTCATCCTTCTCATAAAAATACTGTAAATCAAAAGATACCTTTCCTGAGAGCAAACAGAAATTGAAAAAAACAATTCATTCCAACACAGCATTTTTCTATCACTGTCCATGGGAGTTGAGTTGATCATATGTTCAGCATGTCCTAGCCTATGTACTTTCTCAAGATGCCTTCACTGTGATTAAGGGACAGGCCTCCAGGGTAGTGTCTCAGTTCTGTACCTGGAAGAAACAACGTAAGGAAATTTCCGGAAGAGAGGAGATTGACAGTGAATACATAAGAGAAGGATGGTCCCCAGGGTTAGCTCCTGCATTCAAATACAGCCCTGTCTCGGGCTCCGGTTGCCAGGTCCTGGTCTGTGGTGGGTGGATAATGCCCAAGGCCTTGATACTAGGTCCGATGTCCAGGTTTCACACTGATGATGGGCTTGTGATTTTGAAAAACCCATAATCTTTCTTTCCCAAATTCTCAACCTTCTGACACCTTGTCCTCGGGGAGAAGTGTCTGAGATGGTTTCCCTTGAAACCACAGGGCTTTCTTACAATTCCAGGGCCACGCAGCCCTGATTCGTAACTGGTGGGTTTTATTTTTCGTGCTGCCGTGGCAGTGAGATCAGATAACAAGTTAATGGAAAAAGTGAGGTAGACAATGAGAAGGATCCGAAATAAGGACCTGGAAAGAGGAAAGAGATTCGGGAGACACTTCACATGTAGATGAATGATATGCGGGAGCCGAAGGAGAAGGGAGAGATGGCCTCTTCCTGGCATCCTGGAAAGATATGCTGGAATATTCTCTCGTTCCCATGTTCCATGGCCTTTCTGTCAGAAATTAATTCCTACTTGTTTTTTAATACATGAAGGCTTAAGGTGTCAATCCTCCTAAAAAGTTAGAGCCCCTTTCCTGTAAAATGGCTTTGGGTATGACGTTTCCCCCGCCACCAGGGACAGCCTTCTCCCTAGGAATCTTTGGTGAGCCTTTCTGCAGTCACCAGGAGCACACATCTATCTTCCCAACCAGCTCCCAAACATCATTCACGCTGCTATGGCCATGCCTCTGGAGGACCCCCGGCCACCCCGTCACACGGCTCCACAGGCACACCCCCTGCCATGCCACCAGCCCCCACCTCCACATCCCTGGGTGTGAGTCTGTGTGGCCTCAGCTGTCCCCAACTCTCTTCTGTGTCATCCTGAGTCCAGGCATTCTGGGATGAGTGTCTCCTTGTTTCTTTGTCCACCGTCCTGTTATGCCTTTAAATTTGCTCATGAGAATATCTTGCAGAAAGATGAGTAGTCTTGGGAAAGAGACAAGGAAAAAGATGAGGTAAGTAAGATGGGAGCAGAGGTGGGAGGAAAAGCTTTGATAAAGGCGATAAAAGAAAAAAAGAATTCTTGACCTCCATCAGCCCTGACTCTCAAAATAAGATCAGCCCTAAAGAGAGCTTATTATTTATCCCAAATTAAAATTTCCTGGCTCTGCAGTCATTGTGTACACAAAGAAAAGGAAGCCATCACACAAAAGATGCAGTTATCCTCACAGTGGGAACAATCGCAGCCAAGCTGATTGTGCTCCAAGAATAGAACGGTAACAGTGCTAAATCAGGAACTCCAAGACTTTGGAGCGTTAACAAATAGAATGATTTCTCGATAGGAAAATGGCGATAAGGGAAGGTCGGTAGAAATGGAACCCTCTGATTCTTGGATGGGGTGCGGGTCGCCAGGGAAAACGGCAGTCTGCGCTCCTCCACGGTGAGCTCACAACCAGCTGTGTTGACCGGAGAAAGCCCTGCCTGGATTCGGGAAGACCTCAGAAGCCCCTTCCCCCGCCCCTGCCCAGCTTCCTTGCCTGAAGTTAAGCCCAAGCTTCTCTTGCCTAAAGTTAAACATCATCATCAGAATTTTAACTTCACAGTGGCAGAAACTTGGGCTGGTTTCTGCTTCCACTGCATCCTCAGCATTCAGCGGAAAGCTTGTATACCATTGGCACTCAATAAATATCTGATAAATGGACACTTGCTTGATTAATCAATTCATGAAAAATGAACAGATTACTTCCTCCCTGTCTGGCTTCTGAGGAGTGGGTCTCAGAAGCAGAAGCTGCTAGGTGGGCCACAAAAGACACAGGACGTCCAGGAAAAGGACTGTTCGTACCTTTCCTCATCCTTCTGTGCATGTCAGAGCCCCAAAACTCAGGAACAAGGACCCCAGAGATCGTGACCCCCCAGATGTCTTTCAACAAAAGACTATCTCCCTGGTTGTTTCTTTTCAAAGGATCAGCCTCCTGGGGCTGATAAGAGAATGGCACCATCTGCTGGAAACACAGGTGCCGAGCGGCAGAGGGGCACCAGAACCTCATCTAAAGGGGCCTGTTGGATTGCTGCCTTTGAACGAATCCGAGTGTGTGTTTCGATAGCGCAAGCACCAACCACCCCCAAGGACCTCTTTCCTTTATTGCTGCAGCAATGAAGCAGCCACATGGCTGTTGCAGATAAGGTGGCCCGAGTGCATCGCGCATGCAAAGTAGGCTTCGTGGTAAACAGCACGGAGAAGAACCGCAGACGCACCATGTCCCGGCTTCTCTGCCTTGTGCTGCCCTTCCTCTGTAAGTGGCTCCCAGGTACGTCCGTGCGATTTCCCTCCACTTCTCAGTCCTCATTTCCTATCCTTTTTCCTTTGTCAGATGGCTCCTGCAGGACTGAAATTATACAGTCTTCCGACCTAGCTGCCATGATCGGGACAGATGTGACGTTTCAATGCCAATATAATATTCTCGATGGGAATTATGACTCTGTGTACTGGTATCTGCAAAGAGCTGACCAAAGGCTCACCTATATCACCCATACATCTCAAGGCACCATGGAATCGGAGCATTACCAGTTGTCTGTGAACAGAGAGCTGTCCTCCAGCACCTTAACCATTAAGCATGTGCGGCCAAGAGACAAAGCCATTTACTACTGTGCTCTCTGGCACCATGATACAGACTGTGCATCACACAGAACAAAAACTGTAAGCCTCAAGCAAGTTCAATGTTGAAAATCCAAAGCGTCATCCAA
Organism: Phoca vitulina; assembly: GCF_004348235.1. Classification (NCBI taxonomy): domain Eukaryota; kingdom Metazoa; phylum Chordata; class Mammalia; order Carnivora; family Phocidae; genus Phoca; species Phoca vitulina. Next base: position 372,225 of record NW_022589710.1, read on the forward strand.
CAAGAGAGAAGGTGTTCAGTGTCATCTTGGACTTGCCCCATTCATTCCTCGGTTCATTCATTCAAAACTAAGGGGCCCTTGTGGTTTACAAATGAATATACTAAGTGCTATGGGGATACAAAGATAGAAAACAAGCACTTCTCAAATAATAAAATGTAGGGGCGCCTGGGTGGCTCAGTCGTTAAGCGTCTGCCTTCGGCTCAGGTCATGATCTCAGGGTCCTGGGATCGAGCCCCGCATCGGGCTCCCTGCTCAGCAGGAAGCCTGCTTCTCCCTCTCCCACTCCCCCTGCTTGTGTTCCCTCTCTCGCTGTCTCTCTCTGTATCAAATACATAAATAAAATCTTTAAAATAATAATAATAATAATAATAATAATAAAATGTATTCAGAGAGTAGAGCCTCCTCACTTCTATCTTGCTAAACCATGAGCAGTGAAATTAAATACTGTGGAATTACTTGAATCTTTGACCTGACAAATAACAGCATAGTCCCCAGTACCCAGAGAGACAAATGAATTGGACACACATACAAATTCAAAGCCAACGATCAACATCTTAATCACAGACCCTTGAAAACCTATCATCATTTCTAAAAAGCTGAAAAAAATATATTAAATATACATATATACATCCCTGGGAAACTAGATCGGTTAGATAAATAGATAGATGTAGAGTAGGCGGCATAGTACCAACGGACTGAGCTCAAATTCAGACTTGAAATCCAGACTTCTTACGTTTTGAATCCCAGATCTTCCATTTACTGACTTACTAGCTATAGGACCTTGGGCAAGTTAGTTTATGCTTTGCTATCCTCATCTATGAAATAATGATAATAGTCATTGCCTGGCTGGCTCAGTCAGTGGAGCATGCAACTCTTGATCTTGGGGTCGTGAGTTTGAGCCCCATGTTGGGCACAGAGATTACTTAATAAAAAATTTTTTAATTAAAATAATGATAATAATCATAATTAATGTAGAGAATTGTTACGAGAATTAAGTGAACTATTACACATCATGCACTTAGAACTATGCTTGGCACATAGGAAGCACTCGGTAAGCACCAGCTTCCCTCGGTGGTGGTGGTGGTGATGATATCGTCACGTCCCTACCACTGGGCTGGGTTAGGCCTTGAGGAGCTTGTTGATAAAAGAGAAGTCAATCTCTTGGGCAATTAAACATTCTTTTATATATTAGTATCCCACCTAGTGGGAATGAAATATCAATGAAAATTGAGAGAAATACAATTCAAAAGATCTTCAGGACCTTTTTCACTAGATGCTGATAAATTATTAAAGGCTTCTTACATAGAAAAAATAAAACCAGAGGAAAGTAATTTCTGCTTGACCCTCATAAAACAAGCAAATAGAGACTTTATGAGATATTAAAATACAAGCATAGCCTCCACTTATTAAATGGATAGTGGAATAATTTATAAATGTAGAGCCCAAAGTAAAATTAAAGTTGTTTATGAGCATCATTATAAATGAGGAATTGGTTCCATCAACATCATAAGCATACTACATGACCTGAAAAAGTTCCCACCGACAAGAACATTACAAATTAAGTCAAAGCCACCGGACCTTAGGACATCCTAAAAAACTATCAAATGAAGATTATCCCAAGATTCCAAAAGGGCATAGTCTCTACAAAGACACATCCCTATTGACCTCTGCTTATTCAAGGAACCATCCAGGAAAACTCCTTGGTGTGACCTGCAGAGCTGAGAACAGGGAGTAAATAGGACTGTCTTCCCTATTTTCTCTTCTGAAGATGCACGTCACTTGCTGCTTCAGATGTTGCATTTATTCGTCAGTGGAAACCCCTAATCCCCTGCTGTCTTGCTGGCTTTCTCATTTGCAGCCAACATATGGGCTCCTCAGCACTGCCCCTTGCCCTCCAAGAGCAGCCTTTAAGGGCACAGAATCACACAAAACGGAGGGTTTTCTTGGGATAAAGAACTGGAGGAAAACTCTTTGCACAATTTGGCTTTGGGGATCAGATTTCAAAGTCTTCACTCTGCCTGGATAGGCACAGACCCAAACAGTGTCTGGTGAGGGAACAAAGTCACTTTCCTCCTGGGCTTGCCCTTCTCCAGGGCACCTCGGGGTTATTGATGACACATCTCCAGAATTGCTGAATGTTAAACTGGAGAACCCAGATTTTCTAAAGCACACTTACAACTCTAGTAACCCTGCAGGGCTCTCTGCCAGTGGAAAACCTACTCCGTAATTCCAGGTCTCTGATTCTGCCGTGCTGAAGCTCCGTGAAAGGAATCATCTTCCTTGCTTTACAAAACGCGCTACTACCAAAGATGAAAGAAAGTTTGGGAGAAAAACAAAGTCATTAGAGAACTATGTGTGGACCGGAAAGTCCTTCCCAAGGGCAGGCTTCTGGGTGATGATCTGTCCCGACCACCTCATCACCTGACTGTAAGATGTCCAGTCTCTCCACGTGATCCTTGAAGGACAGTCAGAGAAGAGAAGGTGAGCAGGAAGGTTAACAAGTGCTCATCAAGTATGGATAAGCCTCAGAGTATAGAATTGGCCTGGTTCGTTTTTTATTCAGAAGTATGTATTGAGTGTCTACCATGTACCAGACACCATGCCAGGGGCCAAGGTGACCAAGGCACGTGACACAAGCTTTCTGCCATTCTGGTGTTCACACTCTAGTAGGGCTTACAGCCCAACCGAGGAACCAGAGGAGACACACGTGGGAGCAGGAGAGGTACTTGGTTGTAGAGCGATGACGGGAGTGTTCCAGGACCAGAAAGCACAGATTGGAATTAGGACCTTGAGATTTCGGAATGCGGTGGGAGATGGGAGCCAGGAAAACATTTTCAAGGAACTGAGCTGAGACTAAATATGGAAAAGTTTATTTGTTTACATCTCAAGGTCCCCAGCCAGTAAGAGAAGCAGAATTACCACTCAGCAAAGTCCCAGCTGGCCTCTGTACCGCTCTGCTTGGCAGCTGCTTCTTTCAGCGCCACACAGCTGGGGAGCGAGCCACAGATGGAACAGTGGCAGCCAAAATCTTTTTAGAGACAAATGACACTATGATTATCCTTGACACCCATTGAAATTCCTCACTAATTTCCAAAAATATCTTATGCTTGCTTTAAAACAACCAGTGGGGCTCAGACATTTCAGTCGAAAACATATCAGAGAAACAAAGCAATCCCAGCCACCTGAGCATTCCGAGCCCGAATCAGCCAGGCCCAGGAGAACCACTTACTTACTGAAGGCCGTCCTGGGACACCAAGCGGCTGAGATCCTGGCCAAGGGAAACTGGAATGGCGTTTGCTCTCTTCATTCACCTCCATCCCTGTTCTTCAGTTGCTTGCCCGACCGGCTGGTGCCAGAGCAGAGGAACCCAAGAGCAAGGACAGCAACTGGAAACGGGGCAGACAGCCCATAACTGCCGGGCCTGGACAGAGAACAATCGTGGCCACACATCAGAGTCTGACTCTGTTGTCCCTGAAGCTTTATGGGAGAGGTTTGGGGATAATGAGGATGAAATAACACAAGCAGAGCTTTCCTTCTCTACAATTTCTCTCTTTTTCTCTCCCAAAGAACTCAAAGGGAGTGGGGAAAGAGTGGATGTGTTCTCAAATCAAAGGCAAAGGAGTTCCTGAAACTTCCAATTAGAGAGAAAATCAGAAGTTCTGGCACGCTCTCCCACTAAGATTCTAGTGATCCTATGGATAGATGCGTGATACTAAGGACCCAGAGTGGCAGAGACCATCAGAGAGAATGGCACTGGGCTGGGGCACGTAGGAGCCCGTGTGGGTTGATTTTATCTGACCATGGGGTCTTTTTGCTTCTTCAAGTTTTCCTATTCTTTCTTCATCCCAGATGGACAAAAAAACCCAAAAAACAAACAACAACAACAACAACAACAACAACAACAACAAAAACCCACCATGATGAGGGCTCTAGCTCCTACGGACCTCTATCTTTAGCTGCCCAAGACTCCTTTGCCTAAGGGCATAAAGTGAGTGACACAGCTCCATTCAGGTGCTCCTGTACCTGCCCAAAGTCCTACACACAGCCTAACATAGCTCAGCCAACACCTCCTTCCCTCAGCAGAATGTTCTGGCCACACTTGAAATCACAAGCTCTGTGTCTCCCTTGGTGACTATGGCTCAGGTAGGGAGCTATGACTAAGGCCCCTACCCCAACCATGGCAAAGCAGAAGGGATGTGGCAAAGAACCAACATCTGCGTGGGCTGACCAGCATGTGCCAGGCACCAGGATAAGTGCTTCACATGTGTTCTCTCATTTCAACCTCAGGACATCCCTGCAAGGTAACTACAATGACCCTATCTGCAGATGAGGAAATCAAGACTTGGAGATGTAACTTACCCAGCTCCTGGTAAGTTGCAAAAGAAGATTCAAAAATCAAAGCCATTAGCCCTGCAAAACCAGTTTTCCTTTTGCCTATAGATGACATGGGTATTGATACCACATAGCCACGTGTGGGTGACATCAGAATGTTGGCCACTGCAATGACCAACAGGGTCTAGCCAGGTAGGATTTATCCTGCTGGGGCACCTCTCCCTATACCTACAACAATGGATAGAAGACCAGCCTCCCAGGTTTTGGCAAATCCTTTCCTAATCCCATCCTTCACTAGATGAGCGACCCAGAATGCTCCTTGACAGTCAGGAAACTCCAAACAGAAAGCCTGCTTAGACTAGCAAATCTCTGCCAAGCTCCTAATATTGACAAGCCCCATGCTGGGCACTGAGAATGCAAACATAAATAAGATACAGCCACTGTTCTAAAGAATCTTGAAGTCCAGTGCAGAAAACAAACACATTATCAGATAATTATAATAGAGGTAATAAGTGCCATGACCCAACAAGTTCAGGGAACCCAGGGGACACTTCCCTCAAGTTGGGGTGGGGAAGGGAGAGGAAGTTCTGGTTTTTCCAGGAAGAAGGAGCAGCTAGTGCAAAAACTGGAAATATAAAGACTATCATACATCTTTGAACCTGCAAGTACTTTTGTGCAGCTGAAGTACTGAGTGCAAGTGGTCAAAAGTGGAACTGGAGAAAAAAGGAGATCAGGAGATCATTAGGGCCATGACACAGGACTTTCATAGTCCCCTAAAGGCCAGGGGATGCTACTAAAAGAGTTTCAGCAGAGGCGTGACCTGATCCCCTCTGGTCTGGAGAAAAATCGGTATGATGGCTGCTTGGAGAATGGATGAAAGCGGGGGGAGTCTGGAAGCGGGGACACCTCTTGGAATAGTAGGGCAATAGCTTGCAGCAGGTAAGGAACACTCAGACCGAAGCAGGGGTGGCGGAGACCAAAGGAAAAGGGACCCGCACAGGAACTACAAGGGGGCCCTGCAGGCTGCTCGGCTCCCCACAAGCCCTTGCACCTTGACGATGCAGCGCTGTCCCCAGGGAATGGGGTCTAGAGGCCAGCTGACGCAGCCCTACTCAACTCTCACAGCTCTGCTCCGGTCAGCGGGGAGTCTTCTTCGTGTCCCAGGCAGGGAACCGCCCCCCTCAAAACTGAGTGTTTTGAAGACAGAAGCCATGTCTTGTTCAACTCCTCTTCTCCCAAATACAATCTGACCTGCCATAGGTAATTAGCCGGGGCTTGAGGAATAAACAGCCCAACCCGTGACCTTGCAGGCCTGTCACACCTCTCTGAGGAAGTGACTAACACCCAACCCCCTTTGATAAGAGACAGAACTTCTCATGGGCAGACAGCGGCTGATCAGGAGCAGCTAGAGAGCACCTGCATACTGCGCTGCTGCCTCCACGAAGCCATGCTGTGGACCTGTCCCCTCCTCTACCTCGCCACCTTCTGTGCTGGTAAGGACAAGCTGCAGGGCCTTTTACTCTTAGAGAAACGTGCTGCAGGAATGATTTGCTGCCAGGAGGGCATGTTTGCGGGGGGGAGCGGCGGGGTCGGCGGGAGGAAACATTGCCAAGCTGGGCTCTGACATCCATCCCCTTGCGGTGGAGGGAGCTCCCCCCAGCCTCTCTACCTGGGCTTTCCCTTTCAGAGGTCTCATTGGATATCCTTTTGGAACCAGACACCAAAACCCTGACTGTTCTAGTCGGGGAGCCTGCCACCTTGCGCTACAGCGTATCAGGAGGGGACTTGAAGAACTATCAGGTGAGCTGGTATAAGAAGAAAGAAGATAACTCCCTGACTTTAGTATACAGACCAAGCAACAATACTAATGACGATTTAAGGAGTAATTTCAAAGGAAATACCAGTGCTTCAAAGAGTCAACTCGACATTCAAAGAACAACAGTAGAAGACACTGGGACCTACTACTGCTCGTGTGATATCCACAGTGCTCCAATCCTGCTTCTGGTCGCCTCAGAACCATACCTGAGCTGAGACCACCTGATAGCCTGATAAGAGAGATAAGAGCTAAGTTGGGGCAAGGGCCTTATTTTTGTGGTTGGTTGAGAGGGGGCTTATTTATCAGTCGAAGAGGGAAGAACGTTCATTAGGGTTTATGCGAAGAGACCAAGGGGCCCCTGCACCTGCCTCTCCGGGACTTCTGAGAAAAGGTTGAAATGAACAACCTTCAACACTGAAAAGATTTTCTTATTGTGGAGGCAGGCTACGATGAACAGAATTTCTACTATCATGAGTGCTATAGCTCATTCCAGAGTCTTTATTGTGAAAGCATTCGTGTGCATAAACTAGATAAAGCAAGGATGGTATTCCATTACCATCCTAATCAAAATTTCCAAAGCTATTAGAGATAGCTTTAACTCTTACTCTGTGAAGAAGGATGAATAGAGTCATTTTCTGAAATGCTCCCCAACTATTTCAGGTATATAATGTTTTAGCTCATCCCTTAGCTACAGTGGAGTCCTGGGGGCCCACAGGGATGGCCAGGCTGGGGTAACACCATCTCCTTCATGTCGGTTGCTGAGAGAGATCTTGGAAACTAATACTTATGGCAATGTAGGATTTCTGAGTTGGTCATGAATCAACTGAATCAAAAAAAAAAAAAAAAGATCCCAAGTCCGAAGTTGAAATGGGTAAGCCAAAAGTGTCTGAGCCTATAAAGGAGCCAAGGCCTGAAGGAACCCACTGAGCAGACTGACAGGCAGAAGGGCTTACAGATACAAACATTAGATAATCATCAAGGAAGTGCTTTCACCCTGTTGGCTCTAGTAACCAACTTTTTGTTTTTCTGCTCAAGTGTCTGGTCTGGAACCCTCTCTCCACATTAAGTTACAGCTCAGGCATTAGGATGCAAAGTAGACATTGATTCATGAGGACAACAGCTCTCCTGATACCTTCTATTCAATATTCCTTCCAATGCACTATCATCTTCATCACACATTTATTTATTGGGCAATTATTGTACTTAACGATATTGGGATAGGTCATGGGAATAGAAATAGTTGTAAGTCAAGTTCTAGCCTAAGTTCTATCCTCATCAATGTGTCTACAATTTATTTTAGAGACAGCATTAGAATTACAATTCAAGATTACAAACAAATACAAAAATACAAGAAAGCACATACTATCTAACAATAAGTGCTACTGATTTCATATGCAGTGCTCTAGGAACTCATAAAAGGACAATCACTGTGAGAAAAATTTCTTAGAACAGCTAAGGCTTGAAAGACGCGGGACTTGGATAAGTGGGAAGGAAGATGAGGGGTATTTCAAAGTGGTTGTACTAGTTATTTATTGTTCTGTAACAAATTACCACAAAATTTAGAGGCTCAAACATTCATTATCTCACAGTTTCTGTAAGTCAAGAAGCCAGGTGTGGCTTAGCTGGGTCCTTTGGCTCAGGGTGTCTCATTTGGTGTAACCAAGAGGTCAGCTGGGGTGGCAGTCATCTCAAACACCGACTGAAAAAGATCCATTTCCAAACTCACTCAAGTGGATGTTGGTGATCCTCACATGAGCATCTCCAGAGGGCTCATCATAACATAGCAGCTTGCTTCCCTAGAGCAAGAACTTGGAAAGAGGGCTTCCAAGATGGAAGGCATAGTCTTTTTGTAACCTAATCTTGGAAGTGACATCTCATTGTTTCTGCCATATTCTATTCAGTAGAAGTGAGTCCATAAGTACAGCTCACACTCAAGAGAGGGAGGTGATTATACGAGAGCATGAATACCAGGGAAGCTGGTATTCATGAATACCATCTTAGAAGCTGCCTACCACAGGAGATTAACACAGTAGAGCCGGAAAAGAGAGGGTTCAAAAATCTGGTTGAGACCAACTTGTTTAGAGACCTCTGACCTCTAAGGATAAAGAGATTGGATTGGATTTTATAAGCCAGTATTTCTCAAACTTCATGGTGCATGGGAAGCACATGGACAGACTGTTTCTAATTATACTTTTGAGCCCCAGTTCGAAAATTCTTATTCAGGCTATCTGTGGGTAGGCCTGGGAATGTGCATTTATAACAAGTGCCCAAGTGATCCTGATGCAAGTGGGTTCAAGGACATGCTTTGAGAAATTCTGCTGTAAGCAGCAAAACTCTTAGTTTAGTACAAGGGAGATGTGCCCAGGTTCTCCTGCCCTCACTACAAAGAAATGGATATTAGATGTGGTCAGGGCATCTCTTGAACAATGGCTCTCAATTCCGATTGCATATTTTAAATGCCTGGGAAAATTCCTTAAAAATACCAATGTCTAGAACATATCCCCAGAGATTCTGATTGAATTGGTGTAGGCATGGAGCTCTGGTTTCCCAGGTAATTCAACCTCCCTCTCCTGCCCTCTCCTCTTCCCCTCTCCAGTTTAAGATCTTGCTATTTCAATTGTGGTCTCCAGATAGACAGCGTCAGCATCACTTGGAATTTTGTCAGAATACAGAATCTCATGCACCACCCTCGATCTAGTGAATCAGAATCTGCCTTTTAACAAGATTCCCTAGGTGAGTTATATGTATATCAAAGTTCGAGAAGCACCAGTCTAGGGAAGCCATCACTATTGAAAGATTTCATAGAGGTGGAAAAATATAAATCTGTTTTTCCCAAATGCCACCCAAAAAATCCGTATTTGTAAGAAGCTCCTGAAGGGGTGCTGATGTGCAGCCAGGTGTGGGACTCACGACAAGCAATCAGTCATCCCCAAATCAGGTTACAGATTATTCGTGTTACCAATATAATAAATATTCTCATTGAGTCACTGAGGTGCTATTGTGTCCTTGTATGCTCTTTGGAAGAAAGCATTACATAAATTCCAGGTATGATCATTTCTCATTCATCCACAAACAGATTAGGAAATGAATTAATATTTATAGAGTCAATGTACTTTTTACCACACCATGTGACCATAATAGATTATCCACTGTAATCCAGAACCTTGTGCTACAGACCTTCAACTCAAGATCAAACCAGAAAAAAGAACATGAATCATAACGGTCTGATTAAGTCTGATTAGGAAGAAAAGGGACAAGAGTGAGAGCATGTGTCTCTAATTGTCCGTTCCTCCTTCAGGACAGATGAGAATATGAAGTTCTGATTCACGCTGGGGTGGGGCATCTCAGAACCTGAGACAGGCATGGGGTGAGGATGAAAAACAGAGCCTGTAGCCAAGGAAGAGGGACATCTTGGGAGAAAACAAGCAGCCTGCCCAACAGTGATCTGAGAGAGTCTGAGCACAAAACAGTGAAAAAGGAAACCGAACATAAATTAAAATTTGAGACCTGGGGGGCGCCTGGGTGGCTCAGTCGTTAAGCGTCTGCCTTTGGCTCAGGTCATGATCCCAGAGTCCTGGGATAGAGCCCCAGATCGGGCTCCCTGCTCAGCGGGAAGCCTCCTTCTCCCTCTCCCACTTCCCCTGCTTGTGTTCCCTCTCTCGCTGTGTCTCTCTCTGTCAAATAAATAAATTAAATTAAATTAATATTTTATTTTTATAATTTTATTTTATAATAAAATTTATTTTATAATTTTATTTTATAAATAAATAAAAATAAAATAAAAGTAGAGACCTGGAAAAATGTCCTGAGCTTACCACCTGGTAATTGAGAAAATCTTTTATATTTTACCTGGGGCTCCAGACTGAGGTGGAGATAGGGCCATCAAGGCCCTTAGCATTATATAAACATGGGTCAAGAGTTTCTAAAGAAATTCCAAAGCCAAATGAATGACAGGAAAGTCAGCTGATATTTTTGTATTGTCCGTGTTCTTCCCCACTGCACTGGTAAAAAGCCAACTGAGAGTTGACTAAAGTCATATTATTGTTGTCGCCATTATCCTGCTTTCTGTGATTCTTATCCATCATAAAAAGTGCTCACTTGAAAGAGTTCATAGCAGTGAAGAGAAATCCCAGAGAGTATCTGCCCAGACTGTGAAAGGTCTCTGAGTTCAATTGTCAGGGCGTTGTAATAGGCATGGTGCTTCCACTGGGCTCCCCAGCAAAGAAGTCCCTAAGCATGACAAGTGGCTAGCAATGGAAGATATGATTGCTCAAAGGCAGCAAGAAGGTGGTAGCTTATGTCTAAAAACAGTGCCATGGACTGGCTGCACGTATGAACAGGCCATCCAGCACCATGGAACCATGGTATGGAGTGACTGGCAAGAGAAAAGAAGAGAATCGGGGTATATGTCTTCCTCTGCAGCAGAGAAGGCCACAGTCAGCCAAGAAAGAGAATGTGATTCCTACCATACATTGTATTTTCTGATGGGGTCACAACCTTGAAGAAGTTACTCTTTACAGCACCCTGAAAGTGTCCAGGGAACATACAGTTAGGGCCCAAGTAAGGAAATGGACTCAAGGAAATCCAAGTTGTGACCTTCATTCTGAACAATTAAGGCTTTAAACAGAAAATTAGAGCCATTGAATTTATTTTTTTTTTATTTATTTTTTTTTAAGATTGTATTTATTTATTTGACAGAGAGAGAGACAGCAAGAGAGGGAACACAAGCTAGGGGGAGTGGGAGAGGGAGAAGCAAGCTTCCTGCTGAGCAGGGAGCCCGATGCAGTGCTCCATACCAGGACCCTGGGATCATGACCTCAGCCGAAGGCAGACGCTTAACCGACTGAGCCACCCAGGCTCCCCTAAAGCCATTGAATTTAAAAGCCAGAAAGGATCTTAAAGGCCAAGCAGGAATCCCTCCATTCAATTTTTATGTTCATTAAATAATAATGGAATAAATGACCATTCAAACTCAATTAAAATATTTTCAATGACAGTTTTTATTTTTAAAAATCACCTCTTATATGAAATTGAGGTCTGCTTCCCTATAACTTTTTTTTGAAGTATAATTAACATACAACGTTATGTTAGTCTCCGGTGTAGAACCTACTGATTTGACAATTCTATACATTATTCAGTGCTCACCATGGTAAGTGTGGTCCTATCACAAAAGGTGGGTGAGTAGGGGGATGGGAGAAATAGATAAAGGACGTTAAGAGGCACAAACTTTCAATTATAAAAGAAATAAATCACGGAGATGCTTCTTTATAACTTTTTATGTTGGTATTTGTTGTGCATTCTGAAACAACACCAACTAAGTCCTACCTTTATATTTTCTTTTTTTTCTTTTTTCTTTTTTTTTTATTTTTTAAATTTTATTATGTTATGTTAGTCACCATACAATACATCATTAGTTTTTGATGTGGTGATCCACGATCCATTGTTTTCGTATAACACCCAGTGCTCCGTGCAGTACGTGCCCTCCTTAATACCCATCACCGGGCTAACCAATCCCCCCTCCCCCTTCCCCTCTAAAACCCTGTTTGTTTCTCAGAGTCCATAGTCTCTCATGGTTCATCTCTCCCTCCGATTTCCCTCCCTTCATTTTTCCCTTCCTTCTCCTAATGTCCTCCATGCTATTCTTTATGTTCCACAAATAAGTGAAACCATATGATAATTGACTTTCTCTGCTTGACTTATTTCACTTAGCATAATCTCCTCCAGTCCCATCCATGTTGATGTAAAAGTTGGGTATTCATCCTTTCTGATTGCTGAGTAATATTCCATATATTTTCAAATATTTAAAGACAGATATCATATCCAACCTCCCAGGCCCTCATTTCCTTATACCCAATACTCTCAACCATTCCTTATGGCTGTCTCATAAGCTTTAAGGTCCTCAAGAGGAGACTCCAAGTGCAGTATATTTTTCTGTTCCACACAATTCTCAATACTGTGATTCTCAGGTGGTGGGGAGTCAATAAATATGAGTGAATGCATGAATACCTATGTGTCCAATGACTGTTCAATGTGTCCACTTAGATGTCTCAAAGTCACTTCAACTCAACTCCAAGACTTACATCAAAATCTTCCTTCCAAATATGGTCCTTTCCTGAGGTTGCCTATCTCAGTGAATAACATTGCCATCTCCAACCAAGGCGCCCCTCTCCATCCTCCACTACCAACACCCTTGGTCCAAACTTCCATTTTCTCCTTTGAAATATTTCATTAGTCTTTTGAATGAGCTAGCTGGCCTCTGGGACCTTCCAAGTGGTCCTCTCCACAGCAGCCAGAGTGATATTTTCAACATACAAATATGTTTATGTTACATCCCTGCTTAAAAACCCTTCAATGACTTCCCATTGCTTACAGGCAAAAGGCCATACAAAATCCCTGAAGAGGCCTCCACAACCCTGCACAGTCTGACCCCTTCTCACCTATACTGCCAATACTTCTTACCCCCCTCCTTCATTTCCCAGGCCCCTGTCAAACAGACCTTCTTCCAGTTGCTGAAATGCACAGGCGCCCTCCCAACCCAAGACTTTTGCACATTATATTACTCCCTCCTTGTGGAACACTTCTCCTATCTCTTCATCACCTGTTTAACTCCTACTCGCCTCCGAATCAAAGTTTACACATCAATTCCTCAGAGATATCTTGAGATCTCCCAGCAAGTTCAGATGTTTGTTTGGGGTTTTTAAAATATGCCTCCGGGGGTGGGGGAAAGGTGGGGTGGAGAATAAAAAAGAAAGAAAAATAAAATAAAATATGCTTTCATATATCAGTTTGTAATATTATTTCATTAATTTAATTAATGTCTATTTTTCTAGTTTGTAAGCTCTGAGAGATCTGGGACTATATCTGCTTTTGCTTATCATTAAACCTGACAAATTGCATAAATGCATTTGTATGAATAAATGAATGACTCTGGGATCTTGAGATTTCCCAGAATTTGGTGCTCATCACTGACTCTGGGCTGCAATAAGGTCCCTTACCATATTCTCCACTTTTCAGTGGTCTTGGAGACCCCAGAGTGACCCTGAGCTAGAGGCCAAGCGTTCCAAGGATTTCCACCCATTTTCTAGTGGTCTGACATCCTAAGGAGCCCATTTGGGCTGAGAGGTCAAAGGGTCCTGCATATTTTTGAGCCAGTTACCGCATAGGGTTTTGGAACAGGTAAGCAAAACCCACCCAGAGAGGCTGGTCAGCTATGAGGAAATCAGAGGAGCCGCTATGATTATTATTTTCTCCGTGACTCCTGGCTGGGCTTATGATGAGCCCTTCTGGTGTTTGAATTTTGTGTGGATGTTTTCAGTAGCTATATTATTAAAATACACAAGTCTATAATTATGCATATCCTCATCCCTCAAGTATGTACTGAGCACGTACAATATTCCTGGTGCTGTGCCACATGCTGAGTTACAAAAACCACCAAAGCTCAATTCCTGTCCTCAAGGTGCTCTTTCCAGTGGGAGAAACAGACATGCAAATAGAGCCTTGTTAACAGGAAGGAGCAAACACCTGCGACGACATAGAGAAGAGAGTGATGGCCAGAAGCTGGGGAAGGCTTCTCAGAGGAGGTGATAGGAGCTCATCACAGAGAAAATACTTGCTTCCCTGAGGTAATGCACTCTTGGAGATTTTTGAAGTTGACCCAGGAAGGAAGACAAACATTCTCAACAGTCACACACACACAGAGAGAGAGAGCCCTTCATCAACGATGTTCTCAATTTAAGTAAGTAAATAAACAAACTAATGGAAAAATACTGAACCTGGACTAGGCACAATCAGCCCTTTTGTGAGGAAGCTAATGTCACAGGGGCTCCTTAACCACAGATGTAGCAAATTCCCTGCCTAGGAAAGCCTCGAGATTTCCAAAATGCTGCCATTGTACATACCACACAACAGACCAGCTCAAGGGTGGTGGTATGGGCTAAGATAAGAAGTAAGCAAAGAGGAAGGGAGAGGGAAAGAGGAACACTGTTTCCCTGGATAATGATCACTTTTTGTTCTTATCAAAGAGTACTCCCAAACCCAGGATTTCCCAGAATTTGGTATTTTGGGCAACTGGCCGCCTCCTCATCCCCCTGAAGACAACTGTGAGGAAATCTGGAGAGGCTCTTAAGAAAGTAATGTGCTCTCCAGGGAGGCAAATAATGCCAGCAGGACTGGCCATGAATGTCCCCTTCTGTGTGTTCTTTGATTTCAGTCAGTTTGAAACATTGAGACTTCTTCTCAGATATGCCCGCCTAAATCTATAAATCTTGATCTAGGTTGATTGAGTTGTTTCAATTCATGGAGTTGTCTTTAGGCAGAACAAGAGTACAACTTTTCTTCTGTAAAATAAAAAAATTTAGCTATAAACGGTCCTCTTTTCTGCTTCTCCTCCGGAGTTGTCTCTCTCTTCTGGAAGCTCTAGAAAGAAACGGCTGTCACATTCACGACAGCCTGGCATATTTTCCTCTTTGTATTATTAGTCAACTCCGCTATGGTAACAAACAGTACCAATATCTCAGTAGCTTAACCTGTGAATATTTACTTCTTGCTTCTGCTTTTACTATAAGTCAGTGGCTGTGAGGTGCCTGCTAAGCTCTTCTCCCTGTGTCTTCCCATTCCAGAATCCAGGCTTAAAGATAATTCACTATTTGGGACACACAGTTCTTGTGGCAGAGGAAAAAAAACAAGAGAGCTGGCAGAAACTCCAGATGCTCCTTTAAGCTTCTGCTCAGTCATCGTCATCATCATCATGTCCACTCACATTCATCACCCAAAGCCCTTCCACGGCCAAGCCCATTATCAACTGGGCAGGGACTCGCACCCTTCCCACAGAAGCTACTGCAAGACACACAGCAACAGGCAGGAAATGGCAATCCTCCCACATGGAAGGGGGAATCGATCGCTTCACAACAATAATACAACCTACCATTCCTTTGGACTCCACCCACATAATTTATATCCAATATGGGGAGTCTCCCCCCTGTCAACTAAAAAGAAATGTGATATGATTTTTTTCCTTCCTCTGAGAATTGTTACAAACCCCTAGGGCAACATTTGCCAAATGGTTCTTCAGAATATTACTGTCCCTTGATATGTTAACAGTTGTTAAGCAATTTAAAAGGATTCCATGGTCAAATAAGTTGGGGAAATGCTCTATATTAATTGCCCTCTCTTACTATTCACAATTCTTTATTATCAGATCAAATGTTCTGGCAACGCCGGCTATAAAGATACCTACTTAACCCAAGACTGAGATCACAGCTTTCTCTCCAAGATAGCATTATCACTAATATCTCAGGAGATTCTAGTCACTAACACTGCCCTAAAGGAATACAGGAGAACCACCCAGATGGATTCTTGTTTCTTTATTTGTGCGCCCAGGTCAAAGGACACCTAATGATGCTGAGAGTCAGTATCCTGACCTCCAAAAGAAGGCTTGGGTTTCCTGCCAAGATCAAACTCTGTGTTAGAAATCCAAAAATGCTAATTTGGATATTACCCTTTGCCTACTGAATTAAGTATAAGTACTGCTAACTGGCTTTGATGTCTTCCTTCCTTTATGCAACAAACACATCTTGAGTCCTCCTCTGTGCCAAGTACTCTGCCAGACACTGAGTACACAGTGTGAACAAAATAAACATGGGCCCTGCCCTCATGGATTTATCAGTTTAAGAGGAGACAAACATAAAACACACACAGTCATAGATAGCCGATGATCATAGACCCTCTCCGCAGCGGACAACGCAGTTGTCCACACATTCTTCTTGCAATGCTTCCTGCACTTAGCTTCCGAGATGCCACATTTTGCTGATTTTCCTCTGCATCATTCGCCTCTCCCTCCCAGTCTCCTTTGCTGGGGCTCTTCCTCCCCTGGCTAGCTTCTAAACATAGAGCACCCAGGGCCCTTGCTTGGGTCCTTCTCGCCTTCCGTCTCTCCCCTCCCCCCCCCAGTGATTTCATTCACCCTGACAGCGTTAAACTCCACATATGTGCTCCTGACTCCCAAATTTGTATCTCCGATGCGGAATTCCCCTCTGAGGATATAACCTCCCCCAGTTGAACCACCTTAGCACTTACCTCTCTCGAGTCATTTCATGCGCTCTCTTTTCTTCCAAGATTGTTTGGATACTTCCTTTAGGCTCCTCCTAATTTATAAACTCCTCGAGGGCAGGGATCCTTGGTCTGTTTCATGTTCGGTTTCCACAGTATGTCACATAGTAAGTGTTTAATATCTGATTATTGAATTTAATGTTTGAACGGAATTTCTGCTTTAGGGATCACTGAGACACACATGTAATGAAAGGGAATATTTTATTTCAAGAAATAATGCCTCACCCTTCGGTATTTCCAAATGAACAGCCTCAGATGAGAGAACACAGTTCCATATATTGGCATGAGGTGAATACTTACATTCAAAAATGCTAAATCAAGCCAGTATCATCCCTTGTGGTCACAGAAACCACCACAAAGGTTTTATAAATTGCTTGCATTCCTGCACCCCATCTGGCAATGCTGGTATCTTATAGCCACGGATGACTAACTCTTCACAATAGTCCCCAACTGAATCTACTTCCTACTTCAAAAGGAAAAGGTAAAAGAAAACAGCAAGAGCTTGTCCCAAACTCTCCCACCCAACCAGAGCAGAGATTCAATTGCATAATGCTGATGCCTCAATTTAGTAGTCAGGCCCAAAGAGGAGGTCAAAGAGGAAGATGCCCCCATGCAGGCACCTGGGTGGCTCAGTGAGTTAAGCATCTGGCTCGATTTTGGCTCAGTGGCTCAGGTCATGATCACAGGGTTATGAGATCAAGACCCTCATCGGGCTCTGTGCTGAGTGTGGAGCCTGCTTAAGATTCTCTCTCTCCCTCTCAATTGGACCAGCCCTTAAAGAGAGAGAGAGAGAGAGAGAGGAAGACCCCCTGCATTACAGAAATGTGTCTCCCCAGCAGCTCTAACAATAGCATGCGGCACCTGCACCTCTGATGCTTCATCTGAGTTTTGATCCTGTTTTTTCCAAGCCTCTCTCCCAGGGCCACTTCCACCAGTCGAAAGCAGCCCGGTTTTATACACCTTAGAAGAACAGAGGACTGATGGAAACTGAGCATTGTCTAGAGAAAAGCTAAGAACGTTTTTGTACTCGATGATTTGCACAAGTGAGTCGGGAGTCCCCCATGGCCACACAGGGAGGCCCTGATTATGAGACACAGTCCCCGTGGCACACCTCCTTCGTGTGTGTCCAGAGAGGCTGCCATTTCTCGTCTTGGCTGCCCTAAAGAAAAGTTTGCCTGTGGCCTTCACACGCTTGAAACTTAGGATTTAATCTCTCAAAATAAGAGGAAAATTGTCTGGATTACATCTTTTCTGCAAAAATAAACATTTTTCAACAGCCATAGCATTTTTTTTTTCCATAGCATTTTAAATGGTCTTCTTTCTTTGGGAGTGTCCCTTCCCCATCACACTTCCCTGAATAAACACATATTTACTAACAAGGGGTGGGTAGGATTTCCCTGGGAGTCTGGAGTGCTGTCCAGCTGGGTCCCCAACCGTGTTGGGAGTCAAGGCAAACACAGCAGATTGTGAGTAGAGGCAGCATTTCCCTCCCTGGCATGCTGCAGCTGTGACCCTCCGCTCAGCCTCTGGGTCACCAATCTGGAACTTGAGCTGATACTTTTAAAAATAAAGTATTCTGACAGCGAGAGATCATTATGAGCTGAGCCTTGCAAAAACCATCTTTCCCTGTGCGCTTCGAGTCTGTCTTCTTGGCATGTGCCATTCCCTATGCATCTTCTGTTATCCTACATTCCTGATTTCTCACCACAGCCTGGACACTGCGGTCAGTTTAGATTGATACTGTGCACTCTGTCACTCGTAATGCCAGAGCCATTTGATAGATGCCGGTCGTTCGTCACGCGGAGCAGCCCCATTGTGCCCTTCTTTGGTAACTTCGCAAGTTCACACAGTCACTGCTCAGTCACGCCCATAGGCAAACTCACAGACTGCTTGGCAATTAAAGCCCTGCCAACCGGACAGCTTGTTTTTCTACTCCATAATCTTTGCTTTCACTCATACTAAGCATTCATCACGCAACTCCATGTTCACCATGCTTTCCCTTGTCACCTCCATGACGTGTGTAATAGCACCTACATTCCAAACTGGCTCTCACCCAACCGTGCCACGGCGATCATAAACAACCACCCCTAACTGTGGTCAGCCAGGTGAGTATGATCAGCAATATTGTATTTACCTCCATCTTTGCCCCTCTACCCATCCCCACTTTCCACCACAGACTCACCACAAACCCCCAGTAACCAACCAGAAAGTTAGAGCTGCTCGGGGTGTGGCAATGGGGGGCCGGCAGGTGCAGAGCGGGCGAGGGTCCTGGGATGTGATGAGGGCACCGGGTTATGGCGACCCAAGCTGCTGTACCAACATCCACCCGCTCAAATACTAACTTTCCCACCTCGTTGGTTTAGGAAGTCTCTTGTTCTAGCCCCCAAAGCCACCTCATGGCCACGTCTTTGTATGTACACAGCTGCCTTCCCCAGAGGACCAGGGAATGGGGTCACGTTCCTCATCCATTGTCTCCTCAGTGAGCTCTGTCTCTTTAGAGCTGAGGCCATGTTTTAGCCATTCTCTCAGGCTCATTTCTTTTTTTCCTCCCAACCTGTGATAAAACAAAGCAAAGCAGTGTGTTAACTCAGAGCCCAAGAACTGGGTGGTGCCTTTGGAACGGTGTCTGGGCCGGAAGTCCAACTGGAAGAAGCATGGAGGATACACAGCTGCTACTGGGGCCTGTGGAAGCCGGTGGCACAGAGGGCCAAAGTGTTTGGGCAGCTGGGCCCGCCACATGCCTCTCCCAAGGAAAAGAAAGCGAGGCCTCCCCATCTTGGCATTTGCCCTCCTCTGGCAGCAAGACTCAACCCAGAGGATGGGGTCATCTCGCTCTCTCCCACTGGAGGTAGAATAGGGAAGGTCTCACGCCCCTCCTCTCCCTTTCATTGAAGGGTAAGGGGCTTTATTTGCTTCCCTGTGGGAGATGAAGCAGGGAATTTCCCTAGGGTTCTGGGAGAGCCCAGTTATGTCACCACCCTCTGCTCTAGGGGACAACCGGCAGGTTGGCAGATATAGGATCTGTATGATAAGATCTTAATTCCACAGCGGTATAGTTCCAGAACCACAGAGTTTGAGCTCCCCCTAAGCGCTGACATAACTACATTCGACTTTTTCATAAGCTTCTATCACCAAAGGAATAAAAAAAACATTTATCTTCTCCCTATCCCTGCCCTGTCCCTCAGCCCTACTCCCAACCAAGAACCTTGAGGAAAATATTTTTCTCCATTTCAGAGGAGAAGAGCAGGGAGTGCTTTTTCTAATGTGCAGAGAAATACTAAAAAGGAGAAGAGGCTTCAATTCAGCCTCTTTTAAACTAATAGCCTATCTGCTCCCAATCCAAGTTTTTCCCACTTTTTCCTCTTTTGGGAGATATTGTTGAATGGAAGGACAAAATTACCATTGTTTCATTTTTTTTTTTAATAAAGAGACTTCTACCAACAAAGGCATAAGATTAGTCTCTTATCAGCATGAAAGCCTCTGTTCTGGCCTCTCCATGTTCTACCTGAGGACCATCAGCCCCCCCACCCACCCAGTTCTTCCAGCAAGCTGGGGAAACCAAAGAGGATTTCCAGAGGCAGCAATAACTTTACATTCTGCCCACAGCTCTCTCTGTGTGGCAGGAGATCTTCACTGTGAAATCAGCAATTCCAGGAAAGCAGAAGATAATTCACCGCCTCCAAACACAGGTGGCCACTTCAGGGCGCTGGACATATTTTCACTCTTAAAGGCAGGGCTCCTTGGATAACTATGATCTGCTGTGAGCCTAGGAATTTCAGGGCAAAAACAAGGAAGGGAGGGTGGGAAGGAAGAAAAAGAGAACACGAAGTTGGAATACAGCAAGAACCCATTACTCTCCAGATCTGGTGTGCAATAGGCTGCATTCCATTTCTCTCTCACACACATACATAGTGATATGTTGTCCAGGGTAAGGAATCACAGCGAGTGGGCTCCCCTGGCTGAATTCTGCCTCTCAGAAGGGAGTTGGGTAGAGCAGAATTTGGATCTCAAAGGTCAAGGCGGGATTAAGAGGAGCAAGAACCACAGACTTAACCCATTTCAATCAGCATAGGACCTGGAAGGACAAGGAACACAGTCCCTAGCAAAAATTTACTAAACACCCAGTAAGTGCCCAGCACTGCTATAGGGCGCTCAAGGGAGCAGGGAGATGGCTGATGCTGACCTAAGCAGGTCCTCATGGTCTCTGATTCATAGGAGGTCAGTGGCAAGAATCACCAGGGAAGAGGGCTGTTGAGGGTCTATGCTGGTCCTGGAAAAAGGGCAAGGAGAAGACTGGTAGACCCTCCTGGTCACAGGCTTTGCCTTGTCCCCTGAACACCACACTGCAATAAGCCTTGACTGCACTACAAGGTTTATTCTTTGACTAAATGATTCTCTTACACAATGGTTTTCAACCCTGGCTGCACATCAGAAGTGCCTAGGGAGGTTTTCAAAATCCTGATGCCCAGACCCCACCCCAGATCAATTAAATCAGACTCTCTGGGGGGTGGCACCTAGGCTTCAGTATTTTTTAAACCACCCCCGGTGATCCCAATGTGTGGCCAAGATTGAGAACCACTGCGTGGAAGTAATTGTCCTAATTACTTCTCCAGCTTTTCCCTGCCTCTACATTCCTCTCACCCAAGCTATTATATTCTCTTTTATTTTTAGTTTGTTCTACTTTGTCATTTCAGTAGATAATTCTATAATACTCCATTAAACTTTTTTTCATGCTTTAACCCTGCTTTCTCCCATTTAATTTTCATTGCCCACTCCACTCATTCCATCTTCCCATTATGTCTGTTTTGTGTTTTCTTTAGTCCAGCATCAACATTTAGAGGGTGATTGATACGGGCAGAGTACGGCAGTAGGCACTTAACTCTTACTAAAAATTAAATCCAACGCAATACAATTTTCTATTAAATTCTGTGCCACAGTTATGGGCTCTTGTCCCATGGAAGACAGGCACAGGGCAAAGTCTATCTCCCTTCCTAGGAAGCAGCTCCCTTGGTATATATATAAAAGATCCAAAATAAATATATTGCCACAAAAAATAAAAGGAACATCCACAAATAGGGGAGAAAGAAGGATTCAAAGCTGTCCAAAGCTAAATAACATCTCCCCTTCCAGAAGCTTGGCCTCACTCTAGCAGAGAGATGCCGCCATTTTCAGCAGAAAGAAAAAGTCCCTAGATGGTCTGAACACCTGGTGAGGCTGTTCTCTGGGGGCAGAATGTCTGTTGATTCAAGTTCATGTCCTCATTGTCCCCAGGCAAGCCCGAGAGCACACAGGAGTGTCGCTGAGCCACTTGGGGCTGAGATGATGAAGAAAGGGCCAGGAGATGGTTCTGGAAGCTGAGGACTTCCGTCCTCAGGAGAAGCCACACAGTGGATCCGCCCCCTTCTCCTCCTGCTGCCCAGCTGCAAGAGCAGCCGTGGAACCTCAGAATAGTAGGCCTGCAGCTTCCTGGGCCAGGTGAGCCCCAGAGAGCCTGAAACATCATCACCCCCACAGAGCCCAGCCCAGCCCTGAGCACACCAGAGAAGCCGATGGATATTTGCCCTATAATTGGGTGAATAAATAAATGGCTCCCTGATGAAATTACTCCTGGGAGAATTTGTGGAAAGACTGAAATTGGAAGGTGGCTCTGTAATCCCACGCTGGTACCTTAGTCTCTAGATATTCCGATATGGTTCCTCAATTTCTCCTATCTTCCTTTTCCCTTAATTTTGTTTTTCAGGAATCAAGCCAGATGCCTTATTGAAGTAACAAGAGATGTTTGTTCCTTTTAGAGGAAGCAAAATTTTGCAGTGCAAAATCACAGGGGGTAAAAATGAATAATTATACTATCTACTGATATAAAAGGAACCAAGATAGTGTCCTGAAATTTGTATACCAACAAGAAGAATTCTGTGGCCCCAATCTCCAGAGCGACTTTACTAATAGATGCCAGTTCTCCCTGGAGATTCTTGAAGCCCCAGTAAGAGAAGAGGGGACGGATTATTTTGCTGCCCTACCCAGGGTACTGCCCTCTGCCTCTGGGTCGGTCACAAACCAAAGCTTGCCCCTCGGCCTTCCGCACTGGCCAGCTGACCCCCAGTGCAGGTCTAACTGTAGATCAATCACAAGGTGTATTCGTGTCCATTATTTCATCGCTACATGAGGCAGTATTATCCCCATTTTTTTTATCCAGAAAACCAAGGCCTGGAGAGCTTAAGTGACTTGCAAGTAAGATGTGGTGTCGGATGCAAACCCAGATCTTCCAACCCTAAATCCAGTGGTTTCTCTGTGAACGTACAGCTGCCTCTTGAGAACCAGAGCAGGCAGTGAAAAAAGAGGATCCCCAAGTTCCAGGACCCTGTCCAGCCCAGTCTTATAAGTCATATTCTGTCTGAAGCTTGCCTGAGCAGGGTAGGGTTACCCAGCTGCCTGGGTAACGGGCTAGAGTCCACGGGCTGCAAATTCAAAGAAATGGATTATAAGCTCAAGGAACCCACTTGAAGAACAGGAAAAGCAGCTCTCTGCTTGAAGTTATGGGGATGTGAAGGCTGACACTTGGATTCAAAGGCTTGTGAAGGTCCCTACCACCCTCAAATCTTTCATTCTTCCTTCTTTCTCAATGAGACCAATAGACACATCTTCTGTTGCCATGTGATCCATCAGTTGATTTGCCTGGGACTCCCAAGCAGCACCCCAGCCCTGAACATGAAATATTAATGATCTCAGCCTTATAGCCACCTCTAGCCATCTTACACTACTAAGGAAGCAGGAAGTGCCCGTGGTAGTTTATATGTTGGGTCATCAGTGCCTTTTTCAACCCTCCCCTATCTGGTAAGGCTGAAGGGAGCAGAAGTTCCTATAATGATATGGCCTGTCTTTAGAGCCACAACCCAAAGATCCGGGGTCCTTCCTATCGCCGCCATGTTGGGAATGAGCTCCTCAGTGGTCTTCCTTTGCTCTCCTTGTATGTTATAGACAGCAACTCACTTTCAGGTCAGACATCCTGTGGGCAGAAGAAATCATTTCACTTCAACCAGAATTTTTGAGAACCAGTATGGGCTCAACAGGTGCTTTGGAGAGATTACACAGAAGATAAAGACAGACCAATTAACAAGTGCAAGGCAGCACTCATACATCATAGAGCATAATATACAATGACAACTTCAAAATTTCTACAAATGAGGGGCTGAGGGGTGTCTGTCTGGTTGGAAGATGCCTCAGGAACTTGCCTTGAGGCTGTATTTTCATAGCACCTAAGATTGAGAAAGATGTTAAAGAACAAAAGACTGGTGGTGGTTATGGGGGAGAATAGATAAGGCCCCCCAAGCACTCTTGCCTCTCCTACTAACTGTTCAAGTCTCGGGTATCTCAATTTTTGTTTTTATTTCTCTTTTTTTTTTTTTTCACCGTGGTAAGTGGTGAAGGAACAGACGATCCCCAGGGCCCATGAAGCTATGGCATAATTGGTGGTCTTGACACAGAAAGAATAACTGAGCACAGGGAGCACGGGCTGCACAGAGCCTGAGAAAGGCAGAGTCCACTGGCTGGGCCACGACACATTTTCCACCTTCCACCTGGGCACCCCACAGTACACTCTATCTGTGTTCAAGTTCCAGCTTGTTCCTGCCCTGCGCCCAGGCCCGGCTGGCGGCAGCAGGTGCCAGCTCTCCTCGCCTGGGTATGGCACACCTTCTAACCACGCTCTGTGCCAAGCTTCCACCAGAGCATCACCTCTTCCCTGCCCCTACTGTCTTCTGCCTCTGGCTTTGATTTTATTATTTATACTAACTCTCTCCTAGCCAGGCCCAGAGGAAGGTTGCTTTTGTCCATTAACAGTAAATTTAAAATTACTCCTAAGCTGTGGCAGATATAAATCACAGTCATAAACATAAGCACATTCTGGAGATTTTTCAGAACGACTTCCTGCATGATTTGGGATAGTTCTACAATAATTACCTAGGAAGACAAGCTTATTTGAGCCCTGTTAACCATTGTTTTGATATTAATGCAGCTTTAAGCCCACAGCACTTCCTCCTGCCTCAGGGCTTTTTTTTTTAACATGTTCTTATTTCTTATTTTGAATGTTTTTTTCCCTACAAATGCCCCTATTCCTGGTGTATCAGGCAGAGTCCAAGCAGGAGACAGATGGTACTCTTGAAGGCATGATTAGAAAAAAAAAAATCTAACAAAAGGGACATGTACAAGATGTGAGCAGGTGTTATGGATTGCATTTATCTCTCAAAAAAAAAGCGGGGAATACGTTGAAGTCCTAACTCCCAGTACCCAGAAAGTGATCTTATTTGGAAATAAGATCATTGCAATGGAGATAATTAGTTAAGATTAATGTAATTAGTTAAGATAAGGTCATACTGGAGTAAGGCGAGCCCCCTAATCCAATATGACTGATGTCTTTGTAAGAAGACAGCCATGGGAAGACAGAGACAGAGAGAACACCATGCGACCACAAAGGCAGAGCCTGGAGTCGTGCAGTTGTAAGCCAAGCCAAGGAACACCAGAGATGCCAACAAACCCCCAGAAGCTAGGGAGAGTCAAGGAAGGATGGCCCTACAGGTCTCAGAGGGAACCTGGCCCCGCTGACATCTTGAGTTCAGAACTCAAGCCTTCAGAACTGTTAGACAATGAATTTCTCTTGTTTTAAGCCATCCCGTTGGTGGTACTTTGTTAAGGCAGTCATAGGAAACCAATACAGCTGGGTTATGGGAAACCAAAACCAGATGATGAACCACCCTTGGGTCTGTCTGGCAATAGAGAAGCCACTACCACCCTAGGCCCAAAGCATGGAGCGGAGGAGCCTTTCCTGGGACCTGCAGCTGTAGGAGAGCGGCTGAGAGGAACTATGGCCTCCTGCAGAGGGAGGAAGGCGCTGCCAATCCGCAGCCTGACAGGAAGGGATCTGGGGTGATACCACTCCGCCTCTCTCTCCTCCTTCTCTCCAATCTCCTGATGGTGCCTCCCATTGGTCAGACTAAATGGGATGCCAGAGAGCAAAGGAACCAGGCAGATGTTGTCCGTCCAGGTCAGCCTCCTCAAGGATGAGGTAGAGTAGATCCAGAGGGACAGACACTACCTAGCAAGCCTGGATAACTTCTGCTTTTGAATCTCAGCTGCAAAGTCACTTCTTCAGGGAAGACTTCCCTGATCTCCTCACCAGGTCCTTGCCCCTGTAACATGCTCTCATAATCCCTCTGCTTCTACAGAGTGCTTATCACAACTGCAGTGAAGGAATTTATTATGCAAATCATTAAGTGATGACCAGCTCCCACGCTAGAATGCAAACTTCAGGAGAGAAGAACCACATCTGCCATTCATCAGTGAATCCTGAGAGTCTGGTACATAGTAAAAATGACTGATTTTTAGGATGTGCCAAGAGCTAAGCAACCTGATATAAAAAAGATCAAGTATGGAAGTCCAGAGACTTCCTTGGCAACTTTCAAGGAACTGAGGAGAATGGGCACCTACAGATAGGTAGTGATGGTATAATGTGTAATTCCAAAGAATATGACCAGCTTGAGTACTTGGTAATTGTCCTCTAGGAATTCTGGGTAAGGCGGGTCATTGGGTAATGAGATGAGGACAGGATGGGGAGAGCAACTACCATGAGGTCAAGCCAAACTGAGCTTTTGCTTCTATCGGAATTTCCTCAGGCCAGTCTGGTTCCAGTCACACTGGAGAAAACAGAAAGCTTAGGTGGGTCTCTCTTCTACTAGCATGAGAATATATGTCCCACATCCCACACCCTAGATGCTGGACGCCACCTTTGCTCTTACCTCTTCGCATACCAAGTGACCCTCTTCCCACCTTCGGCTGCACCCTCTAGTTTCCATTATTAATTTACCTGTTTTATTTCAAAATTTTATAGATTACTTGTCTTGAAATTCAAAAGTGTAGGTCCCAAGAATTCAAACACTCCTCTCCTCTGAAGGACATATAAATGCAGGCTGTCATAAACTGGGATGGAGTGGTGGTTTTTAAGTTTTTTACAATATTTTGCTTCGTGTAATTCGACTTAGGTGACCTAAGAACCCTTCAGAAAAGAAGATAGATGAGCTCAATAAAGATCAGGGAAACTCTGGCTCAAATGTGGAGACCATGCTTCGTTGGATTGCTCTTTTACACTTGGGGAATCACCCTTATCCAACTTTGCGTGGAGGGAGTTTGCAGTAAACACAGTGGTCATTGCAACACCCGCAGTCCTTGTGCACATCCCATATTGATCTGCTCAGTTTTTGGTTCTTTTGATTACAGCTGTAAATGTCAATAATTCTTCTTGGTATTAACTATTAACATCACTGCAGAGCAAACATGTACATCTAACATGAAAATGGAGAAACAACAACAAACTTAACTTCTAGGGTGGAAAGCAGAAACCTTGTTATCAATCAAATAAGCTGCCTTCACCTCCTCTCACTTATCTGGACCACATCATGGAAGGTGGCCTTGTCATCCCATTAATAGGCAACTGGCTCTGCGAGCCTCCTGTGATTGACAAAGTCCCTCCTGGGGAACAGAGCAGCTGCCCACGGGGGCTGGTTTCATCAGGCAAAAATGCATCCCAGAGTGTTGACTCAGAGGAAGGACCAGGCAGAGAGTGAGCTGGGAGGCAGAGCTGCCCCTGAGGGTAGCCTGCGGAGGCTGTCCTCCCTCATCCATCTCAGCCTCTTCTGGACAGGTGAGGCAGATCCTGGGACCTCAGTTGAGCAAGACTCAGTAACAATGAGGCATGGAGGCTGCCAGGCCCTCACACTCATGGTCAGTGCCCCTTCCACGGGGATCTCAGCCCCCATCCTCACAGAGCCCCTCTCATATCTTCTCTCTCAAGAGTCATGTCCGCTGTTACATTGGTCCAAGACCTAGTAGTGACTGTATGTGTCTGCAGGCAGAGGGAACTGCCATCCTCCAGGGCTCCATGGAAGGAGAAACAATCACTGACTACCATATCAACTGGCACAGGGAAGTCCCAGGGTGACACAATGACTTTCAGATGCCAAGAAGGACCATCTATGGCCCTGGTTTTCAGGACACGTTCCAAAGTAAAATTGATGCTTCCAACAACCAGGCTCTACTTGCGATCCTTGAGGCGTCAGAGAGAGATGAAGGCTCTTACTACTGTGCCGGTGACCCCATCCTTGCTGCAGGTCCACTTCTGAGCGGTTCAAAACCATGGAGATCTACATAGAACAGCAGCTCCAACAAGACTGTGATTGTCTCTTGAATAAATCAATGAAGAAATGGCGGCCAGAGAAGGCTAGCATTCCTTGTCTTTCCTTCAGGCTCAGTCACTCTTGGCCTGCCCGTGTACACCCACAGTGTTCAGACAGACCACTCCCAGTGGGGTGTGGCCAGGGGATGGCATGCAGGAGAGAGGAGAAACAAAGCCAAAGGCAGGAATTGTAACATTCCCTGTGCACTCTTCTTTTTTAAAATATTTATTTATTTGTTTGAGAGAGAGAGCACGTGCACACACACGACAAGAGGGGCAGAGGGAGAGGGAGAGGGAGAGAAGCAGACTCCCCACTGAGCACAGAGCCTGACCCTGGGCTGGATCCCACAACCCTGAAATGACCTGAGCTGAAATCAAGAGTCGCACACTCACCCAACTGAGCCACCCAGGTGCCCTTCACTGTACTCTTAATGGTTTTGGGGGGTTTTTTTGTTTTTGTTTTTGTTTTTTTTGAGCTTCATAAAAGATTTGGCCACATACCCAAAGTGCTTAGGGCTTGGTACTTCCCAAAGTATGATAATAGGTAATGTCCAGTTTCTCCCTAACCAGAGTCACCAGAAATCTAGCTGTGCTACAGGAGGAGGCTGGGAAGTTGGGAAGACCTCTCCCTTCCTCCAGCATCAGCAGTTTGCACTTCTAGTCATCTTGCCCAACGTGAAGAACAAGACTCCATCTCTAGCATCTACATTGTTTTCATGATTACTCACTGGATATGTCGTTTGCCCTCCCTTCCATCTCTATCTCTTCACTTCCTCTTCTCTATGTGCTAGAGACAAAATATTGACAAATTTCTTCCACTGGCACTTCCTCATCCTTCTTTGAACAGCTCAATGTAAACTCCACTTTAATCTTGACCAATGTACTTTTCCAGATTTAGGTGATGGACAGCTTATGCTGAGGCTAAACCTGTGGCCTTCCTTCTGGCATCATTGAGAAAATCTACAATTCACTTTATGAAACACCCCATGGGAACTTCGGGTGATGATGGATATGTTCGGCAACTTAATTGTGGTGATGGTCTCGTGGATGTATAGGTATCTCAAAGTTCATCAGACTGTGCACTGTAAATATGCACGGTTTGTTGCACATCAAGTATAATTTGATAAAGTTGTAAAAAATACTTTTTAATTTAAAATACAATTTTTTAAAGCTTCCTTGGACTACTTCAGGCGATGTCTAGGGAAAACTTTCTCCAACTAACACTACTAATCAAAGATACTGCCCTCCACAGAATTACAAAGAGGCTGACAAGTGTTTGCTAGACACACACAGTCAGTTCCAGTCAGGGCTTCTCACTGTTCCGCCAAGGGTCTTCCCAATCCCCCCATCTCTCATGATTCTGCCTGAAATATGTGTGTGTGTGTGTGTGTGTGTGTGTGTGTGTGTGTGTGTGTAGAGAGAGAGAGAGGGAAGGAGAGGGACAGACAGACAGGGAGACAGAGAGAGACACAGAGAGATATGATTAGATAGATATAAACCCATATATATGTATACAAAATATATATACACACACTATATATAGTAATAAAGTATAATCATTCTGTGTATTTTAGCCATGACTCCCCATGAGCTCTCACCATTTGTCTCCCTAAACAGCTATATTCCAACCCTTTAGGGAATCTCTCCTTTTTATTCTCCACCCCACACCCACTCATTCTGTCCTAGTGTCCTGATTTCAACACAGGCCTGGGCCTGGTATCCACCTCTCTGCCCACCCTGTTGGGTTGCATCTTTGGCTGAACCGTCGGCAAGTGTCTGAGTATTGACTCTGCCTTTGGATAAAATCAAGTTCCCAGATCCCCATCTAGATCAAGCACCCTGAGCCCCACATTCTGGGAAAGGAGTTGCATCCAACCTTCCTAGCATGCATCCAAGTTACCACACAGTCCCTGTCACAACTCATCAAGCCCACTGCCTGCTACTCATATCCAGTTATTTTTGTTTGAATGAATGGTAGGTAGGAAGGTGGAGTGCATCTCCAAGACTAAAAGGGTCCAATTCTTCTCCCAGTTTGAAATCATGACTTTGGAAAAGAATGACATTTGGAAGCTAGTTACATAGATGGTGTCCAAGTTTTGGAACCATGGTTTTATAAGGCCTGCAAGATGGATTCCTAGGACCCAGTGGGTCCTCCTGACAGACATTAGGAAGACTGTCTTGAGGAGGAGGAGGAGAAAAACTACGTGGACAAATCCATAAAACTGCAGGTTAGCTGTACTAAAAGCTAACATCTGTTGAGTGCTTATTGTACATCAGGTACTACTGAGTACTTTACATGTGTTATGATGTAATCCTCTCAACAACCCTATGATGCATTTTCTGTTATTATTCCCATTGTACAAATGAGACAGAAAAGCTAAAACACTTGCCCAAAGTACCACATCTAGTAAGGGAGGGTGACAGGTTTCTGATTCTGGAGCCCTCTCGAGGACACTGTCTGTGATTCAGGGTGGGGCAGGTACCATAGAGGAGGCAGTCTCCAGGATGTGTCAGAAATAAGGAACAGCAGGGGCTGTGCCCTCACCCTCACCACTAGACCTATTCAAACTGATGATCTGTGACCATCTGTCAAGAAACTGGGACAATGCTGCAGTGGTCCCACATGACTTCTCCAATGTTTTCTAATTCTGAGATTTTGTGATCCTGACATAAGCTTCACACTGTCTTCTAAAATCATCTGTATCTCTTCATCTTTGAAATGGGGATAACGAGTTCCAACTTCGCTGTGTTGTTGTAAAAAGCTAACAATAGAAAGTAAAGGGCACCACACATAGTAGCTCTTCAGTAGTTGTTACGTATCATAAGAGCAAATGATAAAATGCAATCATCAGGGGAAAAGCAAATTCAATTACTGAGGGCCAACAACATGCAGCCACTTTTCAGGTGTGGACTCAATCCTTCTGCCGATCCCATGAGGTCATTACTGTCAGTTGTGTTTTACAGATACTGAACCTCAGAGAGCCCGGGGGACTGACCTAAGTAAGGTCACAGAAGCAGAGCCAGGATCTGGGTCTGAGTTGAAGGCTGACGGTGCTGGCACTGGGCTAAGGGCTGGAGGATCTACTGAGGAAATGCATCACCTATAACAATATCTGAGTTAAAGAGTGGCTGGGAACAGGTGTGTGATGTCCAGTCATCTGGTGCTACAGACCTTGTTTCTGACTTCTTGTCCAGTCCCCAGAAGAGGGGGTGGGGGCGGGGGTATCTAACTCCTTCCACCTCCCATCTCTCCCTCCCTTGCTTTAAAACACCAGTTGCAATTTCAGCTTCCAGCTGAATTCCAGCTTCCAGCTTCAGCTCCTGAGATATTTCGCACCTCCTCCTCCCCACCCCCGCCCAGCTGAAGGAAGACAGCTACTACCCGGGGGAGATAACACTTGTGCTCCTGAGCCCCACCCCTAGGTCAGCAGCTTTTCTCCCAGGCCACAACACAGGAAATTAACCCACATATTTATTCCTCCCCTCTGATGTTTGTCAAATGTAATATCTTGTTGGACTCTCTTAGAGTTTCTGGGGTGCTAACGTACTCACTGCCTTCTTTCCTTCTCAGGAGGCCTGCCTGGAATGGCAGCTACAGGGGTCTGGGGCTAATGTGAAGAGAACCTGAGAAATTCTATGGGTCTCTGGCAGATCCACAGGACGGCTAAATTTACCATCCACAGATATCTCTACTGCGTGGCAAAGTATGAGTTTGTCTCTTCCATTTTTATTGACTTATTATCCATCATAGGAAGAGAGCAAAAGGGCTCAAGATCTGTCATTTCCGGTTCTCTGCATTCAAAATGAGCAAAGTGACACCAGAAAGCACTTGAGTGAATTCAGGCTTTAGGTAGGGTCTTAGGCTGCTGTGGCATCTCTTGGCTGATAACTCTTCCTCTTCCGTGCCTGCAAACTGAAGAGACTCCAGACTCGACGCTTCTTGCCTACTCTTCCTTTCAAAGTACTGCCCCCAAATATGAGTGGAAGTGGGAGGATTATACACCTGTAATTTTTTTTGTCAGAGCACTTCATTCATTCCTCCTGCAAAGACCACCTCTCCTCCCTGCTTACGTGTTCTCAGCAGCATTTATCACCATTTGAGGGGCTGTGTATTTTACTTGCTTATTTATTTCTAATTTCGCTCTCCACTGGAATGTAAGCTCCATGGTGGCAGGGATGTTGTCTGTTTTGTTCAATGCCTTCACTCCAGCACTTAGAGTAAGTCTGGCACAAAAGAGATACTCAATAAATGCAGAGTAAGCGAGTGAGTGAGCGAGTGATTTGGTGAGTGGGTGGTATGTGCTGTGCTGGATGCTAGGGGTATAATCGCGCACAGGCCTGTTGCTAACTCTGCTTCCTGACATGCTTTCTCCCAGCCTCCTCTGTCCACTAACAAAGTGCTATAAACTGTAACAAGATTTTCTGAGGGGTTGATAATAGAGTCCTCTGGAACAGCAAATAACTTAGTTTTGGAGAGTAGACATTAACGCTCCTCTGTTCCTTGAACATCCCCCATGAGAGGGATAAATGGAGAGAATGGCCAGCTTTCCACCTTTTTTTCCCTTTTAATCCTAAGGCCACAGGCCTTGAGTCCTGATGGGTAAACACTGAACATTTCTACTTTATTTCACAAAGGAATTTTGTAAACTTTCTCTCCAAACCAGGGGCACACCATTTTGTAACCAAAAGCCACAGTAACAAATTTTCCCAAACAAAAGAGCAATTCCTAACTCCCTGTACCCCTACCTCCACCACAACCACTACCCACCAAATGATTTTGGTATTCTGCAAGAATGCAGAATCCCCGGGGGTCTTATTTTTTCAGCAATTCGTACATACGCAAACACATACATTGTGAATGGTGCACATTAGTGCGTATCAACTCCTGAAGGAATTCTCCGGATGTTCAGGGTCTCCCAAGGCAGTAGTCAGCCGGGGGGAGCAAGTGCCACCCAGCATGCGGGACTCAAGAGGAAAAGGATCTAGTGACAGGACAAAGGAAATCAAGCCAAAACGCAATTGCTTGCACTAATTTCAACAACACGGCAGCTTCTCAAGCTCTGTGTTTAAATAAGAAATCTAAAGGCCATACTTTTTTATTTACCTGCATCCATGTGGGAGAATAGGGAAGTTTAAATTATCTTTTTCTGGCTTAAGGGCAAAGCCTCATGAGTATTTATAACTTTCAGAGAAAGAAATATCAGTATAAATATATTACTAGGGTAACAAATTATTAAGAAGGAAGACCAATGCAAAGTCTAGAGTTTTGGAGACTGAAGTTGCTTTCATAGAATGTGATGACATTCATCTATTTCTTAAATAACAATTTATTAAGTGCCTACTACGTGCCAGGGCCTCATCTAGATACACTGGTAATACAGTACTCAGAAGCTCTTGAATTTATTTCAGTGAAAATAAACACAGAAGAAGAGAAGAGATATGTTAGGTGGTAGCAGCTGTCGTGGAGAAGACTCACAGGAAGAGAGGGTGTTTCCAGGGGTTTGGGAGGTAGATAGCTACTTTAAACCAGGTGGTCAGGAAAGGCTGCAACGAGAAGCTCACATTTCAAAAAAGGCCCTAGAGAGAGCCGGGAGAGTAATATTTGGAGTCTGAGTGTTTGCCAGACTTTTTGGCTAGAAATGATATTTTCATGTCCAGGTTTGTGACCTGTAATAGTACCAGTTTTTCTGTAGCCTGGGGGAATAAGCAACAGTCTTTCCTTCTTACCTGCTGAGAGCTAGTTTTCTCACTAACAGTTCAGACTTTCGTTTTTCAAGACCAAGTGATGGAATTCCATTAAATAGCACAAAATGGGGAGGAAGCAGTCCTGAAAAGGTCAAAACTTAGAAAACTTAGAAAAGGAAAATGGCAGAACTGGATTATTGGTAAATGGAATATGGGACATGGAACATCGAGCTGTTTGTTTTCTCTCCCTACTTATGTGACCACATTCCTTGGGTTGATGAGTTCCTCCTCCCAATCGTAAAAGGAAAGTATACAAATCTGATGATGCAGTTCTCTCGATGGTACCCAAGAGGACCCTATGCCAGCATCCCCAGGAGAGGATCTGCAGCCTCATCTACACTTGCAGATCGATGCACCTTCCAAAAAACGGTCCCAATAGACAGAGAAGCTAAATAAAACATGTGTTCATCTCAGTGAGGTTCTTGGTTTTTCCTCATCTCCAGGAAGCCAGCCATAGGTAAACCTGGGGGATTTGGAGTAATTGTGGAGAAAGCTGGAGTATCTTTACAATTTCCTGCAAAGCTTTAGGGATTCACCCTCCAGGACTTCTGGGTCTGCTGGGACCACAAGGCTCAGGATTGGCCCCGGAGTTGGTTTCCATCTTCACTTGCCACTTGACAAAAGTGAGCAACATTACTCAGAGGCAATGAGAAGGAAAATCAGCACCCACAGGGACAACACCAAGGAAACACAGCCCAAGTCTGCGCTGTCGGAAGTTCTGTCACATCGAAGGCTCCTCATGCATAAAGACTTAACTGTGTTTGCGTAGGACATATTATCATCATGAGGGATTGATAGAGGATTAACTGTCTCAGTTGTCTAAAAAAACAAAGAAGGTTTTTTTTTTTTTTTTCATGCACTGAGTTTATAAATAAGGGCACAAAGAACCACAAAGGGATCAGTGTAACTGGCACTATAAATTGAAATCAGAGTGGTGGCACAGCAATTATATGCCTCTGTAGGAAGAATCAACTTGACAATCTCTGAGTTCACAGCCAGAAACCATCAAGTGTTCATGTGAAGGATGTCCTCAGCCCTATAGCCCTACCGCTACCCGCACCCCCCACCCCCGGCCCTGCAACACACACACACACACACACACACACACACACACACACAGAACAGTGCAAAACTCTACCTACCTCCTGGTTCAACCTCTTCAGTTGAAGAAGTAGAAACAGAGGAATGGAGAAATTAAGTGACTCCCACCATCACATAACCAGCTGAGTGCAGGTATCCCAACTCCGGGTCCAATATTCCTTACACCACACTCTGACCCCCGGTTGCCACAGGAAAGCACCCTACCACCCCTGTATTTCCAGTCCACATCCCTGCTGTGCCATTCTCCCCTCCAGTCAGCTGGAAAATCTTTCTCCTCCCAGCCAAGGTGAGCCCTGTATAGTGCCCTTGCAGACGGAAGAGTAGGAAGTCTCTTGGGTATTGTGGGAGTAAAGACCCATCAAAGAATCCCAAAGGGCTTGACGACAGTTCTACCTTTGCTTTCTACCTCTTTCTAAAGAAACTCCTTGAAATCTTAAACTCTGCCCTGGGTCCTTTTGCATTCCTATGGGTGCCTAGCATCATACTGAGTGCACAGCAAGTGTGCAGCATAAAGAAGAAAGCCTGGGCTCCCTCTCACTCATCTCAACCTAAGTAAGCCCCACTCCTTAGAGACCTGGCTCCTTACTCCCTGCCCTTTGTCCCCACGCAATACCTCTGATCCTCTCTGCCGAGGAATTGATAAATCAATGGCCAGGGCCTGCCTTCCATTCAGACACAAATTCTCCCCTCCTTTTTTTTTCCAAAATAAATGAGAGCCAACCATACAACAATGTTGTTAAGAAAGAGAAAACCAGTGAGGTGCTGTGGGATTGTGAGAATGACAATGTTATACCCAGCATTGGTCAGTGCCTCCCCCAGGGGCACAGGCCTGCCATGTTCCTGAGTTACCCCGAGTAAGTCTTAGGAAAATTAAACAGTGTTGAATTGTGGTATGTGAAGGGTTATTAGACAACAGAAGAGAAACCTGCTAGACTGGAGCCTGTGTTCAAAACCTGGTTCTCCCTTCAAGAACTTGACCCCATCTCTTCCCTTCCCCAGGCTCACTTCTAGAAGGTGAAGGAGCTGGAAATGGTACAGCCTGAGGTCCCTTCCAGTTCTTCCCCTCTATGACTGTATGATCGGTTGTCCTCATTTCCTAGGAGCTGAGAAAAAGCGAAAACATTCTGAGCAAAAAGAAGTTAAAAATGAGGATCTCCTTGAAATGAAAATCACCAACAACTGTAACGAGGCACCAGTAATAATAATTGATGGTCTACAGTCATGGGGTACTTTTCTATATACAAGTCACTGTTCAATGTAGTGTACAGGTTTTAATTTGTTTAATCTTCGCAACAACCCATTGCCCTTATTATCCTTATTTTACAAATGAAGGCACTAAAGCAAGGAGAGGTTAAGGCTTTGCTCAAGGTCAGACTGCTGGTGAGTGGCTGAACTTGGACACAAGCCCAGGAAACCTGCCTCCAAAAGTATGTGCCACACAACTCAGGAGTCTCCGTTCCCTGGAGCTTATCAAAAGCGATTTCTTAAATAACATCTGTGGGCAAAAAAGTGGGCCCAGTACCTTCCCAGAGTCTTTTCTGACTGCAGTAGGCTTTCCTCTGTAAAAGGAAGCTATACCAGGAGGGCAGAACTATTTCCTATTGGGGGCCCACGATTCTACCCTCACATGTTGCCTCCAGGACTGATAGCCTCTGTGTGTGGTGTGAAAGCCAGTCTCCAGCTTGGGGTATCTGCCTGGGCTGACCTTCCTTGTACTGGTCCTTTCTGGTAAATGCATGAGTCATCATTTCTGAGGTAGTACGAGGTCTGTGTCTGACAATTCTTATCAGTGCTGCCCCTTTTGCAGAGGTCCGGTCACTAAATTCTTAGTCTTCAGAAAGCTTTGCCTTATCCAGCTTTGAGGATATTCTCCTGCAGGGCCTCCCCAGTCTTAGGGTACATTTAATGCACCTTTTTAGGTATTGAGAGATCTTTTCCCACCCTTACAAAGGAACTTATAAAGTGGGGTAATTAACCTGTGAAGGATTACATTTGTCCATCATCATGCTGCCCATGCTGTCTACATGGGGTTAGTTTTCACTATAGTACTTGGCCAAGAAAACCCAGTTCCCCTAAATGAATCCCAGTGATAAATATCCCCTATCCCCATTTCCATGCTCTGGCTTCTTCCATTAAAGAACTATAGGGAACTTATTCAGGGGGAACTGGAAAGAAAAGCTAGGGAACCAAAGTTGTTGTCTCGCCAGAAATGTATGTTCTGACGGGAGAAGATAGTGAAGGGTACCTGTGCCAAATCACATGCTGGAAAGAAGCTATCTGAGATCCGGGGAAACTTCCACCTGCTAAGAAGAGCTTGCAGTCTGTTAAAAAAAAAAAATGGGAGTCAGAATTCTTACCTCTTTTCGTATAACTGTGGATAAGTCAGTTAACCTCTTCAAGCCTCAGATTCTCATCTGTACAATAAAGAGTTTATATTTGATCTCCACGGTCCTTTCAGCACCACCAACAACAAATTATAGGTCCTTGCCCAGCAAGAGAGAGAAGGAAGAAGCCATCGGACAAAAGAGATCAAATTTGACAGATTCCCAAGATCGGGAAGCACAGATTTCTGCCTAGCTAATTCCTTTACGTGACCCCATAAGGATAAAATTTTTAAAAAAGAACAAAATGAAATACACTCATGGTTAATCAAAAGGGATTGAAAGTCATTGCTAACCTCACACCTACCTTGCTTCGCCTCCAGCTCACCTCCCTTGAGACATTCCTCCTTCTCTTTAATGCCTCATCATGATTCTCAAAAACTGTGATCACTCAAGGTTGAAGCTTTTAATCTCCCATGTATAAAAGGATATGCAAATAGTGTTCAGTTTCCTGTTGAGTCTCTGCCAAGGTCTTAGCCTGGCAGTTCTGGGAAAGGAGCCAAAGACCTCATATTTCTTGGCTGTTAACATTCTCCCATCTGTGCTCAAGTCAGCAGCCTGGGCTTCAGGCTATAGCTTGTCTTAAGACTTACACTTTCCTAGATTTTCTAAAGGAACTCTTTAGAATGTTTCTGCAAGAAAGTAACTTGGTTCCCAAGTAACCAGACAGAGGATTATCTGATTATATTTTGAGACAGTAAGAAAAAGACCAGGAAGTCTATATTCCTATATCATAGCCATGGAATCCAATCTAAGCTACTTGAGGTACTGATATTAATTAGGTCTTAGGCAAGGCTTGCCAATAAGTCATCCGTGTCTCCAACACAGGGTGTCCCACATCATACATACACGTGGTGAAAAAGGCAAGCCCCTCAGATAGAATAACAGCCCTGAACAGCATTCACAAACAATAGACCTGAAAAACACAAGACATCTCAATGTGTTTCTGAGCCAAGAGGTTCTGCTAAACAGAGAATTATCCCCTGTGTCTCCCTGATTGAACTCACACAAAATACCAGCTGCCATTTTTATTCAACACAAGGCATCCAGACCCAAGTTCACTGAAATGTTGTTATCAGTATTCTGAGGGAAGATTATATGTTCCAAACTAGGTTAAATCTGACCATTCTCTATGCATGGAATTTTCTCTTTTTCTGTAAATGCTCTGGGCTTATTTGTATTTTCTAGTATTTCCGTTCCAAAGCTAACTCCCAAAGGGCTTTCCTGTGCATCCTTATTTCCATCAGAAGGTCAGTGTACAAGTTAAATTTTTGAATTTCTTCAGAAATTCTATGGAGAGATTTCCTCTCCCATTTCTCTGTTAACCCAGGCAGCTACAGGGAGCAAAGAGTTCAAGCTTGGACTACCTTGAGAAAGTACAACATTAGTCTCTCATAAAAATGCTCTCAGGGTTCTTGTTCCATACCAATCATTCACTTAATGTTTTCTGCAGCATCAATTTTTAAATATCTTTTTCTAAGCTTGATCCTCGGGCTTCCTCTTTATAACATCATACTTTCTTCTTTGAAATCTATTTACAAAAGTGTTGATGCTCTACAAACTTTCCACCCCTGTTTTTCCTTCTAGCCTCACTCACCCTAAGCCTTACATCCCCCACGATAATTGTTCCCAGATCATTTGCCTCTCAACAGGGAAATGATGCAAACCATGTCCCTTCCTATTCCTCTTTTGCTTCTCAGCCCTACCTTCCCCTCCCCGATGCATGCCATGCAGTTCTGGAAAGTTAGCTCCACCTTGCACCACTTGCAGGCATTTTTCTCAGAGATGTGTCCCTGGAGCAGCATTTGGGGACTGAGTCTGAACTCCATTGATATTATGACACTTGAAGGTGCCTAACTCAGAAAGACTTGGCAGTTTCTACCTAAATCCAGGCCCAGCTACTTCATCACTATAATTTGCCACACAAATTGAAAGGAAAATTGTGGGCTCTCTGCATATCATTCCTATAAAGGCTCAGAACTAAATCTTAGATTCTACAGGATATATGGAACCTATGAAGCTCCAAGGCAAAGACTTGAATGCACCAGTTCTGTGGACTGTAATAGGAGCTATCCAGATCATTTGCCTTCATTGGAGGAAAGAAGCATTGTCGCCTTAGACATCTCCAACTCTCTGGCCTGCATTTGTCTTCCTAATCCCATACCTCATTCTACTGTGTATTTACAGCAGATGTAGTCCACCCAAAGAAACCTGGAAAAAGTCAACATACTCTTATGTTAGTCTGGAGGCTCAAAGTAAGTGATTCTGACTCCAGAGTAAAATCTTCCCCTCTCTCCAATGCAAAGACTCCAAAGGCTATGTATAAAGCAGGGCTCTAATCACCTTATATTCCATTTGGATGTATTTCTCCTAGTTCCTGTACATTGTTTCTGTACATAGAGAATTCAGTGATGAAAACTGAAGATCTATCCTACATACACTAATTAACAATCAGTGCAGATTGATTGTAGGGGATGGGGAGATGATTTTGCACTGAGATTCATTAACCTCTATTTTAATGAGAAAAATAATAGAGAAAATTTCTTCCTACAGTGACTTTCTCTCTGGATAGATTGTTTGCCAGGAAGGGTTAGGATGGTTCTGCCGTGGCTTTTTGGCTTCCACACCCCAAGCCATCTGGTCTCCATCACATCTGGAGGAAGGATCTCTTTGCTCAGCATTGTTTATACCATCACACTGATCCCAATAGTCAGAACTGACTATACAGATTGGCTAATAAACCTAGACAAGCCCATGTTCTAAGGGAGAGAGGTGGAAAACAGCGGGACGGGTGGGACCTGGTGCTGGGAAACCGCTCGTGTCCGCTGCTGACTCAGTCTTCTACCAGCTGTTTAATCCAACAGATACATCTTCCTTATGAGGCATTGGAGACCCAGAACATCCACATCCTGTGGTTCCCTGTACCCCTAACACCCCACTTTTGAGTTCCTTTCCAATTCAAAGAACAAAAGCCGCTGGCTTTGGGCCAGTTCACAACAGATGTGAGTTGCAACCGCCAACTACCCAGGTCAGGGCATGAGAATCGGCTTCTTAGAAATTCCCATACTCGTGATCCCATCAATCATCTAGCACCTGCTCAAAAAGAGACTGGGAGACTTTCTCCTGAGCATCTTTAGGGATTTAATGTTTCCTGTTGGGTATTAAGAAGACTGAGGTTACTAAGATTTAAGAAGGCTGAGAGTTAAGGAAATCATTGGAAAGTAGACATTACAAATTTACACGGACTTAAGGAAAACCTGCAAATCTATCCAAAACTTTGACATAATGCCTTCCTATACCATTGACCTTGCTGATCTCTCTCTCTGACCCCCATGGGGTGATCACTCTCCGTATAGGTATTCAGAGCCATTAGCAGCAGGACCTTTCCTCTGTCCACGTGCAAGACAATGGGAATGAGATTCTGCTGATCAGAATATCATTACTAGTTTGTGCCAAGCCTTGCAAGATCTTTTCCTTGTACTGCCATTGTCTTTAAGAGATTGTACTCTGGATTTCCCTAAGTCTGTGTATTTCTTTCACTATTTTTTTACACCAAGAAAATGGTCCCTACTGTGTGCTGCCTACTTAGTAAAGCTAAGAAAAATAAGAAGGACAGAGACGAAGTTCAAAGAAAAAAACAAAAGACATATACTATTGTTGACTCAAGAGTATTTATCACTTGAATTGATATTAACCTGATCTTTCCCCAAAAATATAAAGGTCAGTATTAGGATATGTATTTTTTTTAGGGTTGCTGAAAGAAAATATGAGATTCAAGAAGTGTAGAAGCCTTGAATCCTACAGAATCCACCACCCTCCAAAAAAGTGCTTAGCTGTGGCCAGAATAATCCAAAGTCTTGGTGATAGCTATGGGAGACTGCCCCTGGCAGCCCTCTGCAAACTGTAATGTAGGTCATCCATGGCTCCCCCATTCTCATCTTTCTGTGCCTTTTCCTTGGGCCCTCCTCCCCATCACATCCCTCACATGCTTTCGTTCTAGTCCCATCAAAACTTGCTATCAAGAAATGACCTGAAACCAATTCATACTAATT
Source organism: Phoca vitulina (assembly GCF_004348235.1). Classification (NCBI taxonomy): domain Eukaryota; kingdom Metazoa; phylum Chordata; class Mammalia; order Carnivora; family Phocidae; genus Phoca; species Phoca vitulina. The sequence goes on from NW_022589710.1 coordinate 412,980, forward strand.
TAGTGAGTGACAAAAAATAGATGGAGGCTTTGGTTTTTCTCAGGTTGGAGTGGGAGGGAGGAAGCATTGTATGTTAATGGGGATAATAGTTGTAAGCTAAAGACTAAGACAACCATGGTGAAATTTTCAAACTTCAGAATACTGCCCAAAATGAAAGATGGAAGTTTGTTCTCCATTGGGAGGCTTAGTGTGGATCATTCAAGGAGAGTCTGGAGTCTCCCAGAGCAGGCATGTCCCTTCCCATATTCCAAGAAGAGAACCAGCTGGAGCACAAAGTGAACATCAACCTGCCCATGCAGAAAAGCATGCAGCAGAGCGCAGAATTGGGGCAAAGAGGAAAAGTACATATATTATGTCAATAGGGCGAATAGCTTTGTAATAGTTGACAACAATTCAGCAGGGAAACAAATATCCTGGTCAGAGAGTAGGTTCAGGTGGATGCCTACACTGGGAAGGTTGTTTACAATCCGGTTGGGTTAGAACTCAATGACCTGAGCTCTTTTTCCTCCCTAGAATTCCCGACAGAAGTTTATGTTGAAAGAAAATCAGGACCACCATCAAAAAGCAACGCAGCAATTATGTTGGAATATTCCTTCCCAGTTTTCTCCTTCAATGTATAGATTATTACTCTGTAAAAGTAATCATACGCCACATACACATTTGTATCTTTTTTAACATTATGTAATCAATTCTTTATGTTATTAGATCCTTTTCCTAATTAGCATTTTTAGTGAACCACATTAATATTGTGTCTAGGAACATACTACTGTTTACTTAATCAGTTCTCTTATAATTGAGAATTTAGAGGGCTACTACATTTCTCCTACTATTAAAATGGTGTAATGACCATATCTGTATATAACTTTCTCATTATTTTAAATTAACATATATGTATATGAGGTAAAATACATATAAAAAGTGTGTTTATATGTAAATCTGAAGTAGTCTCCATTTTCCTCATTCAGAAGATTCAAAATCAAGGTTTTTAGCCAACTTGAATACATAAACCCTTAAGATTGCAGCTGAAATTGTCAAATTCTACTTCAAAATGTTTAATGTTTTAATTTAGTTACATGTACATATTTAAAATCACATATTATATGAAATAGTATATTCATTTTGAAATACTGCTTTTTTCCATCCTCATAACTCAAAAATTTTATTCAAATTCTTCACAAGCATCTCAAATCAATATATTTGTCCTCAGTAGAGCTGCTTCTTTTAATCTTCAAACATTTTTCCAGAGTATATCAACCCCACTTGTATCTAAGTTGTTTGAATTATAGCACATTATGAATCCATATATGAAACTATCACTGAAACATTTTTGAACCACGACACCTATCCACAAAACATTAGAACTGTTTTGCCATTTATCCTATAAGTGAATATTCATGATCTCCACAACAAAACATTCAGAGTCTTTAAAAGACTCTGAAATAATAGACATTTAACCAATATTGAACACTTGTAGTTTTGAAGGCACACTCTCAAGAATAATTACTAAATCCTTGTTAAATTACTTATTCATCTTTTTTGCTAATCTCAGCCATTGATTTTTGTAAGTAGCCATGAACTAGCATTGACTCAGATGGTTCCAGGTTAATGTGTCTTCTCTGAACTGTACTCAACCATACAAAATAAAATTATGTAAAAGCATCGTAATACTGCCTTTTATAATTGTTGTAAGGAATCAAATATAAGGGACTCTCTCTTCTCTGAGGATAATAAACCTCACTTTATATTCAAACATACATAGCATTTTCCCACAGTGAATTCCTCAAAGTAGAAATATTTCCTCAAACTAGTTTGCATATTTTCACCCTCTTGATATTAAACAATTTGCTTCCAATAAAAAAATAACAATTTATATCATTACCAACATCTTGCCAGCATTGGGAACATCACCTTTTCTAACAAAATTGTTTAAGTATCTGTCAGAAAAAAAAAAAGTTTTGTTAATGCTTTATTTACATTTTCTATTACTAGAAAGTTAAAACATTTTTCTAAGTGTCTTAGCCAGTGACTAACTTTCTTTATTTGTCCTTTGTCCATTTTTTTCCAGGTTCTTAGTATTTTACGTGTTGATTTTTGTGACTGTAATAATTTTGTGCCTCTGAGTTTTACAACAATTAACCACAATAACAGCACTGGTGAAAGGAAATTTCTATTCTGGGTGGCAAAGTGCCAAGTAAAGGGAGAAAGGAAGAAGAGAGTTTTTGTATTGCTGTGTTTCACCGTGACACGTTTCCACAGAAGTTGAAGTGCATTAAGCCTTTATTCAAAAACACCCAGTTGTAATCCCCTATGTATGTCTCAGCATCAGGAGGAGTCCTCTGAGTGTTTCCAGGAGAAACTAATATATGAGCTTTATTGCTCCCTTGCCCCCGACTCTCTTTTTTAGGGATTTACTCCATATCACCTACTGCAATCGTTCCAGAATGTGGGCGAGAATCACCAAAGTTATAATCCCAACCACACATTTTAACAACATTTATTAAATATCCTTGTGGCAGTGTCAAAGAGAATATCGTGGAAGGAGTAAAGAGAATGGAAGTAACAATGGCCATGAGCCTGGCTACTGGGTCGCACACTTGTAAATGATGAATGCAGGTGCACCCATGTCTGTCTAATTTACAAAATTCCTCCCTTCAAACAACTCAGTGCCTAGTACAAAACAAAACAAGTGCTTGGGAAGTGATTGTTGTGAATTGAATTTCATCTCGTTAATATGACATGCTTCTAGAGTCCTTTTTTTAAAAAAATAACCCGAAGGGGATCCACAAGATGAACATCTGACACCAAATGCCCAAATCCTAACAGTTCACATGTCTTATTTAAATGAGAAAACTGTGAAATGAGAGAGTAGAGATGGCAAGAAGGTCATTATCAGGCTGTCCTGGACAAATGGCCCAGTGATGTGATGGAGAATACGGACTCTTTATGAATAAAACCTGAATTATCAGAAAGACACAAGTAAGTAAACAGATGGTGGCAGGGGAAATTTTGCAGGTAGAGTTAGCTAGGAAATGCTCTTGGAGATGAATCCTAAACTGGTCTTTGAAGATAGTGAAAGATCTAGTACAACCGGGAATATTATTTCAGAGTCAAGGAATCTCCTTCTGTGACGGAATGCCACCAAGCAGTTTCTTCACCACCGAGCAAAGGCACAATTTATCCCTACCCACTTAAACTGTGTGTTTTTGAAAGATTTCCTGGGAACTAAGCAATATTTCTGTTCACTTCAGAGGATCAGTCAATGTTAATACCACAGATCTGAGAGCTTACGAGTCCTGGACTACTCCTTCACTCTTCTCTTGACCCTGCATGTGTTTGATCCAAGAGCACAGGGATTAATCTCTTCATCGTGAGATTACAATCACCAGTTAGCACACCAAGTCCCATTGCTCTTTTTATGTCTAGAAGAGCAAAAGCAATGCATAGGGGACTAAAATTATACCCAGGCTTCCTCTCAGGTTGTGCAAAATAACGAGGCTTATGGCTTAAAGGATAGAATACATCAACTCAATCAAAATAAAATCAGAAGGGCCCATATTCAGGGAATATAAACAATTCACCAAGATAACACTTACATGAAATTCTCGCTTTTACTTATTTTCTAAAAGAGCAAACTCTTCTAGATATTAATTTTTCAGCATATAGTGATGAGTTTTAACATTTCTTTCTGGTATAGCACCCTGGAGACATTCACAGCCACAGAAAGAAATAGGACGAGCCTCCTGCTTCATGCAAGAAATCACGCAGAAAAAAATATTTCAAACCAAAAAAAAAAAGTTCTAAAACACTTTAAAGTCTCAGATTACTTGCTGGTTGCAATGGGAATATGTAACTCTACAAAAGATAGATTTTTATGTCACCGTCTTATCCTAGGAATCGATCTTAGCCTCATTCAGTCATTATCTTGACATGATGCAGTTCACAAGACACAGCCTCGCCACACAGTAGTCCTGCCCCAAATCAGTAAATACACTAAACCTAATCCAACCTTTAGTTCTAAAAGGGGACGAGGGAGCTAGAAGAACAAGTTAAAGGATTCCGCAGAGAAACAACAAGACAAATCCCGAAGGTGAGATATTCAGTGTTATGAGAAGAAGAAAAAAAGGCACAGTGGAGGGAAAGCAGTGGAAGGAGGACTGTCCATATTAAAGAAACTTAAAGGATTTAGCACCAAATGAAATGCATAATCTTTAACTGGAATCCTGTTTTAAAAACCAACTGTAAAAGACATTTGGGGAAAAATTGGGAAAATTTGATCATGGGACCACTCCCTCTTCCCCTCCCCACTCAAAAGCTATAAATAAATAAATATATATATATATATATATATAATCTTTTTAAAAATGAATTGTGATGCTTATAATTTATTTTTAAATACTTGATCAAAATAAATAGCAAATATGGCAAATATTAACCATTGTTGAATCTAGGTGATTGAGTCTATAGATATTGATTCTGTTAATCTCTTTTTTGGAATATTTCAACTTTATAATAAAATGTTTTTTAAAGATTTTCTTTTTAAGTGACCGAGAAGTCTGTGGCAAGTTTAAATAGGGAAAAAGTGAAATGCAGTATGTTTCTTGATAATTAGCATACCTTCTTAAGGAATACTGCTCTGCTCAAAGAATTCCCTAAAGCTGGAGGCATTTTAAAATGTGTTCTGGGGTGTCTGAATGGCTCAGTCATTAAGCGTCTGCCTTTGGTTCAGGTCATGATCCCAGGGTCTGGGGATCCAGCCCCACATCAGGCTCCCTGCTCCGCGGGAAGCCTGCTTCTCCCTCTCCCACTCCCCCTGCTTGTGTTCCCTCTCTCGCTGTGTCTGCTGTGTCTCTCTCTGTCAAATAAATAAAATCCTTAAAAAAAAAAAGGTGTGTTCATATAACATTTTTAAGACAACAAAGAACTCTGTTGCTGACTACATAGGTAAAATGAATAAGAAAACCACTTAATGATGAAGTTGCACATTTTGGATTATTCTTATTCAAGACATAGGCACAAGTGAGGTACCAAAAATCAGTGCCCCGGGGTTCTTCAGTGGGTTGGGCATGTGACTCTTGATTTCAGCTCAGGTCATGATCTCGGGGTCATGAGATCGAGCGCCGAGCTGGGCTCTGCTCTCAGCGAGGAGTCTGTTTGAGATTCTCTCTCCATCTCTCTCTGCCCCTCCCCACTATACTCTCTCTCTCTCTCAAATAAATAAATAAATCTCTAAAAAAAAAAATCACTGCCTTTCCAGATCAGAGATAATGATAATAGCTCAAGATTGTCTTCCTCTTGGGGGAGGGGCATTCCCCAACTTCTACAGATGTACCAATGAACTCCAATCAATTGATTGTCAAGCTCACTTCTCTTTCAGTTGGGTGAACATCCTAGAGGAGGTAAGAAAAAGTTTTGACAAAAGTCAGGGTATGCCAGGGGTGCCTAAAACAGGGGAACTTGCCTAGATATATCCATACCTGGGGCCTTATATGACCCTCTGTTCAAAAGCCTTGCCTCTTTACATTTCTGTCCAGTTGCTAAGTATATTATTTGACCCATAAATGTTGCAAGCCATGTTGCTCTATTCCTCCTCTTTACGGTTTTGCCAAATACTCAAGTTACCATCCCAACTACCTGCTGGTTAAATAAGTAAAAATTATTTTTAATGGAAAGTCTGAAGTACGGCCACAGAAATGTTGAATGGGTACTGAAAATAATGTCTACACCTTCACTGATCCCTCCCACTGTCACCGAAGCACAATCATCCTGGATCCAGCATCTGATCCCCAGAGTACTGTCACGAAGAAGAAACCAGTAGCAGATGACCAACAGATCCATGGTCCTTGACTCTAGAGAATCCAACCACAGTATCTGAGTCACGTTTATCATTTTTATAGAACTAGAGGTTGCTACTCACAACGGCTTCTGACCATTGTGATGGTCAGATTCATTGATTAGTCGAAGCATCTGCTACAATTGATCTGCCAGCCACTAGCACAAAAGGCGAGAGTGCTGGAACCGTAGAGAAAGCTCGGGCCTTCCAGCTGCCACTGCAACTTTGGCAGCACAAATATAGATGTAGAACAGTAAGTAGCTTCCAAAGTACAGGCCATGGACCTCTAGGGTCCCCGAGACCTTTTCAAGGAGTCCATCACATCAGAACTATTTTCACAGTAATACCAAAACATTACTTGCCTTTTTCAGTGTTGCTATTTGCCCTGATGGTGCAAAAGCAATGATAGTGAAACTGCTGGCCGTTTAGCATGGATCCAGGCAGGGGCATCAATTCTGTATTAGTCGTCAGTCTACGGCCATACCACCCTGAACGCGCCCGATCTCGTCTGCATCAGTCGTCATTTTGTTCTTTACCACCATATATTTGCAGGGGGCGGAAAGCCAGTGTTACTTTAAAGTATTATTGACTGTATTAGTTTGCTGGGGCTGCCGTAATAAAATACCACATACAATATGATCTAAACAACAGAAATCTATTTTCTCATAATTCTGAGGCTGAAAAGTCCAAGATCAAGGTGCCCGCAGAGCTGGTTCCTCCAGAGACCTCTTCCCTTCGCTTGTAGATGAATACCTTCTCGCCGTGTCCTCACAGGATCTTTCCTCTGTGTATACATAGCCTTGCTGTCTCTTCTCTTTGTGTGTCCGAATTTCCTCTTCTTATAAGGACACCAGTGAGACTGAATTAAGGTCCACCCTAAGGACCCAACCTAATCCAATCCAAATAGCCTCATTTTAACTTAATCATATCTTTAAAAACCCTATCTCTAAATACAGTCACATTCTGAGGTTCTGGGAGAGAGGACTTTAATGTATGAATTTAGGAGGGGTGCACACAATTCAGTCTATAACATTGACAAAGCAGTAAAAACTATTAATTTTATTAAATCTCACCTCTTGCATCAAAAGAGGGAGTACATATAAAATACTTCCACTGTATTGCAAGCTGAACTAGCCACTTTCTCCATGAAACATCACTTTGCTTGAAAAAATGACTGATAAACTATGGTTATTCAGACTTGAGTATTTGGCAGACATCTTCTTGAAAATGAATCAACTAAGCCTGTCACATCAAGAAGAACAACTGGAAAGTTGTTGCTAATGATAAAAATCTAAGCTTTTAGGCAAAAGGTGGAGTTAAGGAAAACTTGTATCTGCCACCATGAGCTGAATGGCCCCCCAATGTTTAAATACTTTTCTGATTTAAAGATACTGATGGTGATATTAACAACTGTGATAGTTTGATACTGTATAATGAAATATGTCAACATGTGGAAGTTGCCTAAATCAGTGAACCAATTATTTCCCAAATGACCAATGGATAATGTTACAAAACCATGCCTGGTGAAAGTTTCATCCAAAATGCAAGCTAGACCAATGGATTTTTGTTTTAAAGATTTTATTTATTTATTTATTTATTTGACAGAGAGAGATTTAGCGAGAGAGGGAACACAAGCAGGGGGAGTAGGAGAGGGAGAAGTAGACTTCCGGCTGAGCAGGGAGCCTGATGCGGGACTCAATCCCAGGTCCCTGGGATCATGACCTGAGCCGAAGGCAGACGCTTAACGACTGAGCCACCCAGGCACCCCGAGACCAATGGATTTTAATCTAAGAGAATATGAAAAGTTCATTAATATGGTTTCAGATTCCACACGGCAACTAACATCTCTTTTCAAACTACATTATCTGTGGAAGGCCAGAGTTTCTTCATATTTTTTAACCAAACCAGCATATTGCAGTAGGTAGGATGCCTAAGTACACCTGAGAATCCAGCTGCCTTCTAATAAGCCAGCTCTACCCTGACATATATTCAAATATGATCAAACACACCCAGTATCTCCCTTCCTTCGGTCTACACTCACTCATGTTTTCTAGCTGTTCCTTCCTGTACTGGATATGAAGTATCTTCAACAGGTTGGTATTCTCCTTTGAATATTCTGCAGTTTGTCTATAACCTTCAGAATACATGTCAAGGAGCCAGAGGTGGAAATAAATAAAGCTAGTTTAAAGTCCTCAATCCCAAATATTTCCAACCTGGAGGATGCCCCTGACCAACCCCTACTTCATTTTTGCCTTGGTATCCCATGAGTTTTCTCAAAGTGCTTGGGAGCCTCTGCGCACGGGGCCTGGTCTTAGCTGGGACTGGACAATACCATGGAAGCCCAGTTTTCACAGTTTCTGTTCCTCTGTCGCACACACCACCAACCCCCCCCCCCCCCCCACCCAGAGAATGAGGTTGCCCAGCACTGAGAACAAGGCCCAGCCTCCTTCCAGGAAGAGCTGAACTTTAGGATACACCAGCTCTGTGTCTGCTCCTTCCCTTTCCCACAGAAGAGCATCTCATACGACACTGTAACACCACAGAGAAAAAGAAAATGGCAGGTTGTCCAGGCCAGTCTCTGGCCACTTCAGGGAAGGAGGTCAGCTAGACTGAGACACTTTCAAATGATAAATGCCAGAAACACTTTCAAATGATAAATACCAAAATAAAAACCAAAAAAGACCGGGTATTTGCCTAGGTGTGCCAAAAAATACCACTGGACTAGGAACTGGGGTACTCGATTTCTTGTATGCTTCTTTGAAACTGGGTGTCTTGGCGAAGTTGTGAAAGCTCTCTAGATCTTTCTAGACTCTTTCATCTGAACACCAAGGAACTGAATATTATGATCGCTGAGGTCTCCCCCAGCCATGACACTCCAGGCTTCCTCCCCAGAGACACGAGTGATCCTTGATGACTCACATTAATGGAAAAGAACGTGATTTGAATGTAGACCAGGTGAAACTCATTTCTATGTGACGTTAGAATATATTTCATGGTGTGCAGCAAATCACAACAAATTTATTTTCCTGATGATGCTGAGTTCGGGCTAATGTTAAAAATCAATTTGCTTACAACGAATGCTGCTATGGCCCACTACACAAATGTAGGTGGTATTCCACAAGGCAGCCTGGTGCCAGCCTGAGAGCTAGGGACTTGGAATTGGGCACGTATGTGTTCTGGCCATGGCTGTGTCACTTCCTCACTTATCCTCTCTGAACATGAGATATCTCATCCTTAGGATGGATTCAGAAGACACTTTCTGAGCACTCACTGAGGCAGGCACTGTCCCGGCACAGAATGTAGAGATGAACCAGACAAATCCCTTCTCTCTAGGGATTCATTAGGTAGGGTCTCTACCTAATGAAAAAGAGAGAAAAATAGGTTTCATGAACTCTCTTCTGCACACTTCTGTTGCAGGGAGGGAAAGGATGGGTATCTAACCCAGTCCAGTCTTCTGCTATCATCTGGGGCTTCCCAGGGAATTCACCAGCAAAGCTAAGACCAGAGAATGAATAGGATCTAAGGAAGTGGGTTAAGGACCAAACTAGGAAATCAAAGAAGGGAAGGGCTTTTCAGGCAAAAGCAATCACATGGCAAAGGCAAAGAGGTATGAAAGAACATGGAACTTTCAGGAAGCAAGTATTTCAGTGCAGCTGAGTTCAAGGGAGCAAGTGAAAAGTACAAGATGTAGGCCTGGTTGGTAGACAAAAGCCTGTGTTCCATATCATTTTACCTTGAAGTAATTGGGGAACTACCAATAATTTCAAGCATGTAATTTCATATTCGAGATTCCCCCCAAGGCTTAGCATCTGTATTAATTAGCTATTTCTGCTGTGATTATGATCTGTAACAATCCCGAATTGCCGGTTACTTCCAACAACAAACATACATTGCTTTTGCTCAGTGTTCTGCAGTCCAGCTGGACTTGGCTTCAAGATGGGGGTTGGATTCAGGTCTTCTCTGCATGTCTTCATTCTAAGACCCAGGCTGGAGCACACTCCTCTCATCACAGAAGAAAGAGGTTTAAAAGTAATGGTGAAAATCCATGATGGGATGTCTCTTGGAGCTCCAGCTTGGACTCGCACACTGTCACTTCCACCCATGTTTGATCAGTCCAAGCACGGCCAAGCCCCAAAGTCAATAGAGTGGGATGTATACTCTGCTTGTAGTAGGCCTTGCAAAGTCATGGGCAAAGTACCTGGGCACACACTTCCGTTGCTGGGAGGGAGTGAAGAGTTAGGAAGCCACAACAGGCACATTCTCATCAGGATTCATCACCCCAGATCTCTCTGCCACAGCCAGGGGATTGTAAAATTCACTGCCCCAGAACCATAAGGTTGCCTGGTTTAAGCTTTGGCATTACTCCAGAGTTCAGCTGCTTTTTCATCCCCAACTTTTTGTTTCCTATAACTAGTTCTATTCAAACCAGTTTCTAATGGCTGCTTGGGAAAGCTTTATACCAGCACTAGGAAGGGGTCAGTGAGTCTCACGAGGGTTAACCAGCACCTTAATTCGTGATCCAACACAGTAACCACCCACCTCCTGCCATTTCAAACCTTAGCACCTAAAACCAGTTCTACTCAAGAGTTCAGGTTGCAATTCCTTGTTCTCCTCTGGCCCTCCCCATGAGACCCACATTTCCTTGCTTTCTGTCCAAGGCCATCCCACTACATTAATACTGAGAGCATAACATTTCTTCTTTTCCTTTTTTCCTATTTGCTCTTTGGTTTTCTGGGGGGAGGGGGGCATTGTTTGGTTTTGTTTTTTTCTTCAGCAAAAGAATGTTAGACTCTGTATATGGAAATGCAGTTGCTTGGAATTTATGGGACAGGAATGCAGTTGTATGTAGGGTGGGAAGGAGTTGTCACAAAGATTATAAGTAAAATTGTGATGACTTAATCAAGCCGTGGATTTGCATAAGATCTTCTAGAGAGAGTGTGAAGATAAACCTTTTTAAAATCTTGGTCCCTTTTGATAGCAACAGCAGTAAAATGCACACTCTCCTTAAATGGTTATCATTTAATAATGTCACTTTGTTTTCACAGTGATAGACACAGAACTCACAGGCAAACCGGGACCAGTGGTATGGAGGGCCCAGAGGAGTTTTCGAAAAGGGAATAACTTGTCAAAAACTAGAGGTCAGACAAGAATATAAATAACAAGAATCCACTGAATTGGGCCAGAGTCGCCGTGTCTCGTTCCATGGGCCATGCCTTACACAAGGGTGCTCAGCTGAGGGGACAAGCAGGGCTAAAATTCAGCTCGCGCTCTGCCAGCCAAGCCGAGGACCCAGTGCGGAGCTGCATCAGCTGGAGAAAGGGACGGCTTTTATAAAGCACACAAAGGTGCCATCTGTTTGCCAAGCTTGAACCTGAGGGGCTGCCTCTGCATTTGCCCAGCACGGTTGCCTTCTCGACATCACACAAAGCACCATATGGGCTACTGGCCCTGGATTTAGCAACCAGGGAGCCAATGGAGAGGATGAAATTTTAAATTTATATGACAGCCCTTTGTAAACTGTATAACACTATTCAGGTATAAAGTGGGGCAGGCAGAGGTGAATCAGAGGCTTAGCAGGTCACAGGAGAAATTCCACTGACCACAGACATTTTCTGCCCAACCCACAGCATGCAGAATCCACTTGAGACATCCAGAAATCTAACAAACTCCTCTATGGGAAACCATCTGAGAGGAGACTGGCCAGAAAGCACACATGGGAACGGATGTGATGACTTCTGAATGATCATTCTAGTCGCAAACTCCAGGGCCGATCCGGCTAACAAGGCAGAAAAGCCTCAGACAGAAGCAACTGGGCAAGCCTGCCCTGCCCTAGCAGCCAAAACCCTTTCAGCTTGCCAGAGCTTGACTTGGAGAAAACATCAGGCCCCAGCGGCGCTCAGAGGCCACACAGAGTGAAACCAGGGGAGGTTTTTGTAAAGCTCTGTAGCACTGTGATTGGGGGGATACCCACAGTGCTACAAAAGCCACAGAGACCTATACAAAAACTGCAGAGCATTTCCCTGGGAAACCCTCAGCCTGGCTACCAAGCCTCAGGGGATGAACACTGCAGGAAGCCACCCCTCTTTGCTCAGGGACTCAGGAGGGACACCAGGAAGTTGACTGGACCAGGAGAAGTGACCCCCAGCTGCTGGCCTCTCATTCCCTCGGATGAAACTGGCGTTTCAACATGTTCCTACAGCCACATGTGGAGAATACAAAAAGGTGTCTCTTTAGAAACTATTATTGTCCTGGTTCGTGTTGATTCTATGGGAAGAGTTATATGAACCATCTCATATGGAATTTCTGAATCCAAGTCCCTAGAGAGATTTGCCTGAGTGCTTGGCCTTGCAGTTTGGGAAGACAAATTCAAAGAGAGATTGATTTGTTTTTAGGCAATCGCCAGCCATAGTTGTTCATTCTGATGCTACCGTAAATCCCCGGCACCTCATCAGGGCTTCACACCACCCCCATCACCCCTTGTTATGCCAAACGCTGTCTGTGTCTAAAGCAGTACTGGGGGATGTGAAGGCCTTGACTCTGGAACAGTCATGAATCCAAGATCCATCTTCTTGACAATGTCGGTTTTCCAAGACTGAGAGTTAGGGGTGGGTCTAGGAGTGAGAACAATCTAAAACAAGAGAAAGCAACAATTCAGAGAACATCATGAAACATACTCTACTAGAAATGTTCACTGTAGGAATACATGCTCCTCCCTTCTCCTCAGTCAACAGCCTCCCCAAAGCAAGCCCACCCCACCTGCAATTGATTAAATCGTCATAAACCAGTCGAATAAGCACTGAGGGCCATCTTTCTAAGAGCTGAGCCCTAAAGACCCTCCAGTCCTAAAGCTAATAGGAAGAGGAGCTCCCGAGGAGGGCCGCTGAGGTTTTTGGAATGGCCTCAACTGCTGTGATACTAACAAGCTCTTCTTTGGAGAAGGGACTCGCCTGACCGTGGAAGCACGTAAGTAACTCATTTGTCTGCTTGTTGAGTTTAGAGGCTCCTCCATTTAAGGGGGCAGAAATATCAGGATATGTGATGGGTAGTAATAGCATCCAAATACTGTCAAGGAGGACTGTAGGGAAGATGTGAACTATGGTCAGTCCCCTCGATAGGAGTTGGGAGGAGGTTTGTCGGTTTAAAAAAAAATAGAGTCTGGGGTCACCAGGGTGGCTCAGTCGGTTAAGCCTCTGCCTTCAGCTCAGGTCATGATCTCAGGGTCCTGGAATCGAGCCCCACATCGGGCTCCCTGCTCAGTGGGGATCCTGCTTCTCCCTCTCCCTCTCCCTTTGCCTCTGCCCTGGACTCGTGCTCGCTCTCTCTCCCTCTCTCTCTCGCTCAAATAAATAAATAAAATCTTAAAAAAAAAAAAAAATTAGAATCCAGGCTGTGAAAGAACCACAGAGCTCTGAAGAAACAGAAAATTCTGCCTGATCTGTGGGACTCAGGTCAGGCTGTAGAGACCAGAGTCATTGGCTTAACTCCCCAGGAGAGAACTAATCAGGAAAAAGGTTGATCTGAGCCTGTGATTCTATCAAAGTTCTCCAGATATCAATAATTCTGGCCTACTTTAGGCTGAGAGAGAGAGAGAGAGAGCTGACCATAGAGGGTAAGGCCAGACGGTGGTCACTGGTGTTGCTACATTTCTCTTCAGAAAAAAGGGAACCAGACATCTGCTTCTAATTGTTGGAGCTGCAAATGGAATCTAGGTTACTCGTGAGGAAGTGGGAACATTCTGGTTCCCAGTGAGACCAGATTCCAAGCAGAACAAAGTGAATGTGTAATGCTTCCAACTAAGAAATGCTTTAAAGCCTATAGGACACAGGAAGGAGCAATTCCCTAAGGACTCATGGTGTTCGTCTCCCTCACTAAGAGGATCTGGTGCCACTCACTAATTAACTGTTATAAAAGAATCAATGCTAAAGTTGTCAAAAGATTGCATTCAACACAGAAGGTATCTTTCTGTGTCATTTAAGTGACATTTGAATCCAACCGTGTCTTGCGGTTGGGAAAAAAAAAAAAGGCAGTCTCTTTTTGGCAGTAGCTTCCAGTTAGATAGAGGATATTAATATTAAGCCAGCAAATGTAAAAAACAAATACAAAACCCCATTCCAAAGATCGTAGGGAAGTCTAAGAGTGGGGTCAGTGGTCCCAAACCTGCTGAGGGGGCTACTAGACAAGAGACAACACACTCTGGCCTGGTGCTTGGCATTCAGCTTGTGTTTTCCAAGGTAAAAGTAGGTTCCAGAGAGGTGCAGAGGGAGAATGTGATGGGGTGGGCTCCCCTCAGAGAATGCCTGGGTGGATAATGCGCAAGAGGCATACCACTGAGGGCAGAAGAAGGGAAAATAAGGAGCGCAAGGGGCGCCTGGGTGGCTAAGTTGACTAAGCAGCCCACTCTTGATTTCAGCTCAGGTCATGATCTCAGGGTCCTGGAATCGAGCCCCGTGTCGGGCTGTGCGCTCAGCACAGAGTCTACTTCAGGATTCTTTCTCCATCTGCCCCTCCCCCTGCTCACATGCTCTCACACTCTCTCTCACTCTCCTCTCTCTCTCTCTAAAAATAAATAAATAAATCTTAAAAAAAAAAACAAAAAACAAAGGAAGGAGTGCCGGCTGGCCATTCCTAGACTGCACACACTATGGGGAGAAGTGGGATAGGGCTTTGCATCCAGAAAGAGATAGAGATCCAAAGCTGTGTTAACATAGTCAGAGCAGAGAAATTCAGATTTAAAAAAAAAGAAAAAGAAAAAAATCATAGCAAAATTTTGAAGATTCAACTAGTTCAGGCCCTTGCCCTTACACCTCACTGGCTTTAAAATTTCTCACTAAAATAATAATTTATCCACATTCCCTGTGAAGTTAGTGACTGATTTCCCTAGTCTCCATTTGTTAGCTTTGTGCCCACAAACCCACAGCCCCAAATCCATCAACCTTTTAGCCGTCTGGATAGAGAAAACCAGGGGATGCCTCTTAACTTCATAAAACAGAACCAGAGAACAGGACAAGAGAGCATGGAATAAAAAGCCACAATGTAAATGTGTGCTACTGACCATGACAATGATAGGAGCTTAGAAAACAAGCACGGGCATCAGGAGCATCTTCATGAAAGTGGATCATGAGATACACTTAGAATAATATATATTATTATATGTCATCACTATATCAACCACCACTTTCTCGGTGTCTACTGTGTATCAGGCCACTGGACGAGGCACTTTATTAATGAATGTCATTTTATGCACTTCTCACAATGACCATGTGGAACTATGACCTGCCTGTTTACAGATGGAGGGCAGGTTCTCCAAGACCACAGAGCTTAGCAAAGTCAAAATGTGTATCATCTGTCTGATTCCAGCATCTGTGCACTCCAGAACTTTTCTTTTCTGTGGAGACTGCAGTTTGATTGAGGCACACATGGAGGCCTTTCTTGCGATGGCCCAGCCTCCCCCTCCTCCTCTACTGGGCTCCTTTCCAAGCCGACGTCAGAGTCTCAAGCCACCGTTAGGCTGTTTCCCTTCCAACCACCATCTCCACCATAGTCCTTCACCAAGGAAGCGCTCCTCCCACCGCCATACCAAAACCAGTTACCCAAAGAGGTATTATTCTCCAGGCAAGGCCCATTCCTCACACTACACCCCTGGACTCGAGGGTCAAGATACTCAGAAAGATCCAAATAATGCTCAGATGATCCTGAGAAAAAAGGAGTCCAGAAAATCCCAGAATCATTAATGTGTTTCTAAAATTCCAAGAGATAACCTTCTCATTCCTGCCTTTGGCATTCCCTCTCACTCACGATGAACAACTCCCAGAACAGAGTGGTTTTTTTTTTAATTTCAGTGTAGCTGACACACGATGTTACATTAGTTTCAGGCGTACAACATAGTGATTCGACAAGTTTATACATCACGCTCCACTCACCACAAGCAGAGCTACCATCTGTTCCTGCACAACACTATTACAATGCCATTGACTGTATTCCCTCTACTGTGCCTTTATCCTATGCTAGGGCTTATTCATTCCGTACCTGGAAGCCTGTATCTCCGGCTCCCCTTCCCCCATTTGCCCCTCCCCCACCCCTCCCCTCTGGCAACCACCAGTTTCAGAATGGAGCCTGTGCCCTACAGTGCCTTTGGCCCCGTACTGTTTTCTCCCCTATTTTAATTCCCTCCCCAGGGATTCACAAAGCTCTCTCCCTTTCCTTCTCCAGGTCTTTACTCAATGTCACTTCTAGTGACACCTTCTCCAATCACCCCCTATAGTCCTCTTACCCTGCTTTATTTCTATACCCTCATCTCCACCCAACACTTTCGGATGCTCATTGATCATCTGTCTCCTTTACTCCCTAAGGGCAAAGACTTTGAGTTGTTCCTCACTGTATCCACAAATACAGTGAAGGCACTAAATAAATGTCTGTTGAATGAATGAGTGAGTGAAAGGATAATCAGTTGTGGCGTAAGGCAAAGGGAAACAGAAATAAAAGCCAACTAGGAACCTGCAGAGGCAAAGCCAAGTCCTAGCTCCCCAACTTGTGACAAGTCCCCGTCCCTGTCTGCTGGGCGCTCTTCTCACTGCTGAGTGATCAGCATGAACAAAGCAGACAAAAATTGATGCCTTATTGGAGCTTTCACTCTAATGGCAAAAGACAGATGGTAATCCAAATAAATAAATAAAATATATAGTATTTTAGGTGGTAATAAGCCCCGTGAAGGAAAATAAAGCAGGAAAGGGAATGCAGAAGATGAGAAGAGGGAGCAGTGTGCAGTTTTTAACAGAGGAGTCACACAGAAGGCCTCACTGGAAAGGTGACATTTGAGCAAAGACCTGAGGGGGTGACCGAGTGAGCCACGCGCAGATATCTGGAGGAAGAGCACCTCCAGGCCGGGGGAACGCAGTGCTGCCTGGAGCGTGTGAAGGAGAGTGAGGAGGCCCGTGTGGCTGGAGGGAAGTGGAAGTGACAGGGAGAGAATTTGAAAATGAGGTCAGGTTGGTAATGGGCCTGGGGACGAGGCAGCTCATGGGCCACCATAAGGACTCCAGTGTGGGGACTGGAAAGGGAAGACTGGAGAATGGAATGGAGGTCACACCTGACCCCCAGAAAAGACCAGGGGAGACAGAAACATGGATTCCTGGCCTCACCCACAGCCCTTAGAAGTGAGCACTCTCTTCTTAAATTCCAAAGAAATAGGATCCTATTTTCTCGTAGTGACGTTTCCTTACCATCCTACCCCTGGGAAGCTCTGTGCTTAGGGAAATTACACCCCTTGCTTCAAGTAAAATGTGTTTTCTCTGAGTCTAACATTAATGAACATTCCAATCATTCCACCAAGGCTTTCTAGTTTATAGAGTGCTTTATATACACCCTATCATTTCATCTTAGGAACCCCCAATACAGAAGATATTACCCTCATTTTATAAAAGAGGCAAATGAGGCTCCCTGAAATTGGCTAAGATTATATACACAGTGAGGAACAGAGTCCAGCTAGATTTCAGGTCTTCTGACATCTTTCTACTTCACCAGAACTGAGACTCACTTTCCATTTTAGTGATTCTCAAAGCACGATCTTCAGTCCTTTATGGGCTGTAATGGATCTGAAAATGTATATTCTCTCCCTGGTTTTTATAAGTGACACAGGCAATCTTGCAGACTCCGATTTTTCCATATGACAGAGGCTAATTTAACTGTCACTTTTAAGTGTGAGTAGATCATGAAAGCTTGCTACAATGTGATATTCATGAATATGTTATTTAAATGCACTGAAGATTCTAAGTATTTTATACTAAGAAGTCTAGCTGTTGCACAATGCTTGACAATGATGCAAAGCTCTGACTGGATATGAAATGGAATTCCCCTAAAATGAGGAATGAGTGAGGTACATAAGTCACTAGATCTTTGCCCTACTTAAGTATAACCCAAAGGCTGAGAACCGCTACTCTAGGACCAACGTTCCACCTTTCTTCTCTCCTGCTCACACTAAGAAGCTCTTTTCCAGTCTCTCTCATTCAGAGCACAAATTCAGACCGTAACAAGGCAAAGGATCAGATTTCTATTTGACAAAGGAATCACCTCCTGCTTTGGTCCTGAAGGATAGCCCCCAAGACTGAAGAACAAAGAGGTTAGTCCAGATGAGCCACAAATACTATCCAATATCTATCACATGACTTGGCAACTGGCGCCAGGGTTGCCAGAAAAAGAAAGCAAGGCAGTTTTTAGATGAGGTCTATCAGCTGCTCATTCTCCAGCACAACTGATCCACTGATCTTTGGCAAAGGAACCTATCTGGAGGTAGAACCATGTAAGTGACTCATTTTTCCTTCTTATGACCACTATTTTTAGCAATTATCTTTGTTAAATATTTTCCCAAGTCACCAGCTTGGGAAACACTTGAAAAGATCTAGCCAGCATGTAATTTAGCAAAGGATGGTTTGAGGAACAGGGACTGAGTCTCTGATAAGGTCCAGAATGAGGTATGTGCTGCAGTGGTCCTCTTGACCCACTATCTTTCCTGGAGAATATGTGCTGTCTTCCCTCCACCTGACTAACTTTAGATAACCAACATACCACCTGTGCATTCACCATTTACAGATCCAGGTCATAACCAGACCTGTACTAAATACATCTAGTAAATGAGAGGTGTGATGATGAGCATGTCAGACCAAGATTTCAAAGACCAAGCTCCAATCCTTATCTTTGACTGACTAGCTCTCTGACTTGACTTCACTGAACATTAGTTTCCCTCTAGGTAAGCCAAGTGATTTCTAAGGTGTCTTCCAGCTTTAGCCCATGATGATTCTGATTATCATCCAGACCAATTCTTAGGGAAGATTTAGTAGGAAACCAAGAAAGTCCAATGCTATGTCTTATGACCCAGTAAGAATTCTGCGATTTGATCTTTTTTTAAGATTTTATTACTTATTTGAGAGACAGACAGAGAGAGAGAGCACGTATGTGTGCTCGCTCGAGTAGGGGTAGGGGCAAAAGCAGAAGCAGACTCCCCACTGAGCAGGGATCACCCTGGGATCATGACCTGAGCTGAAGGCAGATGCTTAACCAACTGAGCCACCCAGGCGCACCTCTATGATTTGATTTTTTTAAAGGTACTGGAAAAGGAGTCCAAACTGTCCCTATGTGTCCATTAATACTGTGTCATCACAAAGGTTTTGACAATTGACTGTTGAGGCTCCTTCCAGTCCTATCATCTATTACTCTGGTTAAATGCATGGAAACTAGAGTCTGGAGACCTGGGAGTAAGGCCCAGCCCAGCCACTCACTATCTTAACCATACTTAGCTTCAGGGACTTCATCTGTAAGAAGGATCTAATCATCTCACCTCATGGAGTTTGTTACAGTAATGTTTGCTGAGATAGTATAAACACAAGACATTTGTAAGTAGCAAAGTACTTATACAAATGGTAGGCATCTATGATTATTATGACCCTTTGGGTAGGCTCCAATCTTTTGCATCAATGGCTCTTGCTCCAGCCATCATGATCTTCCACCTCTAACTGAGGCATAGTCCTTTATCATTGACTTGAACCTCATAGTTATGTTTCCACTAATAGTAGCCATTTGTCAATTCTGGGCAAAGCCAAAATGATCCCTTTCTCTCTGTGAAAATGTGACCCTGAAGCAAGATCAGGGGGTAAGTGATGGCAGGTTGAGGAGGTAATAGCAGAAAACCCAGGGACTTTCCTAAATGCCAACACTCAGAAGATAACACATATCAAACAAGCTGCCAAAATATAATGCTTAGATCTCAGACACCGTTGCAGAGTTTTATGTCTCCAGCTACACTCATTCTGCTCCACCCACCCGTTCCACACAGATGGACCATGCAGAGGGCAAATAGGTAGTGAGGTTTTTTGTAATGATGTCTGAGGTGGTGTAATGAAGCACAACTTGTCTTTGGAAGAGGGTCTCAACTCATCGTGGAACCAAGTAGGTTATACATGTTACTTCAGGGCATATATTCCTTTGGACTTGTTGTAGCCTAGCCCTGAATGAATGGAGCTTCTTGGGAAGTCAGGAGGTTCCGAACCGGAAACCCATTGTTTTGTTGTTGCAGAGAGTCAAGGTAAAATCCGAGGACAAATTCTTTAGGTTTCCCTTAGGAAAATAGTGTGTGCATGCATAGAAACTCTGTTCTGAAGATTTGTAGCAATAAGCCTTCTACAACGGCCCAAATAAAGCCCTTAGTCAGCCTTTTGGTCCCTTCCTCTGTCAGGGATCAGGACCAGGGAAAAGGCAAGCTCTAGGTGAGGACAGTCTTCCACTGTTTATGAGGACAGAGAGTCATGGCCACAGTGTAGGAAGAGGAACAGTCAAAAAGAAGAAAAATGTTTTTAAAGAAGGAGTTAGATCAAGATAGTCTTCTCTCCCTCAGATGACAAAAGCCAATATTCCCTTGTGTCTTTTTGCTGAGAACTTGCTTTAAGTCAGTGTGCCTGGCTCAGACTAAATGATCCCCAAAGCCCCCTCCTAGTCTGGGTTGGCCAAAAGCAGTTAATGTGCTCATCTCTTCTGTTAGCCCTGAATCTGAAGACTCTACTCTGGATGTAGGGTTCAGGAGCCTGTAGAATCCAATGTAGAATCACAGCCACCAACTTCAGGACAATAGAGAAGTAATGGTGCTCTCCTAGGGATATTGTCCACTGGTAATCTGTTCCAGGGCTCGGAAATCCAGGGTTGATGTTGCATAGCTGCCAATAGTCAGTCACTGGGATACGTCCAGAGAACAGTAATCTTTCAGAAGCTTTTCAAAATGCAGACATTGCCCTTGCCTGGTTAAATTTTATTTCAGAGGAAATAAAGAAATGGGGAAATGTACATGAATGCAAGGTCAACAGTCCTGAAACCAGCTGGTAGTGTCAACACGGTGTCTGCCTCTCAGAAGGAAACATGACCTCATAGGGGTTCTTGATTGCCTGTTGCTTCCAGGGAAATAGCAGAATTTGGTGAGTTGTCTCTGAGAGGAGAGAGACTAGAAAGAAGGAGGGAAACAATCGTGTTGTAGCTGATGGCAGTCTGATCGATGTTGGGCAAATTGCATCTGAGCACAAAGTATTGTGTTTCATTTTCCCTTTAAATCATTTCCACTTGAAATTCAGAATTATCTGCAGTGTTGGAATCAAATCTCTGAGGCTATGCTTTTAGGAGCCTTAGGGAAGAAGGAAAGAGATGAAAGTGATGCTTAGCCCAGCTGCTGGGACGCTGACCCGTGCTCTCCA
This sequence comes from Phoca vitulina, assembly GCF_004348235.1. Classification (NCBI taxonomy): domain Eukaryota; kingdom Metazoa; phylum Chordata; class Mammalia; order Carnivora; family Phocidae; genus Phoca; species Phoca vitulina. The sequence continues at coordinate 434,037 of NW_022589710.1, forward strand.
GTGATACTCCATTTACTTCTTTAGTTTTCTCTCCATAATGGAGTGTAATATGATTATGTGAAGCTCAGGTAGGGAAAGTGAGAATTTCAAGTCAAGCCCTCAATCCTTAAAGTTTTGACAGCAAATAATGGCCCTATACAACCGTCATTCCCTTTGGCTCTAGCCTTAGACTCTTGATTTCTGGTGATGAGACAGAGTAATCCATATGGTCTTTAAATTATATTTCATATGATTACTATATCCTCCTGAAGCTTGTATCTGGATCCAGAGACAGGAGAAATTATAAAACGAAAATAAACAGTTCAAAGCAAGCACCAGCTTCTCTGACCCGCATCCGTGACCCACGGCACCACTGGGCTCCCCGTCGGCTACCAACTTCTTGTTCAAGCCTCAGATCCTTAGAAAGCCTTTCCCTGGGCTCAGGGAATTGGGAGACAGATTCCTTATTATCGTGAGACTCAGTCTGAGTGATGGGGAAGAAATTAGGTTTCTAATCAAAAAAGCAGAATTTGTGACCCAAGAGAAGGAACCAGAATATGAGAACAAGACCTGTGTCTAAACCCTCTTCAGCCTGACACTCATTATAAGAAATGTCGCCAGTCAGTGCCCCATCCCTGTTCCCAAGCTATCGTGTTCTTCTTGGAGAGGCCTCCCAATAAACTGGGAGTTAAATTTTCCATCTTGAAGGGAGCTACCAGTCACCTGTCACCTTCCTCTCTCCCTCTATGTCAGCCCTGTCCCCTGTCCCAGTGCCTCCTGGCTGGGATTTCGTGCTCACAACCTCATCCAGCAAGCTATTATTAGCTTCAAAGGGAGCTGAGACTCTGTGCCCCTTGATCTCATCAAGGGCAGCTTTGTAGTGCTCTGAGTTGTGGGGTCTCTAGGCTGGGACCCAGGCAAGGGAGGCAGGGCACAGATGTTCTAGCGCAGGCCCCAGGGCCAGCCCCAGGCTGGTTACTTGTGAGGCGGTGTTGCGATGTGCTCCTGGGATACTCGACAGATGTTTTTTGGAGCTGGCACCAGACTCGTCGTGGAGCCACGTGAGTTGACTTTTTTCCCCTATATTTCTAGAGATAAACTGAGTCCTGGCACTGGGGCTGCCATCCAGTTTGCATTACTTGGGAAAGTAGAACTAGATGGAGCAGCCCAGATGTGGGGGTAGGCCCCAGCAAAGTCACCAGGCTGAGTCACTGAAATAGCTCTGTAACTAGTTTTGTTTTTAAAAAGCATATATTAAAACTATAGCCCTGGGGTGCCTGGGTGGCTCGGTCGGTCAAACCTCCAACTCTTGATCTCAGCTCAGGTCTTGATCTCAGGGTCATGAGTTCAAGCCCTGCTTTGGGTTCCACACCGGGTGTGGAGCCTACTTTAAAAAGGGGGGGGGAACTATAGCCCCCACTTATTTCTGAAATCTTCAGAGCAGCCAAGAAAACCAGAAAAATTATAGTAATTGTCAGAGCATATGAGCGGAGTGAGGGATATGCAGGGATGCTTTGGCCCAAAATCTCCAGAAGACTGTTTCATTCTTACCCATCTCTTTGGCTAGGCTGACTAGTGTACATGCCTCATTGCAACCTGAAAACAAATGTCCTGTAGTTTGGATTCAAAGGAGAGGGGTGGTTAACCAGGTCGGAGTAATCAGGTAGAGCAAACTTGTATTTCAGTGTTCAAGTTAAATCTCATATTGTCCAAGAGCCTTGAAATTGTGAGTGACATTTGTTACAGATGGTACAATTCTTAGGGAGCCAGTAGGACTCTCTATGCGAATCTAAAACATAGATGATTTCCACGTGTATAACTTAAGAAAGACTGTTCAGGAAAGGTACATACTTCTGGTATTGCTGACCAGCACATAACCTTAGCATTGGATCGGTACTCATAAAAAGAGAAAGTCTGAAATAAAACAATTGTTCAAACAAATAGCCCTCTGGAACCCATGTTGAAATGTAATTATATTGGTGGGCCAAGAAGAAAGACTGGAAATTCTCAAAAAATAAACAATTAGATCTTTAAATTTTGGACTACAATAGTGCAAATTTTACCCAACTTCAGATCTGGTTTAAGTTAAATATAAAATAGAGTATGGCAACGATATAAAATGCATTCCGTTTTTTTTTTAAAGGTTCAATTCAGTCAGATAACCTTTTCTTTGGTTACCGTGATACCAAAGAATGGATTAGATAAAACACTTTACTTTCAGGGGCGCCTGGGTGGCTCAGTCGTTAAGCGTCTGCCTTCGGCTCAGGTCATGATCCCAGGGTCCTGGGATCGAGTCCCACATCGGGCTCTCTGCTCGGCGGGAAGCCTGCTTCTCCCTCTCCCACCCCCCCTGCTTGTGTTCCTGCTCTCGCTATCTCTCTCTCTGTCAAATAAATAAATAAAATTAAAAAAAAAAAAACACTTTACTTTCAAACAACTGTTTTCAATAGATAGGTATTCAATGAGAAAGAGGGTCTGAGAAAAACATTTTACCAAATGAATGCATTATGAGTTATCTGAAATGCTAACAGATTAAGAGCTCAATCCCACAAGTGTATTACCTTCTGCAGACATTTGTCTTGTCAGCTGTATTACATTGTTCAAATTATTCAAACCAGGTCTCTAGCCCAGAGTGAACATTGACAACTGCCTTAAAATCCCAAGCAAGCCTTAATTATCCAAGTAAATCAGACTAGGATTGGGTCAAACTCTTAGGTAACCAAGGAGATAGGATTATTTTGTTTTGTTTTGTTGTTTATTTTTTAATGGGCTAGTTTCCTTTCGCTGTACCACATAACTCCCTTGAAAATCAACCAGAATACATGAGACCAAGGTCAGTAGAGTGAGCAAGAAATGTCGCAAGTCTGAAGGCAGGTGAAAGAGCAGAACGTGTGGTTTTTCAAGCCGTTACTGCGAGAGTTATCAGTGTCTGTTATCAGTGGCTTCGCTGGAAAGCAAAACAAAGAAGGTTTTCTCACATAGGTTGAAAGTAGGTTCTAGGAGAGCCCCTTGGAAAAATCCCCAGCCGCCCTCTTGTCTCGAGCTAAAGCCTAAAGTGGAAGGAACCAGATTCTTAGGAATGAGTTCCTTGCCCTGAGTGCCTGAAACAGAATCCAGTCTTTCAGCTGAGCTTCCGGGCAGAGAATGAAGTGGAGAATCGATGCTAGTGATGAGGGGCTTTCTCGGAACAGCTGATTCCCTAGGAAAGCCATGATTGGCCATGGTCCACTTACAAAATGGTGATCAGCAGAAACTTCCAGACTAGCAAACACTCCGTCTCAACCAGACACAACCAATTAGTTTGGTTATAGCTCTACTGCCATGAGCTTCACAGCAAAGCCCAGATCCAAATTCAGGACAGAACATTAGAAAAATCATTGCATTTACTCACTCATTACCAAGACTTTTCATTTAGCATTACCTTGTGTCTTGATTGTAAATCATAGTAAACAAAAGCACACTGGAATGCAAAACATTCTTAATTTGATATCACAAGTTTTAAAACTCACCTAAGGTTTTTTTGTTTTGTTTTGTTTTGATTTGATTTGTTTTGTTTGAGAGAGAGAGAGAGAGTGTGCGAGCGGTGGGGGGAAAGGGGGACAAGATGGAGAGGGAAAGAATTTTAAGCAGACTCTGTACTAAGTGCGGAGCCTGAGGTAGGGCTCAATCTCACCACCATGAGATCATGACCTGAGCCGAAATCAAGAGTCGGTCGCTTAACGGACTGAGCCACTCAGGGGCCCCAAAACTCACCGAAGTTTTAAATATAAAAGCTATAGGGGCGCCTGGGTGGTTCAGTTGTTAAGCGTCTGCCTTCGGCTCAGGTCATTATCCCAGGGTCCTCGGATCGAGCCCCGCATCGGGCTCCCTGCTCGTCAGGAAGCCTGCTTCTCCCTCTCCCACTCCCCCTGCTTGTGTTCCCTCTCTCGCTGTGTCTCCCTCTGTCAAATAAATAAAATCTTTAAAAATAAATAAATAAATAAATATAAGAGCTATATTCACACAAGCAATTAATATGGAAAATCAGCAGTTAAGCTTGTGAATGGAAATAAATCCAGAGCACCATCAGAGATTGGTTGTCTCTACTGATTTCAGGCATTTTCGCCTCCCCCCGCCCCGCTTTTTTAACAGTTATTTGAAGATCGGGGCGCCTGGGTGGCTCAATCAGTTAAGCATCTGCCTTCGGCTCAGGTCAGGATTTTGGGGGTCCTGGGATCAAGCCCTGCATCAGGCTCCCTGCTCAGCAGGGAGTCTGCTTCTCCTTCTGCCCCTCCCCCTCTCATATGCTCGCACGACAAGTAAATCAGGCTCTCTCTCTCTCTCAAATAAATAAAATCTTTTTTTCAAAAACCCAGTTATTTAAAGATAAACTAAGAATCCAAGTCTCCATGGTCAAAATTTATCATAATTCAGAAACTTGAATAAGTCATGATGGGAAAGAATCATTACTGCCTCCCTCAAAGCTTTAAAACTTCCAGTTTCAAGGAAAGAAGAAGATGCAGGTACAGAGTGGCAGGTAGATGGTAGAGCTCAGGGTGAAGCATGAATGCAGAGGAGGCCAGGGGGAGATCCAATTATTGAAACCAACATTCCATAGCTTCACTTAGAATAAAACAAGATCTGGGTTTAAACTGGTTTTATGTCTATTAGGACTTCCTGAGAATGATAGTTGTTATTTCTGATTAAAGACTCAAAAGAAACTGCAGGATAGTCCCTTACAAAAGAATAAGTATTCACCTAAAGGCAGAAAGATGTACCCCTTAACTTCAGTGGTTATCCTTTCTAGTCTGTAAAATGGGGATGACACTCTGAAGTGACCCCAACACTACCATCCTCAGAGTATTTGAACCAGTCATGTAGTCCTTCTCAGACCTGATTTTTTGATTGACACAATGCCAAGAACAAGCACCCACCCTGCTTTCACTCCAAGGGCTGATGCATTTTAAAATAAACCAACTGATAAAGCTACTCAGCCTGACTGCAACTGTCCAGAGGACTGATTAATAAAATATAGATAATTGAAATTCAGACGATCTAGAAACTTATTTGTAGTTGTTCTTTTCCATCCCTGCTTCAGCCATGTCACTTAGCAGCTCCTAACTAGAAGTCAAACTGACTGCCTTTCATTTCTACTTCCCTTGGCTACCCCTTCATGAGGGTGCTAAGAAGCTCAGGTCACACACAGGATGCAGGAAAGTCTGGATTATAACGTTTGGCCCAACAGAATTGAGGTAACCACCATTGTTTAACTCCCACACTTACAGATAATCATCTTTCAAAATAAATTAATTCTATTTACAGGAAGCCAGCCTCCTGTCAAACCATCCGTTTTCACCATGAAAAATGGGACGACTGTTGCTTGTCTGGTGAAGGATTTCTACCCTAAGAATGTAAACATAAATCTTGAATCATCCAACAAACTAATAGAATTTGACCCTGCTATCGTCGTCTCTCCCAGTGGGAAATACAGTGCTGTCAAGCTTGGTCGGTACGGAGATTCAAATTCAGTGACCTGTTCAGTCGAACACAACAATGAAATCGTGCGCTCCACCGATTTTGAACCAAAGAAAGAATCTTCAGGTAGATCATATCTAGTTTCAAGGGGCTGGAATTGTAGGGAAGAAGAGTTGAGGGAAAGGGAAGTTGGAGATGTAAACTCTTGACAGATCACTCTTAATACGGTATCATGCTGGAAACAAGACTGAGGCCCGACTATGGCCCACCATTGATTTGGAATTGAACTCTGCATCCCTGGGCTGGAATCTGAGATAAAGCCCATCTTATTTCATTCCCCCCCCCCCCCCCCGCATCTCTTCTTCACCAACCACTGTCTTCTTCATACTAATGATTGTCCTACTACTAGACTTTGGGTTAAAAATTCATGTGCAGTCTAATCCAGTGTGAATGCCAAACAAAGGGCAGCCCGGCCTATCATAGGATTGAGAACCCTAGTTCTTCCTACAAATTAGAGGCATACCTGAATGTGGGCCTCATAGTATAACCAAAACAAAACCAGAATGGGAAGAATGTTGGCTATGTGAATAGCTGTCTGACCTTAACCAAGTCATACCCCTGGTCCTCAGTTTACTTACTTAGAGTCTCCTCCACTTTTAAAACCTGAAATCCTTTGAGCCTCTTGGTTGCCAGTGAATCCCTGACCACTGCTGTTTGTTCTAGGTAACGTAAAACCAACAGAACCTGAAAACATGGAGCAAACTTCAGAGAGCCTCTATGGGCCCAAAGGTTAGTTGAAACCAAGGGTCGACTTCAGAACTGAGGGTTAAAGCAAACTCTGTCATTCTCAGACGGGGCCAAAAGTCTCCAGCTTTCAAAAGAGAGCAAAAACCATACCTGAGCCCAGTTGGTTCCCTCTGAGTCTCTCAGCAAAGCTTGCCTGGCTGCAAGCAAGGGTTTCCAAAGCTTGCCTGGCTGGGAGTGAGCAGCAGCCTGGGGTCCCGGAGGGCTGTCTGGCAGCGAGCTGGGCTTGCGGACCAGGCACAATGCTGGTGATTCGGAGGAGGCTGGTTGTCAGCGTTGTGGGCCCAGTTTCTGGAAGGAAACTTAGTCTCTTGCTAAAGCCACCATCTTTACTTTTGTTCAACCACAGTTCATCACAGCTCACAGTTCACAGCGGGGAAGGTGAACATGCTGTCCCTCACAGTGCTGGGGCTCCGAATGGTGTTTGCCAAGAGTCTGGCCATCAATCTTCTCTTGACTGCCAAGTTATTTTTCTTTTAAGGTAAGAATTAGCTGCTTCTTATTCCTACCCCCCATGCAAACTATGCTACACGGGGAGAAAGGGAGTTTAGGAATATAAGAGGCCAAGAAGCCTTGGGAAGGGAAAAACACATAGAGACATATTATGATTTAATAAGGTGGGCCACTTCAGATACTCTGCATAACACCCCATCTCCTGTTATCCTCTTACTTCAAGCCAGACTCAAAATGCATTATGTTGTATAATGTAATACAAGCCAATAATCCCCACCTCCAACCCAGGAGCTAAAAAAAATTGTGGAGCTAAGTAAGGAGAAATAGTTTTCTTTATTTACTATTTTGTTTATCTGGCCAAGGGGCCATGGGTTATTTGCAAGGCCATCAGTAAAGCTTCACCCAAAGAATTTCCAGAACCTGCCTTAGCCTAGACAAAAGGGATGCCAGCTCCCATTCCTTTATCACAGGACTCCAATGTGTAGACCAGCCCAACTTTGGGATGAAGCTACACCCCCATTTGTAGTGACCTACCCACTGCTAGCTACTCAAGATGCATACAAAGTTGCAGCTGAGACATTATTTGCCTGCTACGTGCATTCCCTCTTCAGGTAATCTCAGACACAAAGTTCAAACTGGGACCTAGGTTTGCCTACAAAGCCCCTTCTCCAGTACGACTCCTCAGTCCCAACTCCTAATCTGGGGACAACTCTGGATTTCGAGTGTGGGACTGATCCAACCTAGCCTGAAAACATGTCCAGTCACTTCCAAATGGGTGACTGGTTTCCAGGAGTCCCAAGGACACAGGCAGTGTGGTATCTAAAAAGAGCCTTACACTAGGAGTCAAAAGATGTGGGTTTTCACCCTGACCTTGTCATTAACACTACGCTACCCTAGCCTGGTTGCTCTACCTCTTTGGGCCTGAGTTTTTGCATCCATAAAACAAAGGAGCTATGACTAAGGAGAGCAAATGGGTTGCATGGCTTATCCCAACATTGATAAGCTAATACTGACTAGCTGAATATGGCGGTGTGCAGAAGGGACCCAGGCCACAATAGATAAGTGACATCTGCAATGATAACAGCACGGCAAGTGCTGACCAGCCCCAGATGACACGAGGACCATGATTCCTCCCAGCACTGATGGTGGGTGATCTATGATGCTCTGACAACTGTCCTTCACTTGCAGGCTGACCGGCATGAGAAGGCTCCATTATGAGACTCTCACGTCATGTCTTCACAAAAGCCTACAGAGGAGCTGTCTCCTAGGCTTCTGCCTACTCGGTGGTTCAAGCTGACCTATCCCAGCCTTGCTTAAACGGCTGCTACCCAAACCAGTTTTCCTTCGAAGGCAACAAACCCAGCTCATTTTCCAGCCTGGTGGAAAGACAAAAGTCCTGGGGAGTACAGGGGTTATTATGGTCCTAACTGCTCTTTTTGCTGCTTTATAAAGAGATATAGGACTCATTTTCTTTTTCATTTCTACAACTGATACACTTTGAAAAAGGTGTTTTGTTCCTTTGACTTTCTTTGCCTTCAGAAGTAGAAAGTGAGAGCCAACAGATTCCCAGCTCCATGGTCGCCTAGGAAAATAGACCCTGGGGGACGGAGAGCAGAGGGCCTTACCTAACATGAATGGCTCTGCTCAGCCCAGCACTAGGTTTGCCTTGAGCTGGCATATTCTCGGCCGCAAAAGCACTTTCTGCTTTTCCTAGTACTTTACAAACAAAATTACATTTGACTTCTCATGCAGCCAGTGGGGTTTCTAAAACCTCATCCAGATATTCTCCAAGCTATCAGCAAAGATCAGAGTAAAATACAGAGAAAATGCACTTCTTTCTGTTAGTGAATTTAACAAACATGAATCGACTCCCTCTAAGTTCCAGGTTCTGTGCCAGGGGTGCAAAGATGAGTAAGACGTGGGCCTGCTTTCAAGCAATGAACTGTGCAAATGTTTCTGGAGGGAGGGAAGAGGAACAGAACCCCTCCGATTTTGATTGTAAAAAGATTATCTTTTTGCCTGCCAATCTGGGCACAGGGAATTTGAGGTCAGGGGACGATGATTCTTGCCTGCCCCGTGTTGTTGATGGTTTTCTGCCCTTCCCAGTGCTGTTCTCTGTTGCATTTATTAAAGTGCATTGAGTGTTCCTTGCCTCTAGCTTTACTCATAACACACCCCCGCAGGGATAAAGTGGGTGCTGTGAGCTCTCTGTTAGGCAGACAGAAGCCAAACTGAGCCTGTAGGTCACGCTGCGGCTTCCTGAGCCCCAAGCCTGCAGGGTCCCATCGTGGGGACCCTAGCCTGGGTTTCCTGCTGTCGCTGCTATTTCGCAGCAATGACCCCTCTGCGGCTGATGAGCTCTGCTACTCCCATCTCAGCAAGGCTATAGCTTCTTCCAAGTGCACCCGCTCAGGTAGCAGAGCTCCTGCACCCCAGTAGTGTGGTTTCTTCGGCACCCAGGGCACTACGTAGGGTGTCAAGTGGGGGTTTATGAGGCCACAAGTGAAAAAGCAACCCTCACTAACTCCCCCTGCCATAGCCATCTGCAGACTCCCATGTTATGTCTTCACAGCCCAAAGCAAAGACTCAGCAGCACTCTGAGTCAGTGGGTTTAGGACCATCGAGGTGGATAAGCAGGTCCAGCCAGGGAAAAACCATTAAAAAGACTCCACGCAACTGCACCTCATATGTGTAAAGAACACCTCTTTCCAAAACATTCCCATCTGTTACCTTGGGCAACATCAGCGTGTTTCTGTGAGTGGCTAAGAACAAAAAGATCATATCCTGATTTTTCAGATGGAAAAAATATGCCCCCGGAAAAGGTAATATATCTTGTCCAAAGTCATTCAGTGAGGCAAGGGCGGGGCTGTGAGCAGAACCACATTATCAAGAGCGGCAGCCCAAAGTTGCTTCTACAAAAGCATACTGCACCCCCAAGACAAGGACAAGGTGTTGATTTGATTTCAGCTGGACTGGACTTCAGGATTGTCCTATATTTAGCATATAAATGAGCCACCCTCTCTGGTCCACTTTGGTGGCAAAAAAAAAAAAAAAAATCCTAGCTTATCACAAGATCTCGAATTTCCTCCACCAAAAGGAGTCTCCAGAAATAATTAATGGCAGGAGCCGGAGGTTGAGGGGGGGATTATGGCTGTCTTCAGGTCTGGGGGGGCATCATCTTGTGGATTCTAGTTTTCCAGAGCTTTCACATACAGCACCTCACTTAAGCCCACAACAACCCTGAGAAGATTGCTGCAGACACTCAGTCGTGGGCAGAACAGAGACACCCGAAGGCTGAGTCAGTTGCCCACGGCCTTCGGCTCCCTCACCCATGTCCTCTACATTCCTCTTTATAGTGACTGCCCTTTGCCCCCCTGTTTTGAAGCCTAGGTAAACTCCTGCCAGAACACCTACTGATAAAGCCTACTAGGTCGCCGCTGCCGGGGAGAGCCCTAAAAGTGTGGCACCCCCCCTTGGCTCGGTCATTAACCAGCTCTCTGACCTTGGGAATGAATGCCCTCACGTCTCTGGGCTCTAGTGCTAAGGCTTCTACCCTCTCCCAGGTTACCTCTCACAACTCTAATCGTTGTTTTAAGGCAGAGAGTTCAATGGAAATGAAGGAAAGAGGGACCCGTTCCCAGGGCTTAGGGTGTATCTGTTTTGACATCACATAAGTGGCTTCCCCTGGAGATGATTATCTTCCTTGGAGACAACCTTGAGCTCCAGACTCAGGGACTTTGAAGCTGGGGTTCTGGCAATCACAGACAACTTCCTGGGAGTATCTCAATGCTCTCCAGTGAAAGAAAAATGTTCTCCAAATAGAGTAAGTAAAATGGTGGTGTCAAAGAGCATTCAGGAAAAATAAGGTGGCTGTACAAGAAGATGCAGAAAAAAAGGTGAATCGGTGAAAAATGTTTGAAGTAACTCTGTGTCTAATTTTGAGTCTTAAAAAGAAAACAGACCAATTCACAATAAGGGATAAATGATGGAGACTAAAATAAAGACCCTCCTGATGAGCTCTCCCTAGCCTGGCCCTTCACCTGCCCCATGCTGATACCCTCACAGGACTCACAGCACATACTTGTCAGCCCGGCTCTGTCACGCGTGAGTGAGCTGGGCACTGGGGATACAAAGATGAGAATTCTTCAGGCATCCCTCTCCCCCTCTGCCGCCACCAGGGCCCACTGAGTCAGAAGGGGGGATGTGCTCTGCTCCATCTGAAGCCAGGGGGAGCTGGCTTTTTATTAGTCAGCAGACTGCTTAGGGCACCTCTGAAGGCCAGGCCGGAACACAAAACAACTGGGAAGAAGGATCCCATGTCTGGGGACGTGAGCTGCCCTAAGAGGTAGTCAGAGGAGACTGTGCCCGGGGTTTATGTTCAGACTTCCTGAGCATCTGCCTCACTGTGGGGGTCATGGAACAGTAGTAAGACGCACTGTCTTCAGGCTCCACCGGGGAGATCACCAAGTGGAAGGTTCTCCGGGACTGATTATGCAGCACAGAAAACCGACCCTGAGTAAAATCTGCATTTTGGGATTCAGTGTTATCCCTGTAAAGGATAAACTGAAAGGAGTGATCAGGCCGTATTCGGTACCAGTATAAATCTGGGTTTGATTGCGTAGTGGAGTAAGTACAGAGCAGCGTCACCGTACTGCCACTGGCCACGGTCTGGTCCGGGGGGCTCTGGGTCACTTGGTCGCACAGCACGCCCTTGTCTGCGAAGAGAAGAAATAGAAGATAGTGAAGCCCCGCACTCCACAGGTCCTGGGTCCCACACAGGCCCACCCAGAGGGAACTCTGTGGGCAGAGGCTGGAGGAGGACACAGAGATGAAAGTCAAAGGCAGAGAATAACTGGAAAACCAAGTGTAGAGAGAAACATGCCAAGTGTTTAAAGTCAGAGAAAGGGAAACGGGGTGGTAGGACATGAGGAATGTACACAATGAGTGTACTCACAGAAAAGCAAAAGGCTAAAGCCCACAAGAAAAATCATCTTCTCTTCCTATCAGGACAGAGGCTGGAGAATAAATTGGGGTTCCTGAGGTCTCTGAGACCGTCTTAGAGCTTCTGAGGGAGGAGGTGGGAGGGAATGCGAGCAGGCAGGCCGCCCTGACGGTCATGTGACTGAATGAGCTGTAACTCTCCCAGACAACTGCTTCCGCCCAAGAAACTCGTGTTGTTATTGTTCTTTTGGTCCTCAATCCATCTTGAAGGAATCCTTCTGTAAAACACAAAGAAAATGAATTACTTAAACACACACACACGGAGAAACAGAACCTGCAAGCCCAATAATCACATGCCTAGACATCCAAGGCTCCCGCCCAAGAGCCTTCCCGCCCTTCCTGTGTCCTCAGGCCACAGACTGGGTACCAGGCCACGGTCACCCAGCACCTAGCAGAGCTGCACTTGTGCCCAAGAAATGCCATTCGGCTCATCTCTTAGTGCTCCGTGGAAAGAGGAAGGGAAGAGGGTTGAACAAGTTCAATTCTAAAATCTCTCCCAGCCCTGAATGCTAGATATCTTCTATCTCTGATGCTTGGGGGGCATACCGTGCCCCCTGAGAGTGCTTCCTGCATGTCACACAGCGTGACTTTCCATCTCTCAGAAGGCCCTTTGCAGCCCGCGTGGGGCTCCAGCTGGCAGATTCTCCCCCGAAGCAGAGCTTCCACGGGAGACTGCTGTGAGGGGGTAACAAGCTTGCTGGGCTAGTGTTGGGCCGGAGCCCCCGGAACCCGCCCTTGCAGCCACATGCCAGACAAATACCGTGTTCTGTATAAGCCAGGACATGACAACAGAGGGAAGGCACCGCCCTGAGAAAGAGAAGACTGACTACCCCACTGCCCCAAACCCAGGAGTGTTGGTAGGAGGGTTTGCAGGAGTTCCTTTTTCCCTTTCCCGATGCCTAACTCATCAGTGAGTCCTGCCAGTTCTGCCATGAAGTCTATGTCCGGCCTCTCTATCTCTACTTCTCACCACCTCCTGCAAACATCACCGTCTCTCGTCAGGACCACTGCAGGAACCCCTTAACTGGTCCTCTTGCTTCTGCTCCTCTCCCTGCACAATCTCTTCTCCAGATCTTTATGGAACGTAAATCAGATGATGGCAGCTGGACCTCCTTTCCTGGGCCTGTAACACTCAGCAAATGGCCTGCTTGCTGCCTCCTGTGTGACCTCACCCCCCCTCATACACACGCGCACGCGCGCCATAATGCCAGTTCCATGAGGGCAAAGACCTTGCTCAGCTGGTCACTGATATACCCCAGTGCCTAGGATTGTGTGTGACACGTAATCAATGATCAATAAATATTTGTGGAATAAAAGAATGCAACATTCTTCCCTTAAAAACTCACCATTGACGTGGATCAGTTTGCTGGATTTAGCAAACAAAAATACAAGATACCCAGTTAAGTTCGTATTTCAAAAGAACAATAAAAAACTTTTAGAGAGCGCGCCTGGGTGGCTCAGTCGTTAAGCGTCTGCCTTCGGCTCAGGTCATGATCCCGGGGTCCTGGGATCGAGTCCCACATCGGGCTCCCTGCTCGGCGGGAAGCCTGCTTCTCCCTCTCCCACTCCCCTGCTTGTGTTCCCTCTCTCGCTGTGTCTCTCTCTGTCAAATAAATAAAATCTTTAAAAAAATAATAATAATAATAATAATAATAAAAAATAAAAAAAAAACTTTTAGAGATATTTGGGATGCATTTATACTAAAAAAAGCATTCATTGTTTATCTGAAATTCACATTTCACTGGGCACCCTGTATTCTATCTGGCAACCCCAGGCCTGGAGAAAGTGAACACCGGGCAGCCCCAAGTCCCCCCATGAGCATCCTCAGGCCACAGGACAGGGGAAGAAGATGATGGCTGGGTGACCTGGCTGCCCGGGCCAGCACTGCCCCCTGCTGACTGGGGTCCCCTCCCTGGAATCCAGCCCTCTGCTAGCAGAAGACGATCTCAGGACCTCCAAGTCTCCCACATCCCTGAGCTCTGCCAGTCCCCACCAGCTTCTAGTGTCTGTCCCTGCCCTAAAGGCGTCAGCAGCCTTGACATTTATAAGAGAGCTGAGTGTTCCCTTCCTGATTTAGACAGTAGCAATTTTCAAATTTAGCTGCTACTTGTCTTCTGACTGCCCAACGTCAATTCCCCCTGACCACAGCCAAGAACAGAGAAGACAGCTTCACTCTCTCACAGAGGGACACCCCACACCCTAATGCTTCACCCAGAATGTTCAGACACCGAGACCTCCTTGGGGTGGCGTAGTCATGACTCTCCCCCACTAGGCTGCCCTTCCAACAGTCCTTGAAAGACATCCCTTCAGGAAGGGCACTTCTCGGAACAGCAGTGTGGTGTCATGATGAAGAATGAGGTTCTGCCACAGAAACAGAGTAGAGTGGTGGTCACCAGGGGCTGGGGCGGGAGACACGGCAAGATGGTGGCCCACGGGTACAAACCGCCAGTCAGAAGATGAACAAGTCGAGGGAATCTAATGTACAGCCTGGTGATTATAGTTGATAACACCGTATTATATACTTGAAAGTTGCTAAGGAAGTAGAGCTTTAATGTTCTCTCAGGTGCCAGAATGGTGCAGTCGGTTAAGCATCCTACTCTTGGTTTCGGCTCAGGTCATGGTCTCAGGGTCCTGGGATCGAGCCCCGAGTTGGGCTCCTCTCTCAGCGTGGAGTCTGCTTAAGATTCTCTCTCTCCCTCTGCCCCTCCCCCCTTGCTCTTGCGCTCTCTCTCTCTCTCTCTCTCTCAAATAAACAAAATCTTTAGGAAAAAAAAAGATCTTAAATGTTCTCACCAAAAAATTCCTGGTAATTATGTCATGTGCTAGAAGTACCAGCTCACGCGATGGCGGTAACCATCTTGCAATATATAAGTGCATCAACTCAAAGGCTGTACACCTTAAATGTACACAATGCTATATCAATTATTTCTCAACAAAGCTGGAAAAGAATTTTTTCTAATTTTTAATGAAAAGAAAAGATAAGTGGGGTTCTGGAGCCAGGTGCCTGGGTTCACCCAGCTCCAGCATTTCTCTGCTTGATGACCTTAGGCATGACCTGACCCTTCCAAGCCTCAGTTTCTCCATCTGTGAAACGGAGGTGACAGTACTAGCTTTTTCACAGGACTGCTGGGATATTAAATGAAGTAACGTATGCAAGACGCCTGGCAAATGATGTAGGATTAGTTTGTTGTCACTCTTACGATGTTTATTAAATAGACTGATAAATACAGTTCCTGAGAGCTTTATTCGCCTCAAAGATATTTAGAGAAAAGATGCTGAGTAAATCTAAAAATAGGAAGTCGTGAAATCTGGCAAAATTTATGTTGTACCAATTAATGGTCAAAAAAAAAAAGTGACCCACATCTTTTTTTTAAAAAAATTTTATTTATTTATTTGACAGAGAGGGAGGGAACACAAGCAGGGGGAGTGGGAGAGGGAGAAGCAGGCCTCCCCCAGAGCAGGGAGCCCGATGCGGGGCTCGATCCCAGGACCCTGGGATCATGACCCGAGCCGAAGGCAGACACCTAACAACTGAGCCACCCAGGCGCCCCAAAAAAGTGACCCACATCTTTAATTTTCTGTCCATCTTGCAAGCATGTCATAGAGCTTCACACCCTCCCGAGCCCTGAGCCTGCTGTGTTCTTCCCAAATCCTTAAGAGCAGTGGGAACATGAGAAATGAGCCTTCTAACCCTGCTCTAGAAAACCCTGTTTTCTGAAAGTTGCAACAGGCTTCTTCATGAGAGGCCACAATGTGCAACCGAGTACAGTCAAGTGACTCCCAACGTTTCAGAATAAAAGAGACTCTCAAGATGTAATGACCTATTACAGACTTCTCGCCCTTGGATTTCTCTATCGCAGCCCCTTTAAACCTGATGTCTGGAGCCTGAGCAGCTCCCCAAGGCCGTGAGTGCCCCGGACTGCCTTTCATGAGCCTGAAACCGCCCCTCTCCAGAGCGGCCCTCGGACCTGGCGGGGTCCCTGGCGGGATTTGGCAAACAAGGCCAATCTTGTCCCACAGCTTGGCTCTTGGTCACTGCCATCACTCAAAAAAAGACTTCTCCCGGATCCGCTGAGGTGGGCAGCTCTGTTTTTGGCCTTGCAGCGCCCTCTGCTGCTCTAATTAGCCCATCGCCATAAATAGGTCATACGGGATGGTGACAAAAAACAGGTCAGGGGAGGAAAATAGTCTTTGTTCACAACTTAAGTCAGAGCTGCTGCCTCGGTTCCCGTCCCCTTTCAGCCCCCGGAGCTGCAGCTGCTTCTCTGTTGGCCTATTCTCCCCAGTCACTCAAAGAGGACCGTCTATAAGGATATAAGACGGCACCCTAAGAAGGTAGATGGGCATTTTCCTGTCAACAAAAATCCTAATGCAGCAGTAGAGGACATGGGGAAATTTCCTTGGGTGGATATGGACAAACGTCTCTCTTTTTATGAAAGAATAGAAATGTGATCAAAAGGAAGAGCTTAAAGGCATCTGAATGTGTGGTGATGGGAGTTGAATGGTCTAGAGAAAGGGTTTTTCCATCACTTTCTCCCTGTGCCACATTCTATTCCAAGCCCCCCAGGACAGACCTGGGCTGATGGAGAACAGGAAGCAGGCCAGGCAGGGACTGAGGTCCTGCAGATGTCGTTCGCCCGCAGGCAGGGGGACCCCCCAGGACCTCTGTTTTGGGAAGGATCTTGCTGAAGGCCCTTTGGGCAAGAACGGGTATGAAGAACCCCAAAGCCAGCGTTTGAAGGAGAGCTGCAAGGAAGAAGTGAAGCTCTGTGGCGCTGCTCTTGCCACGTCTGGAGTGGCCTGTGGGAAGAACAGTCTTGGTCCATTCAGGTCAGTGACAGCTTTTGGGATGGGGGGGTGTGGGACCTGACTCTTGCCAACCAGATTTCTCAAGCCTTCTATAGGGTCTCCTTGCAATCATTCCCCAGGGTGAGGAGGGTGAACAGATTCTCTCTGGCCACGGGTAGTGGCTGTCTGGAACACTCTGTTAAGAAGGATTTTGAGGCCACATGCAGACTCAGAGCAAACGAGTGATGGGTCTATTAGCAATATCTGCCGTGGGGGCAGGAAAAGGAGGCAACGTCACACGGTCCTGTATTTGCCCCCCTGTTCTAGATGCCATTCCTGTAATGAGTCCCGCAGAGAAAGGATAATCAGAGCCAACTTTCTGTTGGATTATCTTTTTGGTAAAGGGCAAATTTTTAAATCTCTATCTTCCCTTTGGCTTCTCTGGAATCTCATGGACCATTTCCCCTACTGTCAATTGCTGGTGCCTGCAGCCTAAGAAATAAAAAAAATAAAAAAAAATAAATTTAATGAGTTAAGATGCTCTCTATCTCTCTTGAAATTATAAACTATGCGCCAAAATCAAACACCTTCTTTGCATGGCTTACCCGCTGTTTAACAGGGATAACCATACCTGGGCTGGCCACAGAGCCATGAGGGACCTGGGAGATCACCTGGGGAAGATCCTTATTCTCCTGAGTCACAGGAAGGGAGCAGCAGAGGCAGGACTGGGACTCAGGAGTCCTGAGTTTTAGCCCTAGTTCTGCCCCTACCTACCTCCATGACCTTGAGCAAATTTACCTCTCAGGACTTCCACTTCTTCATCTTTAAAATGAGGGCATTGGCCCAGGAGGTCACTAAGCTCCCTTCCAGGTCTCACATTCTAGGATACTAATGGATGAAGCTACAGAGCTGACCTAGGAGAGTTACTAGTTTATATTCCCCCCGTGCATGTTGCTTCAGCTCCTCATTGCCCAGCGAGGGGAAAAAGCAAAGCATGCCTCTTCATTGGGGGGTAGCATAATTTCTTCATTCAATATGTGTGATTCATTGGAGCCTGGAGGTTCAGGCCCAGATGCCAACTTGGAATCCAGTTATTATTGCATCTGGGAGAGAGAAAGTGCTGAAAACAGCCTTTGGAAGAAATATCAATTTGGCAAAAAAAAAAAGGAAGAAGAAGAAGAAGGCAGCTCTGCATAGTGTGATAACATTTTGATATTTATTTATCATCTTTATCCCTGAAATCTACTCTGCCCCCTCCTGTCTCTGCTCTGAAAGAGGGAAGCAGGGCAGACCTTCCCCAGGGAAGATGGGACACCTGCAGGGGACAGACAGGTGTCTCAGTCTAGTGAGGAAACAGAACAAAGTTGACGCCACATGCCTTTCAACCGTGCTGACGCTTCTGGTTTTTGTAAAGGTGCTCACTCCCGTGGGAACGAGGTTAATAGGAAACTGACATTTAGAACCAAGACTAAAAAGAACCATGAAACTCAGCAAGTAATATCTGGCAGAATTAATTTTTTTCATCTGGAAATTGTCAGAGAGATAGTCAAGTGTTCCTCGAGGACTAGGAACAAAAGATGAATGTTTAATACAATTCAATTTAACAAACATTTATTAAGTGCCTAGAGTTTTTCCCAGGGATCATCTGGGCCCGTTTCTGAGAAGATGTGATCAATGCCCTAAGGGAGGAGGGGGTTTTATCAATGGGTCAGAGACTGGATGAACAGCGACAACAGATTTACCTTTGAGACCCACTCAATGTGGCCCTGAGTAAGTAGCTGAGCTTCAGAAGAAAAAAAAAAATGTGTACAACAGCGTGGGAAATCTAAAACACGAGGTAATCAAAAATGTTATTTTATGATAGGCTTTAGCATGTATTTCAATATTTTCTAGGGCAGGCTTACTTTCCCAGTTGTAAGTTATCTTGAGCTGATCTATAAAGTCTATGGGGGAAAAGCTTTTCAAGAATTGTACATTTCTGAAATTAGGCTCCCAGCAGTCAACATAGGAGAAGTGGTAATTTTCTGTCTTTCTAATAATGAAAAAAGGGGCCTGGCATCCCTCCAATTCCTGATGCCACGGGGGTCTCCTTCCCTGCTCCAGGTCGGAACCAGCAGCGAACCACCAGGCAGTTCTGGTTCTTATGAGCTGGACAACTGGGTGGGCAAGAAAGAACAGCCCGCTAGGTGTTCAGGATAGGGGGGTCCCAGCTTTGGGCCATCCTAACGTGCCCAGTCCTGTTCTCACAGCCTGAGTCCCGGCTGCATTAGGACAGGGCAACCCTAAATGACCTCGTTATATATGGTGCCCCTGATTACACTAGAGACGGTCTGAGAACAGGAAGTGGCAACCTAGCACTAGGAGGGACTTCTGGAAAAGGGCCCGGGCACTGTGTGAAAACACTAAGAAACCCCACTTGGGGAAGGGGGTTCAGTTCATTGTCAGCGTGGGTAAGTACCTCCTTTTCAGACCCAGTGCTAGCATCGAACCCCCTCAGTACCCAGAGAGCTGAAACTCTTGGCTAGATGATGAATTCCCTTATCCTGTGGGAAACGGCTGTAAAGATCAAACCACCTTTGCTGTGGGGAGGCAGGAGCCTGTAGTTTACGTAAAGGCGTTAGCTCCTGTGGGACGAAGGAAATTGGAAATTTACATTTGGAACCGGGACTGCAGTGAGAGTGAAACTTAGTAAGTACTAGCTTTACACCAAAGGTGTCGGTTTATTTGGTTTGGTTTCTGAATTATCGAGAAGCTCCAGAGAAAGAACACTTCTCCCCTGAGGATTCGGTTCCAAACTCCTGACTTCAAACTTCTAAAATGATTAAATGTTAAGGCAGATGGTAGGCCTGGAAAACTCTATTTCCCTATGTAATAAGTAGATGCCTACCTTGCTTATTTATTTTGTTTAGGAAACGAGGAGGAGGACTAGACAGCCTTGGGGCGGGGCAGGGGATCGCACAGCATTTTTTGATAAATCTAGAGAATCAAATCAAAAACTATTAGCTCAGAAAGTCCTGAAAGACCACCTAACTCACTTCTTGAATGTTGCAAACAAGGACAGGGAAACTCAGAGAGGTTGTGAACTTGCTCAGGGTCACACAGCTGAGCCTAGTCCAGGGCAAAGCCAAGACAACTCATAGCTCTGACCCGGCCTGACCCAAGGGAGAAAAAACATCTTGGTCTTTGGCCATAGCAGCTCCATTTGCACCCCCAGACACTCTTTGTCCAAGACTTAATGAACTTGAAACAGAACCCCAAAGTGCCAAAAGGAGATAAAAATCATTACATGTCTATTGCAGGTAAAGTAAGAACAATAGCCGAACTTGATATTTGGGGAAAGGCTCAGCCATCTGCAGACTGGGGCACGGATAGAAAAAGTCAAAATGAAAATGCTGGTCTTGTCTTCAGACAATGACTGTGACCATAAAACACTACCTAAAAATACTGCAGAGCTAATTCCTCTCCCAGTGGGAGTTTATATTCTATGATAGATTGCCCCCAGCAACGCAATTGCTTTGGACCACAGAATATGTATACAGAATTGGCATGCTAAGCCTTCTGGTGTCTTAAAGTGGCAAGCAGATCTCTGGATATACCCCTCAGCCCTGAAGCCCTGGGCTACCAGAAAGAAATATACCATCACCCTACCCTGTCTTAGAGTTGAAGTTGAAGATGTTAGTTAACAGTTAATTCTTGGGAAGCTCTGCAAAGCTGGGTTCATCATTAAGTTGACACCACAGGTTTCTGCAAAGCCCCTCAGCAGGGTGTTCAACAAACCAGTGGTTCTAAGATGACATTTGGGAAGGGAACTCAGCTCACAGTGAATCTCGGTAAGTGGAGGAGCATTGAATCCTCTTCTTGAATGTGCTTTGAGATTCTTTTGACTCCAACTAACGAAGATGTGGCTTGTTGGCCCATCTCTGCTCATGTTCCAGTCCTGCCTGGCTAAAGGCTGCCCTCTCCACGTCCCCCTGGAACAGTCCGACCGTGAAGGTGCACCCATGCAGCTGCGTGCAGCTTTCCCTAAATTCTCACAAACTCACTTAACTCTTTATCAAACTGCTCGGCAGCTCCTCTGTTGCCCTCAAAGCCCTGCTGGTCTATCAGTTAGAGGAAGACAGGTCATTCTTAGGTCATTGCGAAAGGAGGCTCTTGACATGTGTTTGACTTCTAGGGAGAAAAAATAATGATGATTTCATACTTGCTTACTATGTGCTAAGCAATGTGCTGCGTGCTCTCCACCCATTAACACATTCAATCCTTACCCCAGCTCTGTGCATTACGTGCTTTTATTACCCTCATTTTCTAGAAGAGAACTTTTTATATTTTTATAGCTTATGTTTTTATAGAAACACAGAAAGGTTGAATAATTCGCTTAAACTGATTCAGTGAGAAAGAGAGCCTAGGATGTCATTCTTGGCACTCAGATTCCAACGCTAAATGTTTTACTAGTTGGGGAGCGGAGGGGCTGTTTGGGGGGGAAGTTACTGATGTCTGGTCTCTAACATTGCTAAAATAATCCCCAGGGAAGCATGCTCTCGGCAAGTAAAGCCAGTGATTGACAACAGTGTGGAAAATCTAAAACACGAGGTAATCAAAAATGTTATTTTATGATAGGCTTTAGCATGTATTTCACCCACCTGCATATCCTAATCCTCACAACAATATCATCCAGGAGTCCTTATTCTCCCCCACTTTGCAGACAGGGAAACTGAGGCACAGCACGTTAAGGACCTTGCCCTGGCCCTTAAGCCAGAGCAATTTCAAATTAACTGCAACGGTCAACCAGCTAGAATAAGCAATTAATTAGTGACAAACAATCTAACTGGCTGCTAGGTAAAGAGTGATTCATTTTTTTCCATGGTTCCTCTCCCTTTTCAGGCATAACCATGCCATTGTATAATCGCTCCACACTGGGTTTCTGCCTTTGTGCCTCCCCAGAGAGCGCAGGAGGAGCCCCGGTTCCCAGCGCCTGGTAGAAGGGCCTTGGCAATCTGTGGGGGTGTTCCTGGGGGTGGATCTGAAAAACTCTTCTTTGCAAAAGAAATAAAACTGACAGTAAAGCCATGTAAGTCCAAATAACAAATGCTTCCAAACTGCTCCTGGAACCCGGCTTCCTAAATTTTCCATTCTGTTTTATAACCTAAGTCCAAACCACAGCAGTCCGTTGATGGATTCCAGTTCAAACTACCGCCGACGTGTACCTCCCTGGTGCAGGACTGGGCCACCTGCCGCCCGTGCTGCTGCAGCTCATGGCTAGCCATAGTGGTGCCAGTGGAGTCATTCTGTGAGAAGGCTTCATTGCTTATTAGAAAGGGTGGGATTTTCCAGGAACTGAGAGAAAATCGGTGAACTCTCTGAGCTTCTATTTTCTTCCTCTGTAAAATAGGGGGAGGCCATCTCTACCCTTGTTTTACCAAAGCAGGCATGCCTTGCGGGGATGTCCACACACTTCCAGGAAAATGAGGGCAGTGCAAGGGACGAGAATGCCCCAGTGGTCCCTGGCCTCTACCGTCAGACCTTCTTTCTAAAGAGCTGGCTTTATCGGGGGAGTCTTGGGTGACAAGTAAACATTTAAGCAGATGGCGAGGGTTGGATGGACAACTGAGTTTTTGTAGAGTTGCATGTCATTGTGTGATATGGGAGGCAATAATAGGCTGATATTTGGAAAAGGAACAACTGTGAGTGTTCGACCAGGTATGTTTTAAAGATGACTTGTATTTAAACATAAGCCACCATCCTTAGAAATTCAGGGAAAGATCACTGAATTACTCACCCAGTTCTTAACATCTTCAGGAGCTTGGTGCCATGTGTCTTTCTGGTGAAAGAGATGATGAGGACAGCCTCAGATGAAGACCCTTTAGGACCTTTCTTCTTCCACACCTTTAAGCATTTGGAAATGTTGAGCTTGCTTTCGTTATTTGTTGGAAGTGCGTGTCTGACGAATGGAATTGGACTTAAAGTTTTAGTGTGTAAGGGGAAGAAAGAGTCTAGAAAGAAAGGGAGGAGATTCTCTAGAAAGAAAGAACAGATTAAAGAACCTAGCAATGGCGGAGGCTGTGCAATGCAACTTGATCCAAAAGGAGATAGTGAGATATAGACCTACTGATAGAACCAATGCAACGACCTCTCTCCAGTTATCTGCCCCGTCTTCCCAAGCAAGGCTTCTTTGTCCATGCAACGAGGAAAAGAATCTTCTAATCCCTGTAACTCTCAAAATGTTGGAGCCCAGCTATTTGGGTAAAGCCATGTCAGATTTTCTGGTGTCGACATTGATGACAAGCTGATATTTAGGGAAAGGGTAGGATTGAAAGCAAATATTCAAATTAGTCAGAAAGATCATAAACTTCTGGAAACGTGCCTCGAGGCGCTGTTAGGCACTGTGTTTCCAATTGGGACATTTTCATCCCTGCCTTTGTTGAGCCCCTTTTGATACCCATTCATCTCTGTGCCCCTTAGCGAAAAAGTGGCAGCTGAGCTTGGAAGTATGAGAGAAGCTCTCCCTAATCTAAATGTCATAATGGCCCTTCTCTCCAGCTTGCAATACCCACTGGGATATTTTAAGTGCTGCCCACCATTCTCAAAACAAACCTCATTTCAATTAACTTGAATGTAGCTGAAATGTTTTTTCATGAGAGAGTCTCCATTTACTACAATAGAAGCTCATTCCAGACAATTGTTTGAGGTTAACTTTTACTTACAATTCCCAAGAGGAACCAACTGCCCAATGAATACTACAAAACAAAACCTCTACTTTTGTGGCCTAATTACTATCCACCACAGAAAAGCTAGAATCAGGATGTCCTAGTGAGTATTACGTTAGCTCCAGACGACCTGCCTTAAGTCCCTTATGCCCAAACAAACGTAAGATTAAAAAAAAAAAAAAAGAAAGCGTTTCCATGTTGACCCATGTGTCCAGTCACTAATGAGAGTTCAAAGAGCAGGTGCATAGCAGCTATATTTCCAAACTCGTTTGGATATTTAGAACCCCCAGATATTAGAAATGATAATCAGAAAAAGCATATGCAATTCCATTTTTATTTATAATTCTCATCTCTCCCAGAGAACTGTTATAAATTTTCTCCCGAAGGTGTTACACTCATCCTTCTTTTGGTTCCTTTATTTGTGATGTGTACAGAGATGAAATATTGTTTGAGATTCAAAAAACATCCATGAGATTTACCTTAAGCTTTGCCTGTCAGAGAGATTCTCAGAGCTAAAAAGATTGGAAGCTGACATTTTGGAACTAGATTAAAAAGAAAATCCAAATTAATCCCAAGGAGCAATGCTCAGTAGACAGTTATTTAGACATAAGAACATCAACCCCGCAAGGCCAGTTGCTCACTTGGCTGGACTGCCCCGATCTTAGGCTCTCCTGGAAAAGTAATAATAACTGTTTTGGGAAGAGAGAAATGTCAACCTCCAGCCCTAAAAGCTCCTTGTGAATTGGTTTATTTCAACAGAGTTTATCATTACACACAGTGTTCCGGAAGTAATAGGCAAGTGCATTAGATGCTCCTGCAAATGGAAATGAAATGTAAATTTAGATTGTAAATATATGACTGCAGTAAATAGATAGCAAGAAAAAAAGATGAAGAGATTAGAAACTTGCCACATTTCTCTAACCCCAAAGGGGATGTTTCTATAAATAGTTTAAAACTATTGAAGAAGAGTGGGGAGGAGGAGGAGAACAGAGGCAAACAAAAGGTAATCCTGTTCGCTTTGCAAAATTGGAATTTGTTTTTCAATCAAATTTCCCTGAGCAGAGGAAAGAAACCCCGTCTGTCTTCCGACTAAAGGGCACGTGGGTGGGTTTCTGCTAAAACCCATCTTGAGGGAGGCTCCCTGTCAGTGACAAAGTGCTAGCCATGTCCTGCTCGGGAGGAAGGGAATGAGCACAGAAAGAAGTCCAAATAATTGTGCAGGGACAAGAAGGACTCACAGGGCAGGATTTCCCCCTGGATTTCCTGCCTCACCTCCTAACCTTTCTTGTTTTAGCCCGATGGATTAGGTCCCAGGCGAGAGGGCCCTAGGATGCAAACCAGAAATTTTAAGGAGGAAGCCAGCTTGACTTCACTCAGGAGACCTAGCGTATTCTGTCTTCAAAGATTCTTTTAATCCAGCTGTTTTTAGGGGGAGCTCTGTAAAGGCAAAAGGAAAGGTTAAAAAAAAAAATGTTAAAATTCTATGAAGTAGAAATAAAGACGTTCAATATTTGACTGGCAAAGAGATTAAATATCTGGTACCTGTCTACAAAGGAGCCTAAAGGAGACTTTGTCAAGGAAAAAATAGGCAGACTCAAGGAGACACTGCCCTGAACTTGTGTGGTTTGTTAGTTAGATTCGGGCCACTGTCCGCAGCAGCTGGGGTGCTAGGGAAAGCAGATCAGGCGTCCTCCTCAACGGGGAGAGAGGGGCCCCGTGCGCAGTTTATGTAAAGCCATTTGCTGTGCTGTGACTGGGAGCAGAGGCCGGAACTTGGTGTTGGGGCAGGGAACCAGGCTGACTGTCAATCCCCGTGAGTATGAAAGGTGAAGCTACGCGGGGCCCTCTCCTTTCCAGGCCAGGCCTGTGGCGCTCCTGGCTGGTGAAGCTCATATCTACTCGTTTTGCCTCGCCCATCCCCAGGAAGCAGGCCAGGAAGGACCAGAAAACCCTCAGACTTCTTCCTTCAAACATATCCCCGTAAAAACTCCCTGACTCTCCTTCCCTTTTGCAATTAGTTTCTAGTAAACCAGAATCTAATAAGTTGATGTGAGCAATTTCAATAAAAAGCAGAGAAATAGCCCCAGAGTGCAATAAAGTAGAAACTATGTGAGTGCCAGCCAGGGGGGAGACCATGAAGGAAGAAGGAAAGGAAATGGATTACCCAAACTAAGGCAGCAGCTTTGTCAGAAAAAGAAAAGCAATAAAAAATTTAAAAATAAGCAATGCATACATTTATCGGGGCTCACTGTCCCGTGGAGGCCGGCTCTGCCTACAGCAGCCTGCTTCTGGGCTTATTGTCAAATAACCTGTAGTTTTAGTGCAGGGTTGAGGGATCAAGACCATATTGAGTACCCTAGGGCCCTTCTGCAAAGAGCTGCTCCTATTCCTGTTTTTGTAAAGCCTTCCCTGACTGTGAGGAAGTAACGCCTACAAACTCACTTTTGGAAAAGGAACTCTCTTAACTGTGAATCCAAGTAAGTTTGAAGGAACTGGTAGAGCGAGGGGTGTGGTGGGGAGGTCAAAACACTTCTTTCTTTGGATTTAAATTACTTGTCCACCTCCCTCCCACCAGAAAAAAACATCCCAGATTAGCTTCTACATCTCACATTGTGTTGGGAGGATATGGTTCCAATCAGAGAGATTAGCGCTCCATTGTACAAAGACTAAATTACCTTCAGCCAAAAGCATTCCTATCATCCATCCTAAAGGAGATTATTGGTACAGGGAGAAAAATTGAATAGAGGATCCTGAGGGATTCAGCTAAAGCCAGGAAATGTTTGCCAAAAAAATAGAGAGGAAATTGGCATATTGAGACAATGCAAATTCAGTAGACCAAATATAAATCTTCCTGACGTAGATACTAAAACCCTTAAATTTATCTCCTGAAATAATGGGACCCTGTGATTTCATTAACAAATGCAGGAAATTCTACAGACAGATTTCTTTTCTTCTTTTACCTCTTCTTTACCTCCGATAAAGGAGCTGTTCTCAATCCCCAGTCCAGTCAGTGAGGTCTCGGTGGGTGGAACTATTTGGTTAACTCAGAGCATTTAACCCCACTTTTCCCTCCATTACCAAAATCACCGATGGAGCTGCCACTTCGCTTAGTTCAGCAGAGGAGAGGGGAAAAATTCATTTGTCTTCTGAGTCATGAGAATAGAGCAGTACATTCTCTCCTTCAAATATACACCCACCCTTCCATAATGGTAGTAATGCGTGTGTAAGTAGTTGGAAAAGTTTCAAATGCTATCTATAAAGGTAAGGAACTATGGTTGCTACTGGCACTTCTTGAAAATCTGCGTTTCTGGTGGGCGGCTGACAGTGGTGCTAACGCTGGGAGGCTGACTCATTATAAAATCGGGGCAACAGGGAAATGGGGAAAACCTGTTGAAGGGCCCCAGTCTCCTTTTGACATAGGCTGAATGTCCTGGTTGCTGAGTGTCATTTATTCAGATCTGCTTTCTGGGGTTAGGAGAGGATGCAGCGCTGGGAAAGACATGTTGCCAAACCCAGCCTGGTCAAAGCTCTCGAAAAGACTGGTTCAGGGAGGTGTAAATAATTAAGTGATCCAGTGTGCACAGCACTGAAGGGGTTAATGCAGCCCTGGTCGCAGACAGCATGGAATGTTCTGGGATAGGCCCTGCCTAAAGCCCACGCAGTGTGGTTAGCCACGAAGTTGTCAGGCGCAGAAGTGCCTCGCTCAGCGGGACAAACCCAGCGCATGCCTGCAACAACAGAAACGATGAATAATACATGATATTGTTAAATCCCAAGCCTTCAGGAGTCTCTGAGGTCCCATCTAATTAAGGCTTCGAGGGGATTCATATGAACATCCCGGGAGACTCAAGGACGTCCCTTTTCAGAGGGTGGGCAGTCGAGCCTGGAGACCAGACAGGAGGGTTTATCTTTTGTGTCTCCCTCTTTATATGCTGGGGCTACAACGCAACAAAGCTGCACCCAAAGACGCAGGATTAAGTTCTGTTTTCCTTCCACCAGCAGGGCAGAGATTACTGCCACAGCAACACGTAGGTGCCGTCTAAGGACTCAGCTGAGGGTAGGCATCTGTTTGGCTTATGTCCTGCGGTCATGGCGGCTGAAGTAGGGTGCGGGGAGCTCTGTGAGGCTGTGAAGTAGGGGAGAGACAGCAAGGGTCATTTGAACTCCTGCCTGCTGTCCTTAAAGCAGATGGACACTTTTTAGCTAAAGAGTAGCTTTTTCTCTCCCCCTTTCCATGTTGCTAAGCAAGCTAAAGCTTTGCCCCCTTGCTTTAATAAGTAGTCGCTCAAGAGATGACTAGACAGACGCACAAATTCAGTCAAAAGTCGAAGAGCTTAAGAGGAGAAAGCAGATACAGAGCTAAAACATTCGTTTTCTATCTTCTTTGGGGATAGGGTTTGGTCACCATCGTACCAAATAATGACTCTGCCCCAACTTGGTTCCTTACATCTTTTGTGGCATCCACCAGACGCTGCCACAGGGACCCCAGTCTTCCTGTGCTTGTGACCGTCAGCAGTGGAAGCTGTGTTTGGTCAAAGGATGAAATTTATAGCAACTCCAATATGCAAGAGCCTGCCTCTGACAGAGGCCCTACTGCAGCCCCTGGGCTCTGTGTGAAGTCGGGACACCTAAGGTAAGACAGTAGGGTGACCAGCTATCCCAGTTTGACTGGGATTGAGGGTCTTCCAGGGACAAAGGTCTTCTTTGCTAACCCCAGAACAGCCCCCAGGAGAGTCAGTCACCATAACAAAGCTCAGTGTAAACTTTCTGTGAGACACCACTAACATCTCACCGGGTTCAAGAGAAGCCGCACGTGTGAAAAAGGCTCAGATATGCCCGTCATTTTCATTTCTTACACTGGGGCATGAAGAGGAGCTCGGGAGATAGCGTGCCACGGAGCCAGAGCCTAAATCTCATCTAATTCTAGTCAGCCTCCAAAACGCTGTACACTCTCCTGTCTCCTTATAATCAATTCATTGTCATCAGAAATGTGTGACACTTTGAGGGGAAGGGAGGACATGTCTTGAAAACTGATCAGAGAAACTGTCCTGAAAATGATGCTGTAAAATGGAAATGAGACCTTTAGAAAGAGAGACGCTGAACATGAGAAATCAATAAGCCTCAGGATGGAAACCAGAGAAAATGGAGAGAGAGAGGGAGTCAGGCCCTCGGGGGATACAGCAGGTCAGTGTCCCAGGACCAGACATGGAAATGTTCCTCTGGTCCTCGGAGAGAAGGAAGGGCCCCACAGATCCAGGCCCCTGGAGGTGAGTCTCTTCTCCCCAGAGCTAAAGGGGAAGATGTCTATGAGCCTCAGATCTCCTGCCTGGGGTTTTTGTAAAGGCCTCCCCTGCAGTGTTAGTACTGGTAACACTGGCTCGGGAAAGCTAACCTTTGGGAAAGGGACCATCTTGACTGTCCATCCAAGTAAGTGTAACAGGACACAACAGCATACTGGAAATTCTGGAACTTCACCCCCGGTATCAGGTTTGAGAGAAATGTATGTTGCCTGGGAACCAGATCTTGCTTGAAGTCAGCTAGCGGCCTCCAAGGTTCTGTCCCTTCTTTAATCTCAATATTAACAGATTCCCTTTCGGACCCTGAGCTCTCAGGTCTATCTGATCCCTGCTGTTGAGTGAAGTTGACCTTGACCCAGAAAAGGTAGAAAAGAATCTTCGCTGCTTTCAGAGCCTCCTCTGGAGATTGATGTCTAGTTTTGGGGGCATGGGGGGATCACCCTTTCCAGTCAACTCCCCCCGGGGAAACCCATTCTAACATTTAGTACCATTTCCTGTCAGGAAGTTCTTCCTTGTATCAAGCTTAAATTTTTCTTAGTGCAGCTGAAGCCATTCCCACCGGCATCTTCCACAGTGGAGAGGGATAATTGAGAGCAGAGTTTGAATAGGTATGTGGCATTCAGTTTAGAATGGTTTTAAATGAAAGCAGAGAGGGAAAAAATGAAAACTGGGAATCGGAGGTCTTATTTCAAATCCCTCTATGTTCTTTTAATGTCTCCCACTGCTTCTGTAGATGCAAAACTACAAAAAGAGAGAGAGAGAGAGAGAAACACAGAATGGAAAGGATTGCACAGCCACTGTGTCCATTCCTATCGCTGAAACCACCAGGCAAAGGATTACAATTAATTCCAAAGAGTTTCAGATACAAGGCTTAATACCTTTTTCCTCATAGTGACTTGTATCCTTGCTGATAATTAGAGCAGATAGAAAGATTTGGCTTTGGTGTATTTGCTGCCGCACCCCGCTGGGAAGAGAGGAAAAACTCTGACTGGTTGGGCTTTTTTGGTTGGTGGTGGTTTTTGTTTTTGTTTTTGTTTTTGTTTTTTTTTGAGATGCATAAAGTTCCTTCTGTCAGTTGTTGTAAAACTGCCTGCTGCAGGGAGAAGCGTGACAGCTCTGAGAAGCCAATACTTAGGAGGGAGATGAGACTAATCAGGAAGCCAAGCAAGCCAGAAAGACACACACTCCGTGTCCCTCGCGCATTTTTGCACTTTAGGCCTTTTGGGTCTTCCTTGCAGGGATTCTAATGGAGTCAAATAGAAATGGAGCGAGGAGAGTCTGGAGCCCCGTGGGTGCTCAGAAATGAGAAATGAAAGCCATGAGAGACAGGAAGGGGGAAAGGTAACCAGGTAGGAATGTATCTTTCACGGTGGCCCGATAAGATGAGGATGGCGACGTGGGTCCAAGAGCGGGATGTCAGCACTCCCATTGCTAGTTCGGGGCGTTCTGTTTCCTCAGGCTCTCCATCCAGGGCAGGGTCCCCCATGCCAAAGGGATGAGAGTGGAGGCCATGTTTTTCTGTGCAGGCGTAGTCTATGAGGCGGACTGCCCCTGCTTTGTGTGTGTAGGGGAGGTCGTCTGACATCTCCGAGGCTGTCTGCTCCACTGAGTGGCAGCATCCGTTCATGCCAGGTCGTGTGGAGCTAGGATGTGCCGGTGCTGCTCTAAGGCAGAAGGTCGGGCTGTTATGATCATCTTGAATGTGCAAGATGCCTCCAAGGGAAGCCTGGTTCCAATGAGTAGGGAGCATGTTGGACCAGTTGCCCAGGGTTTGTTGAGTTTCTCCAAGTCCAGGCATATGGGAGCCAAAGCTGAGAGGTTGACATTTGAGCCTGGGGTCCTTTTGACTGAACTATGCCAACAGGGTCTGAAAGGCCCAAATTGCCTTCCGAGCTCTGCTATGGTTGTGAGCCCCCGGGGCCCTTATCATTTCAGCAAAACGCATCCACTTAGAAAGGTCAGCTCTTCATTAGCCAGACAAATGAGGACAACATATTGACCAGAGATAAGGAGCAAGGAGCCCACATCTCAGCCTCTGAGAGCCTGGCATTTCCAGTCTTTTAATCACAGCGCTCTGGGAACATATGCTGTCTCAGAGAAGGCGGATCAATGGTGCCCGAGGACCTGGTGTCACCACGCTAGAGCTTGGAGATGGAAATGAGATACAGACTGGGATGTTTTGTGGATGAGGGAATGACAGAGAAGGGAGGAGGAGACCAGAGCTCACCGATGCTTTTTCAGACCTGCAGCATGTCAGACATTGGAATCCGAGGTGGAGAAGCACACATTTGTAGCAAGTTTCCTATCATTCCCTATAGAATATGGCCTAATTGCGGCCCCACATTCACAGATCCCATAGGCACCCAAGATGCCTTTTGAAGTGGCATAGCGAGATTGGGGTCAGAGATCTGTTAGAGTCACCTGCCAGTTATTGCAAAGGATTGGGTGGCTGTGTGACAAGCTCTTCCAACAAGTTGACATTTGGGCAGGGGACAAGCTTATCAGTCATTCCAAGTAAGTCTCCCTGCAACTTTGCCTGTGGAGTTTGGTGGGGCTAATCATCACATGCCTCAAAGGGCTGTGCAGGTGGCATGGTGGTTGAGGACCACACGGAGACAATTGAGGTATATTAACTCTAGGCAGACAAAAAAAGGTCAAAGAGTGGCAGATGTAGCTTTAGTCCTTAAAAGTCAGCAATACAGAGCTCGGGACTTGCAAATGGCAATTTGAAAAACAAGTCACCAAGCTGTGTCCTCCCCACACAACCTCACTGCTCATGGGGGACAAGGTGGGGTGGAGGGATGGACAATGGACAGTGCATAACAGGGGTGTTCAGGGAAACAGGCAGGGTTGGAAGGGAGCAAGGTGATCAGAGCCGCAGGCTGAGCTAATCTGGAGACAATGGATTGTTCCCGATATCTCACCAAAAAATAAAATCCTTCCCAGACTCAAAAGATGTAATAAAGAGACCTAATTAAAATGCACTTCAAAATCATATGATCATCGGGAGAGAAATTAAATCTTAAAAGAAAAAGAATTTTTTAAATGCCCAGGCATAAAACAAATGGGCCTACGCCTTTAATTAGGCAGCAAGCAGCACAAGATTCACATTAGCCTTTCCTCTAATCCCCTCTCAGGAGGGCTCAGTCCCTCCAGCGGTACATGGTCACAGCTGTTCTAAGCCCTGAAGCTCCTTTTCCAGGAACGCTTTGCTCCCCGCGCCTGCCCAGGGAGAGAGATGGTCTGCCTGCCCAACGCCCAGACGCCCGCCTGCCTGCCGCCTGCCTGCTCCCAGGGCCGGCCAGCCCGGTTAGGGGAGGGGGTGGGGGGGCCTCCCCGGTGTGAGCGCCCCTGGTGGGAGTGCTGGCTCTCTCATCTGCCTGGTTTTTGTTGAGCTTCCTATCACAGTGGAACACCGGTAACCAGAAGTTCTATTTTGGGAGAGGGACAAGTTTGACTGTCATTCCAAGTAAGTCAAAGAAAATTTTCCATCACCATTGTGTTGAGCAAGGCCTTGAAACTCCAGCAAGAATGTCAAAAGAATCTCTTTCTGTGCTTCTGGGGATAACTTTCTCTAGAACATAGCAAAGAGCCCCTCCCCTCCACCCCAAGAATGATTTATGGCTTGAGGGGTCTTTATTTCCCCAGCCTGAAATCCCTGGGGGGGTGGGGCGGGAAGCTGTCCCCTCACTCACCCCTCACTTCTGCACTGACCAGAGATGTTTGGCCCTTTGTGGCACAGGCCACAGGAGGAGCAAATGGGGGGACAGCTGTCAACTGAGAGGAAATGGGTCAGAAGGCTAGAGAAGGAAAATGAGATGATTTGGGAGAAAACTGAAATATGGGGTGGTGTAAAAGGATGAGCAAGACAGCAGGGGTGCCCAGACTCGTCGCTGGCTTTGGACTCAAGGGATCACTGACAGCACCCATAGAGAGAAAGAGGATTTCTGTTCCTTCCAAAGGAAAATTTGGCAGAAAAATCAAGCCAGATTTCACATGTCAAGCCTCTCCTAATTACAGCTTTTTATCTCAGTTTCTCTCAGTTGCTGCAGCAGGAAATGGTACGAAAGAGTCCCTGGTGGCTTTGAGCTGTAGAAGCATTGCAAGGAGGGGGTGCACAAGAAATGGGTGGAGGGTTACAGTACAGTGTGAAGAGTTGGGGGCAATGGTTTTTGTAATGACTTAGAACGCTGTGTGTCTAATTATGGAAGCAACAACTTAATCTTCGGGACAGGAACTAGGATCACTATTACGCCCAGTAAGTACGTCGTCCTTGGTCAGGAAATCAGTTATTCTTGAATTTCCAGGTCACCTGTGTAAGACTCTGGGGACGGGTAGGGGGGGTCATACTAGACCATGCAGGCTCAGGCATGAGAATTTCTATCTGTTCTTTCTCATAACTGATAGAGTTAGGTGTCAACAAAATATCTGAGCTTTCTGGGGGAACTTCAGTCTTGAATCTTTAATTCCAAACTAGAAAATATGATTCACAATTCTGTTTTTGCTGCTACCGTCATGTGCTAACGTGACATGTGAAGAGAATTCAGAGAGAATGACTTCATCTTCCCTTTTATCTGGCATGATAATTTTCACTTTGAGTACTGCATCATGTTTGGAAGAAATGGTAGAAACATAGGCTGTCAAAGAGACAAGCAACCAGGAGAGCCAGCGAGGCCGGCAGACAGACTGCCAGGCAGTGTAATTTTACAAAATTAGTCCAGTGTGTGGCTCTCTTTTGCAGATGGCAAAGGTATTTGGAAATGTGCTAAGAGCTGATGTTCTAGGTGGGGCAGGCTTACTCAATGGCAAGACTAAGTAAGCACTGATTCCAAGGGGAGAGTTTAAACTTGGAAAACTCAAGGGTTTGGGGTTGTTTGTTTTGTTTTCTAGTAGTTTGTCAGTATGGCAGTACACCTGCATTTAGTAAATTACAGTTTGGGCAAGGCACAGAATTAACTGTTAAAAACAACTATGTCTTGATAGATGAGAGAGAAAGAGAGAGAGGGATAGTGGATATACATACACAGTGTAATGGGAAAAACACAGGGCACATACATTTCTTGCACCTGAAATTAAAAGCTGTGGAAAATTCGAATATGTTCACTTTGTAACCAAAGATAACTTCACAAAAAGGAAAGAAAAGCATACTGCATAAAGCAAAAACTGAAGGTATAGAACCTTTCCAAGTCTGCCTTTTCCAACTGTCTTAACTACTCAGTTACCTAGAGGAATCTCTTCTTTTTTTTTTTTTTTTTTTTTTTTTCTTTTTACTACATCAGAGCTTACGGGCACAAGTATTGAGGATTTGGCTATTTCAGACCCTTCCAGTGCAAGTTACGTGATAAAGCGCCTCCCAGCTAGGTCGGATAGAGCACCTTTAGACATCCAAGATTTTTCTTCTCCCCTGTCCAGATAAGATAGGAAGGTGGTATTCTCCTCATTCTGTATCCAGGGACAGGGAGCTCAGAGAGTGTCCCGGAGTTACAAAGCGAGACCTGAGCAGTGGGATCTGGGGACCCAGTGACGGTCAGTCGGCTCCCAGCCACAGTAGCCTTCAGGGTATCCTCCTGGGTCAAAAACATAACACTCCGGGGGGGGGGGGGGAACACCACCCTCCCCTGCACCACGGAGAGCAACTCAGTGTAAGAATGCTCTACCCAGCAGGGGACAGTCAGAGTGGCTCTAAACCAACTCAGAGCCCCATTTAGTTGAAAACTGGATGTGGAAGCCAGCTCTAACGAGTTTGTTTCCAAGCCATGCTTCCAGGAATTGTTAGTGGTTGGTAGTTGCTATGGGTTTTGAAATTAGAGGACATCACAGCAGAGTACAATGGTTTGGAACAGGGGAGTATGATTAGGATTAATGAGATGAAAGAAAATTCTGGCTAGAGGGCTAGAAAGGCCCTGGAAGAAAAGATACACTAACGCTTCGGAGTGTTCCTTCAAGCGAAGAGTTGCAACATTTATCTAGGCCAAGAAGCAGAGAGCAAACACAAGCCAAATTCCATACACAATCGACCTTTCCACATTTAAAAGTTTCTGCCATTATCCCAACGTCCTTGGTTTCTTGGCCAAATACCAGCAGTTCCTAAAAGCAAAGTGCAACAGTCCTCTGTTTCCAGGGCCAAGCCACCGGCCCCACCCCAGCCCACGTGCACCCACGCCCACGTGGTTTTCGTAGAGGCGTCTCATGCTGTGCAGAACAGGCTCATCTTTGGCTCGGGAACCATTTTGAGAGTCAAGCCTTGTGAGTATAAAACACATTCTGGCCCCCCCATTCCCAACCAGAATTTCATGCCAAAGTGAGTCAACTTTCTTGTTTAGAAATATTCGATTCTAGAGCAAGACAAAGCGAGATTTCAGGTGCACCGTAAGCACCTCCCGAGTGTGATTTGTTTAAGAATTGCCGAGCGTCGCCTCTGAGAGAGTCAATCACACCAATTAACTGGTGTGACCCACAGCTTTAAAATAGAATTTAAAAAAAAAAAAAAATTTTTTTTTTAATGTCAGTGTCTCTATGGACCACACTGCCCGCTGTTTGTTGTCTAGACCCCAAAATGGAAAGCTTAGTGTGTAGCGTCCAGCCTAGTGACTTCTCCCAAGCCTGTGACTGAGGGCGGTGTGAGAGCTCGGAGGGCATTTCTGAGTCGTGTCGGGGGAAAGCCGGGCAGGTGGGCAGGCAGGCGACCCTCATGACAGGTGTCTGCCCTGTTTCTGTAAAGCTGCTAACCATAGTGAG
Source organism: Phoca vitulina (assembly GCF_004348235.1). Lineage (NCBI taxonomy): Eukaryota > Metazoa > Chordata > Mammalia > Carnivora > Phocidae > Phoca > Phoca vitulina. The sequence goes on from NW_022589710.1 coordinate 469,255, forward strand.
AAGACTAGCAGCAGGGACAAGCTCACTTTTGGGACCGGGACTCATTTAACAGTCAGGCCCAGTAAGTCTGAACAGATGTGAGGTATTTATGTCTTTTCCTATTATGTGTTCTAGCCTGACCTTTGAGTTGTCCTGTTTTAGAGTCCAGATAGACAAACCATGACGTCTTTTCATGCCCCTTTAAATATCTGTGAGGAAGGGTCTCCATCGTGGACACCTTCTCCTACGTGACAGAGGAGAGTTTTGTGGCCACGACCATTCACATAATATAATTGGTAGCTGGGGGATGGCACTCCCAGTCCTCACCCGTGGGCCCCTTCCCTTGATCATGTGTCTTTTGAGCTTTTATGACAGCAATGAGGGAGGGGAAGAAATGACCAACAGCACCAGCCAGGACTACAAGCTCTCCTCGGTGTCCGTGGGCTCCAGAGCTGCTGTGGAGGTTCTGAGAGCTTCGGGGCATGGGTCTCTGGCAGAGAGATTTATGTAAAGTGTTGACCCGGGGTGCCAATACAGGAGGAGGTGCTAACAGACTTACCTTTGGGAAAGGGACCCAGCTCATCATCCAGCCCTGTAAGTGCTTCTGCCCAGGACGTAGGGATCTAAATAGAATCCGCACGGGGACATTTCCAACCCCTGCTGCTGAGTCTCTGGCACCACTGCCCTCACTGGCACCATCTGACACACCCACGGGGGTGTGAGCTGTGTAGTGGGAGAGGTGTACGGTCTGTGCTCTGGGGACCCCTGTGTGCTTCTGTGATTGTATTTGACTAAGAGGCCATTGGAAATTCCGGGCTCCGGCAGACAAAGGGTACCACTTAGGACTGGGGCAGAACATCTGTGGGCCACTTTCTTAGCAGCACCTTTGCAATGAGAATGACTTTCATAGGAATTGTGGAAATGGCTGTGCATGTAGAGGTTTGATTGTTTCTCTTTCTCTGTCTTCATGCCCTCTTCTCTGCCTGACTTCGCGACCTTATATTAGAACAGTGATTCATCATTTGATTTCTGAGCCCCATCACTCATCAAGTCTGACAAGAGGGATCCATTAACGTAAAACCCAGAGAGGAAAAGGACAAAGAGTTTAATTCCCAGAGTCTGCAGAGTTTAACTTGACAACTCTTTGGCCTTAATCACCTAGCCAGCACCCCATGATCAGTTGAGGCCAAAGAGGGCCACAGGCAGATAGGGTTAGCCCAGCAGGTGTCTGACCAGAGCTCTGCGGCCCTCATAGCGGCTACAACCACAGTGTCTGGAAAATGGAAACGGGTCCCTGAGGGCCCACCGGCTGCGCATCTGGGAGGAGGTCATGGAGAGAGCTCTGCGTAAGCCAGTGGAGGGCGGAGACCAGATGGAAACTCTAGCAGCAGGTTTTTGTTATGGAGCATCTCGCAGTGTGACCACCGGCAGTGCCAGGAAATTCATCTTTGGGACTGGAACGAGGCTTCAGGTCACCCTGGGTAGGTGATGGGAGCCATGAGGTAACCTAACTGTGTGTTGCTTTAAAACAAGGGGGGCTGCAGAGGGGCTGTCCTGGCTGGACGTAGTCCTTCCTCCCTTCCAGTAGAGCTGATTTCACTGGGGATACCTGCATTCGATCAGAATTTGTGTTCTTTTCATTTCCATTACTGAATCTTTCCTTCCACCTGTGAAAACAGACTTCTCCCTGCTCCAAGCTTCTTTGGTCTTCACACTCTGTGTGTTTCCTTTGGAACAGTGGGTTTGGGAATTAATTCATCATCAGGACTTTGTCACTCCGGGCAGCAGAATGAGAAGGGCTCTCAGATGGAGAATAGAGAGTTCTGCTTGTTCTGATAACTCCTCAGGGCTGATACATTGTAAATGAGAGGAAGTGGGTTAGATGACCTTCTAATGACTGTTTTGGAGAGACTCTAAGGAAACTTGCTGAACGTCCTACACACTCCACTTCTGAGAGGAGTCATTTGGTTGGACCCTCGGTGCAGTAAAAGCAAAACCTTGACCCTCTGAACACGTCGTCAAATGCCAACCCTCTCCCTCCAAGCTCTGCTGTGTTTCATTATTTGCCGATTACGAGATGACTACATGATAATTAACATGAAATTATATAGATGAGTAGTTTGAGTATTTTGAACCCATAATTAAGATGCAAATTATAGAAGTTCTGGAGCGTGCCACCAGGCGGTACCTCATACATAGCGGTCCCTGAAGACAAACAGTGTGTTTGGGCATGGTTTGTTTGTGGCATGGGTTTATACACAGCTCAGAAACTTGTTTGAAAGCTGATTAGATGTCTCAGAGTGCCAATTTAGGGTCCAGATTAGCTGTGCTCAGTGAGCTGAGATGTGCCCACTTTTACAGCCTCGAAGCATGACAAAGTGGCCGGGTTCCTCTCGGAAAAGGAGAATAGGACATGTTGTGTGGTATTGGTCGGTGCCTCTCCCCGTTGTGCCTACAACGCTGGGAGCCTGGCTGCCAGGCTGCCCCAGGAGGTTTTTGTTAAAGGGTGTATCGCTGTGGCAATAATAACAATGACCTTCGCTTTGGAGCAGGGACCAGACTGACAGTAAAGCCAAGTGAGTGAGGGGAGCGGGTCAATCTCAAAAGCTGGGGTGAGTGGTGGTCTTCTTCAGTGCAGTTTTAGTGGGATTAAGACACTGCCACTGCCCCCCTGGATCGAGGCACCTCGTTTCTTTGGGCCTGAGCTGATGGGAAGTCTGCCAGTTAGTGAATTCAGGCAATCCTAAGGACAGGTCATGAAGAAATAGAAGTTTTCACGGGCTTGTTCATTGTCTCTGGATATATAGAAATGCTAAAGATAATAGGCAACACCCATATTCTGTGATAAGACAAAGAAAAAGACCTAACAACTCAGAAATCGGGTTTTCCTCAATAAGAACCCCTCCAATCCAAAAGGAGTGCAAACAGCTCTCTTAATGTACCTTTTGGGTTTTGTTGGTTTCGTTGTTGTTTTCATTAATATTCTTTATAAGAACTATGGCTCTGAGAGTGGAATGGTGCTCCTGGTCCCTAAAATAATCACTCTCTGCCCCCAGTGTTGGCCACCTATGCTAGGTGGCATGTCTCTGCCTGACCTTGCGATTGTCCTGTGTGCCTCAGGCATGAGCAGGATACCAAAACCCAGTGTTCTGGGAACAAAACGGGTGCTTTAAGATCCAGCTCAGATCTCTCTGCACAGCTGGCTGTTACTTTTAGAGGAATGTCCTAACCCTGCCAAGGAGCTGGGAGCTGAGGCCGTGGGGTGGTGAGGCTGCTCCCACCAAAGGGGAAAGTGGCCTCCCTTGCTCAGAGTCCTCCTCAGTCCTTCCCTCCCACTGGTTATTGTAAGGCCCCATATGACTGTGTCAGTTATGGAGGCAGCCAAGGAAGGCTCATCTTTGGAAAAGGCACTCAACTCGCTGTTAAACCAAGTAAGTGTTGTTGGAGTTGGGGGGGTGTCTCAGAAACTAAATCAGTGAGTGCGACTCCAGTACAACCCAGAGTGAAGGAGGCGAAATTCACCAACCCCTTTCCCTGTGGTGTCTTTCCACCCTTCCCCCATGAGCCCTCAGAGCAGCTCCTGGTCCGAGCCCCCGCTGTCCTCAGTCCAGATGGGCACTTCCCTCTGCTGGAAAACTCTGGGCTTCATGACATGAAACAAGGTTCTCGGCCCCGGGAGGGCAGTTCTCGGGAGTGATCGCCCTCCTCACTGTGGTGAGTGGGTGACCTTCTCTGCAACTGTCTCGTGGATGAGCCACGGTCTGTGTGACTGCTGCGTGGTTGGTTTTCAGACATGAGAGTCCATGGAGAGCCACGTGAGGGGGACAGCAGAGTGGTTACTGCAAGGGGCTTTTTGTTTAGGGAAAACACATTGTGGATCTCAGCAGCGGGTATAACCTCTACTTTGGCAAAGGCACCTCACTGCTGGTCACACCCGGTGAGTTCTTGTGGTTAACTAATTATCCTTTCTGGAAAGATATCCAGTGGGACCTGTTGAAACACAGCTGAATTTAATTGCTTCGTTTAGCGTGTGGTTGTTAACTATGTCGGATGTGTGAGCCAGATATGAAGACACGTTTCCCCAGAGGCTGGATTTGGTTATCGGGTCTATGGGCAGTTTGATAAATTGTATTAATACCGCAAGCGGTTTCTCGAAGGTCCACATAGCATGTTGAGGCTTTGGGAAAGAGGCAGAGATAAGAGGAAGAAAAGCTTTGTGATAGAGACAGAAACAAACCAATGGCAAGGGAGGTGACCCAATCGGGAGTGTGGAGCCAAGGAAGCGTGTCCTTAACAGATAAGTGCTGGGGACCCAGTTGAGTTTATGCCCGTGTCCCCGGGTAGAACTAAAAAATCTGGCAAGTGGACTGGGTGAAGGCTGGGCAGCAGGATTACAAGCTTCTCGTGGCTTTCCTTTTCTGGGAGAATAGCAGAAGAAAACCTCTGGAGACAGGACAGCCCCTGTTCACCCCGAGGACAAAGGCTAGCTGAGTTGACCCCGTGGGAGGAGCAGAGAATCCCAGGACCTTAGAAAGCTCCCCATCTCCTCGGGATTCTCTGTGATAAAGCAAGTTGTGAAGCCGTCATGGAGGGAATAATAAAGATGGATTCTAGAAAGCAGTATCGAAGAGGTATGGGCGGTCCCCACACTTGCAGAGTTCAGTGTTGTGTGGTTTTGTTTTTTGTTGTTGTTATTTTTCTCTTTCCTGTTAGAATTATTTGCAGCAACACCTGCCACTTTACATTCGTAATATTTCTCATCAACAACCCTCTGTGCCTGAACCAGGTGTGACACTGAGGTGACGGGGCTGATTTGTTAACAAAGGGAGTTGATACATTTCAATGAGTGGCCCAGGCAAGCCACTCAGCTGAAAGTGGCACGCAGGTTAGTGGCTCCCTTCCGCTTTTGATTCTGCCCTTAAAGGTCAAGGCACATCCTTTTTTTTTTTTTTTTAAGGCACATTCTTTTTATAGCATCCAGATGGCTTTATCTTTTGAAGGTGGATTTCATTTCTGTGAATAATCAAAAGCCTTTCAGAGCTATGATTTATAAAGAAAGGAGGGACTCACACTCGTTACTGGTACTATTTTGGTTCCAAAATGAAGTATGAATATAAAATCATGTCATTGGTGGGTATGTTTGGCTCTTAAACTGATACTCATTGAAGAGTCTTAAAGGGACTACTTCAAAGGGGTCAACAATCATTTAGATGTTTAAATCCTAACATGTTTGTTAAAACAGCCTCTTAATAAATACACTTAAGATAAACATAACATGAAATTGAGGAAGTTTTGCAAACTCAGACCTCATTAAAGCAGTGAAGACTTTGTGTATAAACGGGGATATTATCCCAAGTAAATTCCTTTTAGAAAAAAATGAGGACAGTACCTTCCAATGGAGACGTGCATACGATGTCCTACTAATTGACAGCAAAGCTATTCCAAGAAATGGTAACCTTATGTTGGTTTATGTAGAACCACATAACACTGTGATTACCTCAGGAGGCTACAAATACATCTTTGGAGAAGGCACTAGGCTGAAGGTTTTACCGAGTGAGTATTACAGACAAGACTTTATTTTTAAAGTTGTTGGTATCGGAGGGTCAAGAAAACGTAAAATAAGGGAAATAGTCATTATAAACTATAGAAGCAAGCATTACTGCTACCCGAAGTGGAAATTCTGGGTCTCTCTACCCCAGACAGGAGGGGTAAAGGAGAGTTCTGAGGCTCACTATGATGGACTTACCACCATTTTCATTAGAATTGTATTAATCATTAGGACAATGTTTATTAGCTAAAGAGCCTGAGAGACCCCTCTAAACACAGTAGGAATTCTTTGTTCCTCATTCTCTTCTTTTTTTTTTAATTTTTTTTTATTATTATGTTATGTTAATCACCATACATTACATCATTAGTTTTTGATGTAGTGTTCCATGATTCACTGTTTGCGTATAATCGCATTCCACACTTTTCACTTGCTTTTCCTACCCTTCTTTTGGCCTCTCCCCTTGTCCAACTTAACATTTCATGTGGGCATTCATATTGTGAGAAACCATTATGTCCACTTCTTAGCCTGTCACTTAAGACTCTCTAAAACCTGGGCCATTTCCATTCTCTAAATTTATTCCCAGCTGTTCCCTTCCACAAATGCTCTGCTCTAGACAAACGGGACACCTACTTCCCCTGAATGTTTACACAAGCCCACACCTATACTTCGTGTCCATAAACCAGTCATCATGGACCCACCACGATAAACAGACTTGCACACATGAAACAAATTGAGTTTCACAATGTCTTAGCCAGGACACCCAGCATAGGTGACACCAGACTTAATTTCATAGGGACAGTTTGAGAAATTATATCCCTTTCTTAAAATTAAACAGACTTAGGTAAGAGATCCAGCAAGCAAATAATAAAGTAGAAAGAAAGGAGATCCTTTTGTAATGGATGTGGGAGGGAGGGATCCATCCACGGGAATCTATTCTCTGGAGGAGGAACAACACTGACTAAATCCAAGTAGGAAATTTATGGACTGCCATATTACCTCCGTATTTCTTGCTTTCCCTCAGGAATGGCCCATTCCTGATTGTTGCTTGGTAAGCCCCTGGTCCTCCAGGCAGCCCAACGGGAGGAAAGAGAGGACACCATGCTGTACCCTCAGCAGTGGTGCCCATGGAGCTCCCTTCTCAGATTCTCCTTCAAGTTACCCTCAAAATTAAGAGAGACCCCAAAGGATGATCTAGACAGAATATGAGAAGCTACCCGTAAGAGAAGGATTTCAGGTTAGTGGTGGAGATGTGTTACCTGGGGAAAGGGACAGAAAGAATGGAAAAGTCTACCCCAAGACAAAAAGGAAAAATGTCCTTTTCCTAGTGACCATCTAAGCAGGGAGTGAAAAGGTCTGGAGTTGGAGTCGGTGAATTCAGGGCTGGCCAGTGCCTGTGACTGTCTCTAGCTCTTTGGAATGAAGGTGGGAATCTCCTTTGATGTTCCACAAGCTGGACTTCAGTCAGAGGTGTCTGGCTCCAGCACCCTGAGGGGTGGACCAACATGCTGACCTCTCCTTCCAGGTGGGCTCTGGCAGCGGCCCTGTCTCTCCCACAGTGATGACAGTGTCTTTGACTGCTTGGTCTTGGCGCCATGGACATGAACCATTCCTACTTTGTCCAAATGAGGAATACGATCTTCAGAATCCCTGGAGAATTATTATCTAAAACACCAGAGGATCTGCTAGGATTCTGGCAGCCAGCATTCTGGGCTTGGGCAGGAAAACTCCCTCTTTAGAATATTTAGAAAGAATACCCTTCATTTATCCAATGTGGAAACAGTCCTGAAATCCAAGCTGGTACTAGGAGTCTGTGCCAGGTTATTACTGTGACAATTACTTAATATTCTCTGTGCTCATGGTATCGCTCCTTCCAGAAGATCTTTAGGGAAAACTTAGTACAGTTTCTAGGAGGTTTTTGCTGAGCTGAAGATCACTGTGTGAATAATAATGCAGGCAACAAGCTCACATTTGGAGGGGGAACAAGGTTAATGGTCAAACCCCGTGAGTATCTCTGCTGAATCCGTAATGAATGCTCTAATTTCTAAAGGAAGCTGTAGCACTGAGCTTCATTTGGGGGCTGTTTTCTCCACCCAATTTTATTTTTTATGTTAATTTTGAGTCTGAATCCTAATGGTGATCCAGGGTATACACATGCCGTACGCACATGTGAACATGGGCACGTGTGTGGTCGCCTGGCACAGGAATAAACGGGCTGGAGAATAGCAGATTCCTTGCCTTTCTATCTTAACCATTGGGTCAGAAAGTTCTGACTGTATTGAATGCAGGGATGGGTGAGCACTGGAGTGGGAGAATCCTTCTCCAGTGGCTTTGCCAGGATTGCACGACTCCTTGCTGGTCAGGGGGCAGCTCGGGCTGAAGGTGGAGGGATGAACTATTTCATCTGAGAAGAGCCTTTCCACCCCGACCATGCTACGAATTGACCACAATAATAAACAGTCTCCTCCACTGCCTCTTTGGCCAGGGTCCCAGCTGGAGGAGCACGCTAGCTGGATTTGGGGATTGAAAGGGATTTCCTGATACACGTTGGCCTGGTCGGTTTCTGCAAAGCTTCCTATGACTGTGTAATATTGGCAACAACCGTAAGCTGATTTGGGGATTGGGAACGAGTCTGGCAGTAAATCCAAGTGAGTCTTCAAATTAACTCTCTCAAACCTGTCTATGCAGTTTGAAATATCTCAGAAACTGTCTCCCTGTTTTGCCCTAATGTTTAAAATGTGCACTCGCGGGTAGTGTTTTTCTCCTGTCCACCCAAGCTGAGCCCTTGCTTACCCTTCAATCAAAATAACTAGATAGAGGGAGCCAGAAATGCATGGTAGGAAGGCAGTTGGAGTATTTGATTGTTTCCTCATAGAGCAAACAGGAGGGCCCATTCCCAAAAAAGGGCCACTAGGGAGCATTGAAAGTTGGAGAAGGTGGGAATATGCATCGTATGTCCTGGCCTCCTCTGTCCACACGGTGCCAACCTCACATGGGCCATTGTAAATACTGTCTCCCCCGCCCTGCCCCCCGCCCCCCAGCCAAAGATAAGTCAAGCGCTGCTGGGAACTCCCAGGACTCAGGGCCATCCCTGTGACCACCCTGGAGAGCACCTCCCCACCAGGGGCAATCCAGAATGACTCAGACTTGCCGTAGAATGACTGCATCTCTCAGTCCTCTTTGGCTTATAGGCTTGTAGTGGATTTGCTAGAAGTAACAGGACAGGAGTTGGTTTCATCCTAATTCTGGCCTCCCCTGAGAAGTTCTTCTCTCCGAGAATCTTCAGGAGCATCTTAGAGACTACCTACCCTGTTTGGAATTGTGCTTCACACAACTAGGCTATGTTCCCAGCAGCGCTTGCTGTGGCTTTGGCTGGGGCTAACTCCCAGGGCGGTTCTAGGCTTGGCAAAGCTCAGGGAGAAGAGGAGTTTACAGTGGAGCCAAGGGGCTTCGGGAAAGGCATCTCTGATATAGGTGTTAATGAATTTCTAAATGAGCTTCTGTGTGTTAACCTGATAAGGCTCTCCAGGGAGAAGGTCACCTTACCTTTGCAGCTCTAAATGTACGACCTGCGTTGCAAGAAAAAATGGGAAATGTCAATTGCGGTGCCAAAATGAAGAAACTGGGTGTAAATACTGAATCAGTTTTAATGTTCAGTTTATGAAATGTAAGCCTTTCAGGAGAACCCACTCGGGGTACATTTATTAGGGTCAGCGAGCTAACTGTTTTGTCAATGTTACTGGCATACACACTTCAAAGGAGAACCCCAAATAGAAAAAATGGCTAATAGCATAGAGCTTAAGAACATGAATTTTAGAATCTAACTGCCTGGGCAAACCAAACTCTGCCGTTTACTGGATGTGTGACCTGGGGCAGGGTACCTAATCTCTTTATGCCTCGTTTTTCTCATCTGTAAAATGGGGATAATAATACTACTTAACTCGCTGAATTGTTATGAGATTAAAAGAGTTAACACCTATAAAGGGCTTTGCCTAGTGGCTGGTACATAGTAAGTGTTACAAATATCAGTTATTATTACCAGGTTGCTGGGGGGAAGGAAAAGGGAAAAATTATATCCTTTGAAAGTTTTTGTAAAGGGCAGCACTAGAGTGTGGCTCTGGCAACACAGGAAGACTCATCTTTGGGCAGGGGACAACTCTACAAGTAAACCCAGGTGGGTCTGAATGTTCCCTATTGAGGCACAACTGCCCACTACATTCATGTTTTGGCAAATCTTCTCTGCTTTCTCAACTTCTAACCGAGGACTCTTACTGTTTAGTTCTATTTTCCTTTTGTACGACTTAGTAAGATGTGTGTAAAGCCTGGCTAATAGGGCCTTCCCTAACCCATTCGGTTTCAGCTAGAGGCAGAAAAGAAGGCAACACTGGAGGTGAACTGGGTCTGGAAATTCTAGGCTAAGACTGAGAGAATATAAGTCTGGCTGACCTTGGAGAAATAAAAACATCCAATGTGAGAGATTCAAAAACTAAAAGTGATTTTCCTAATAGTTTACTAGAGAAGAAACCACCCCTGTGGCCACTAGAATTCTCTAAGAACTGTCGTTCAGGGAGAAAACTGTCTTTCAAGCATAGAAATGGCAAGCTCTTGTTTGAAAAAAATTAAAAAAAATGGGGGAGGACAGAAGAGAAACCATTGGTGACTTGGATTTTTTTGGTCAAGAAACATGGAAGACTGCATTTTCCATTAGGATGGTTTTTAAAAGTTTTAAAAAGACTTCACCAAGGAGAAGTCGCAATGTGTATAGCATACCCCTGGTGAGCTTTATAGAGGAAGAAGAGGAAGGAAATTTAGCAGAGTACAGTGTTTTTGTACTGGGCAGAAACACTGTGCCAATTTCTGGGATAAACAGGCTTGTCTTTGGGACTGGAACAAGACTCACCGTTATTCCCCGTAAGTCCTTTACCACTTGAGAGAAAGCCCTTAATCTAGAATGACCAGCTCTCACATCCCAGACACCTAATGAATTTCTAAATGAGTTTCCGTGTGTTAACCTGATAAGACTCTCCAGGGAGAAGGTCACCCTTACTTTCCTGGCTCTCACTGTAAGGCATGTTTTGTAAGAAAAAAAAATGGGAAATGTCAATTGTGGTGCCAAAACGATGGCGAGGTATAAACACTGGACCAGTTTTAAGGTTCAGTTTATAAAATGCAACCCTTTCAGAAGAACCATTTCCAAGGCACATTTATTAGTTTGCGTCTAAACAGCACAATTGTCCAGTTAATTTGATTAATGTCAGTAGCTGATCCAGAGATTTAGGCACTTCCTTGAGAAACCTTCTTTGTGCTCAAAATTGCCTGAATTGACTGTCACATTACCTAAATAATTGCCAGATCTGTTTTACTTTGTGCTGTATAGACTCAGCCTAATAAAAACAAATGCTGTTGTGTTTTTCCCCCCAGTCTGTCTCCTCTCCACACAGAAAGTTTCCTTCTATTCACACAAAGAGGAGATACCCAGCAAGCCATTTGACTTATTGCCGCTGCTATTTTGCATTTATATGACTCCTTTCCTTGGAAGAGATTAAGACACTTCATAGGACTTATTAGCTAAACAGATTGACAGCCTAATTAGAGAGAAGCAGATTCTTTTTTTTTTCTTTAAAGATTTTATTCATTTATTTGTCAGAGAGAGAGAGAACACAAGCAGGGGGAGAAGCAGGCTCCCTGCTGAGCCGGGACCCCCCCCCCATGCGGGACTCGATCCCAGGACCCCGGGATCATGACCTGAGCCGAAGGCAGATGCTTAACCCACTGAGCCACCCAGGCATTCCAAGAAGCAGATTCCAAGTATCTTTTTGTGGCTGCTATTCCTGCCCCCTGGTGTAGAACATTTGGTCAGATTGCTCTGTGGTACAGGACTAAGAAAGGGGCTGATCTTGTTTGTAGTGCGGGCCTTCTCAGCTGTACATGAGAGATGTTACAGGAGGTAAGAACACTACTAAATAGGTCAGGGCAACCGACAGAGCCAGGAACATTTCTTTCCCCTAGAACTCGCGTGTTCCCACAAAGCAGAGCATGACAGATTTTGACATCAGCTGTTGGTGGGTATCTACCCCTTCCTACTTGTCTCTTCAGACCCTATCACTCCAGGTCTGTTCCTTCCACCTCTAACTCCTTTCCCTCTCCTTGGATTCCTGACCGCCATGCCCACCCCGGCACCAACCCCACCACATGCTGCCGCCGCCTGCCTCTGGAGCCTGTCCGTTGTATTTCCGAGGAGTTTCTTAGCGCCTCGAGTGATCCTCCGATGGCTCGGGCACCTGATGGCATCCTCCCTGAGGGCGGGCCCCAGCAGAGTCCCCGCGGAGGTGGAGGCGGCCGCCCTGGGCTACACGAAGGCGGGAGCTGGGGGCCCCGGAGGAGGAAGAGCCTCTGGAGGAAGGTCTGCGTGGAGCAAGGAACAGTGTGGTTTTCAGGAGACGTGGGTCTGAATCCTCTCCTATCTGGAAGCAGTAGCTTCCACCTTGGGCTCCGAGACCCGTGTCTCTGAAGAGGTGGCAGGCTTTTTGTAGTCAAGTCAGCCACTGTGGACAGGCTCGGGGAATGTGCTGCATTTTGGGTCCGGCACTCAAGTGATTGTCACACCACGTAAGTGTCTTTTTTCATCTCTGTGCACTAGGATGTCTGCGAATCCCATCGAGGAGTTCTGTTTCATTCCCCCATTTCTCAGGGAGTTACTGAGCGTAGTTTCTGGATCTAGCTACACCACCATTGACCATTAAGATGGTCAAATTCAGTTTTAAAAAATAACTTTGGCCGATTTCATTTAATGCGGCCGCCGACAGCAAAGGGACATGAGCGTGTCCTGGAAAGCTAATCGATGTGCGTTCACGGCCGTGGGGGAGGGACTGGCATTTCTTTCCTATCGCCCCACCCCCACCCCGGGCGGTGAGGCCTCAGCATTCAGTTGACCTTTTCCAAGCCTCTCCCTTCTGGCGGATTAAGTGGTCGTGTTTGCTAACTTCCCTGTGGAAGAACACATGAGACAGATAGATTCTCCTTCAGTTTTCACTGAGAAATCTTTTTGTTAGTGATTTTGACAATAAACTTCAGCTAACATAGTCCTTCTTGTTCGTGTTGGTAAATATCTTGGCTTGAACAAGCTCATTTCCCCCAGATTATTCCAAATGCCTTTCTCTGGTGTAACCCACTGCACTCCCACTCACCCTTCTATCTCCCCAGTGCTCTCTAATAAGATACGCAGGGTCACACGTCATCAGACATATTTCACAGACACAAAAGCCGAAGCACAGACAAGTTAAATAATTTAAATCAAACCAAAAAAAATCAGAACTGAGATTAGAGCTTGAGATTCCCTGTTTTCTTAGGGTGAATTATTTTGAGCTGTCATCTTTGTGAATTGAAAACAATAAGCACAGGCCATAGGAATGTGCAGGGGATGAAATTTAACCAAAACGAAAATGGACAGTGTCACCACATTGGTGTCTTAAATGTATCTCCAAATGTTTGCAGTTGGTAGTTATTTGGAGCCGGTCATTCGGTGCTTACTGGGCCCCAGGGGGGTTTTTGTAGACCTCGGTATCACAGTGTCTACCAACAACGACAGACTCTTCTTTGGGGCTGGAACCAGATTACAAGTGTTTCCAAGTAAGTGCCGGAAACCAAGCAGCGATTTTGAAAAGGTGTTTTTCTGTCAACAGCCAACTTGCTTTGGTACATCCTCACGGTACTGCAGGCCACACTGGACAGGGCGCTCGGTAGGGCCGTCCACGCCTCTGCCTGCCTGGGCCCCTGGTCTCAGGACTCCTTGTCTCACAGGTAGAACTCTCTGTAAACCAAATCAGCTTAATCTATATGTGAATACCATGGTTCTGACTAGAATCTTACCAGCAGTGAAAACAAGACACTAGAGAATCAGATGCATTACGACTCCAAACAAATGATCTGTTTCTCTCTTTAGCGTTTTTATTTAGAACATCAGGGAAGGTGAAGCAAGTTCAACTTCGCCAATCTGAAAACTTTATGAATTATGCTCCTCTTATATGCAGAGAGACCTAGATTGACTTTGGATGTTTAGTCATTCAATTTCATCATCTGTGTGTGGAATCTGTAATGGGCAAGGGAATCAAATATAATTGAATGAGCAAATAATCTTCAGTAGTCAATATTCCTGCATTGTTCTATGTGCTTTGCTCTGGACTTTTTATCTGGGATTTATCTCTAATAGGCTCCCCGGAAGGACAGTGAAGGTTTTTGTTAAGGTTTTTGTGTCTGTGTGGATAGCAACTATCAGTTGATCTGGGGCTCTGGGACCAAGCTAATTATAAAGCCAGGTAAGTCTCAGAGACGCGCCTGTAAGGGAGGGGAGACAGGAGTTGAATAATACACGAAGCATAGCATGCAAATTATATTTTTAAGAACAATCCGGCTTGCTGGAGACAATGCACTCAACCCAAATGGGGTTTTCACTCCCAGTGAGAGGCAACGTCAGCCACCAGCTCTCTTGTTTGGTCTAATTGCTTCCAGAATGAATAATATTTAACTAGCCCTCCAAGAGAGGAGAGCTGGGTTGTTAGGGAGTATCTGATATGGTTAGAATGCTTTCCCAAGGATAGAACCAGCCTGATTCCGCTGGAAGAGTAAATTCAGAGAAAAGAGAGTGGTCCACAGTCAAAGACCAGCGGGTGAAAAGTAGTGTCCCTGTGGCCGTCCCCAGTCCTGGCCTCTGGCCACTGTTTCGTGTGGGAAGCAGATGCCCACAAAGCTTCCAGTCACTTGCTGGTGCATCACCTCGGGGTCCAGCCTTAGTGCAAGTCCCACAAGGATATAACTTAAAAGGCAGTATCAGGGCAGGTCAAGGGAATATGGAGGCCCAAGGGATGGCTGGCAAGTCAGCCTTTGCTGTGGTGGGTCTGAGGTGTGCTGAGCCTGAGAGACTAAGCCCATCCTCACCCCATCCCACCATGCCCCTTCCTGCGGGTTCTTGTAAGGCTCTGAAAGGCTGTGTGAACTATGGGGGTGCTACAAACAAGCTCATCTTTGGGACCGGAACCATGCTTTCCGTGAAGCCAAGTACGTGAGTAATGGGGTTCTGTGTCCAGGGCAAGCAAAGTAACAGCCACTCTGATGAAAAGGAGGGCTGAGGGTTGACCTAGTACCCCCACGGTCACCCCTTTCCTACCATGATACAGCAGAGAGAGGGAAATGGTGCGAATGCTGAGATAAATCCCGGGAGGGAAAGCTACTGTGGTAATGTTGGTCCCATGTGGAAGCTGCAGGCTCTCTGCTCCGTGAACCCCATTTCCAGGCCGCATGTCAGCTTGGGTCATACCTGTACCTGGGTAGATACAGCCTCTGCTAGCCTGTGTGTGCAATTGTGCGTCAACTCTTCTACCGGCCACATCTTCTTTTTTCTTTTTCTTCTAAAAGAGACTCCAGAGCTACAGTTGGGGAGATTGCTGAGAAGTCAGGCAGAACTGACCCAAGGAGGAGGCTTAGGGTAGGTTAGTTCGATTTTAAAACAGGGACCCTTGTAACACCTTCCCCATATTTCCCACATTTGCCTCCCCTTTCATTTTCTCTAGAATAAGTCCCTTGGGTTTGTTCTGGACACCCACTGCTTCCAGGCTGAGAGGTCAAAACATCAGTTTTGAATTCTTTCTCTTCAGATCTGAAGAATAGGGGCGCCTGGGTGGCTCAGCTGGTTAAGCGACTGCCTTCGGCTCAGGTCATGATCTCAGGGTCCTGGGATCGAGCCCCGCATCGGGCTCCCCGCTCGGTGGGAAGCCTGCTTCTCCCTCTCCCACTCCCCCTGTTCGTGTTCCTGCTCTCACTATCTCTCTCTCTGTCAAATAAATAAATAAAAATCTTAAAAAAAAAAAATCTGAAGAATAAGCAAGTCACAGTCATGTTGGAGATAAGATCAGGTCTCCTTCTCTCCCCAAGTTTACAATTCTGTCACTCAAGCTCTACTTTTCACCAAGACCTGATACAACTGTCTTAGATGCTCACCTTCTCTCTTTTCTTCAATACCTGACATATATTACCATCCAGCCAATGCTCAGCGTTGTGATAAAGGGGCTCCCATGTGCTCTTATCCTTGCCTCTAGGATATGACCTTCCTTATAACAAGATAGGTTCACTTCCATTTATTTCAGGACTGGGCTTTCTAAAAGTATAGGAGATGGTGTGTCATAACACCCTGCCCTTGTCTGTCTCAAATATCATGAGTCCATGGTGGAACTTCTTTGGGAAACGATAAGACTGTTTACCTTTTATCACTCTTCCCTGGTGAAATATTTTCTTTGGCTACCACATAGACACTATTGCACAGTAAGAAAGCTTTAAAATAACTTGGCCAGTGAGTAGGGGACAGGACCGTGAAGTTTGGGGGGAGTCTGGTTGTGAGTTCAGATGGCTCTGTTGCTGGGAACCATCCCTGTGGAATAAGATTGCATCATCCCCTCAGACCTGTGTGTCTAAGGCTGAGCTCACCCATGTGAGAGCAAGAATTAACAAATTATTTGATTCAGCTCTGGCAGATTTAAGCCTAGAAATGCAAAAAGATCTGAAAAATCTCGTTAAGTTTGGTCTTTTAAAATAAAAATATATTGCTTTATGTAGCAGAACCAATTTTTTTTTCTTCCAATCCTCAAAGACTAATTTCCAGAGACATAGGGAAAAAAAGGAAGCACAGGGAGTCCAACTGCCCTCTCACCACCATGCCATGTTTGGCGGGGTTTTACTAGGGGTTTCAGTAAAGGCAGGAAATGCTGTGGCAATAACAATGCCAGAATCTTCTTTGGAACGGGAACCCAGCTGGTGGTAAAGCCCAGTAAGTGGCCATGTTCTATTTATATTTGACCAAACCAATAAATCCTGTGAAGTTAGTGAAGATTTAATTTAATATGTAGACAAATGTACCGTTTGAAAAATGACTTTGGCAAATGCATGAAACATTCATGATTGTTGGGAATAGAGCAATAATGATAAAGAGATGCAAAACGAGACCACACAAATTGCCTTTAATGTGGTAGCTTAGCTCTCCTTCTTCCGAAGAGATATTGGGGCCACCAGTTATTTACAGCCACAGTATCTCTTAAACTACATTCAGCAATGATTTGTGTGTTTACTGTGATTTTGCCCACCAAACTTGTCTTTCGTTCTATTAAAAATGAGAATGTATCTCATTTTAAATGCCACTAATATGTACAAGGTACCTTCTTTGTCTCTCATGCCTGCATATGTATTTATTCTAATAGATCCAATCTGAAACCCACACATTTTCCCCGCTTAGACAAATGTCCACATCTAGTCCCATACATGTCAGATTTTGCTAAAAACATAGCTTTCCTATTCAAATGCAATGGGGGATAAATACCATTCAGAGATGAATTGACGATCCCAGATGGCTTTATAAACACCTGAGAGGAAATTCAGAGTAAAATAAAATGGCAGGTGTGATGACAAGGTTTTTGTTTAATGATCAGTTCCTCCGTAGGGAGTAAAAACTTTTAAACATGCCTCACTGGGAAGGAGGGAAATAAGGAATTCAGGAGGCCGGCATTCCTGGGGGTGCACCTGAGGTGTTGGTTCCTCCACAGTGCCATTTTGGGGACAATGCGGCCCATCCAAATGTCAGTGAAAAAGTGACTTTTAAGAGTCATGTGTTGTCAAGTTGGCTGACTGAGTTATTAAACCCTACAACAGGTTACAACTGAGACTATGAAATGACCAACCCAAGGAGCTTTAAAGTAGGATAGCCTATTTCTGAATGGTTTAGCTGTGGGAAACACCAAAAGACCAGGAGACAAGCTAGATCACTCCATAAGTTTGCTTAAATCCAGTGAACATGACCAACCCACATTAATCTTTTTAAATGACTGCAGTAAACAGCATCTGAGGGTCAGGAAGACAATGAGGAGGAGACAGTAGGGCTTGGTTCTTTATGAGTCAAACAAGGAACCCATCAGGGCTGGTGGTGATGGCATCAGGTGTCCATCTCTTAGTGGTAAGAGACTGTGTCCACATACTGTGAAAGGAGAACGTTTCCCGAAAGACTAGGATCCCTCTGGGCCAAAATGAATGATTCCTACTGTCCTTGGCTGGCTCAGGTCTATCATGAGTGCAGCAAACCATGTGCTTGTCCTAGGATGAGGCATCTTCAGGGTCTGGTGATAAAAGGCCACTCTAACAGAGCCAAGGGTGAGGTGAGGGCTCTGTAATGCAGCTCTATCTCAGATGTGTGGCTGACGTGGCCCTTACCCGCCCCCATCTTTCTTTGGGCTCTGAAGGGTGAATTTCTAGCCCAATGGTGGTTGGCCAGCCAGTTTTTGACTTCCGTAATAGAATTGTGTTTGATATCGGAAAGGAGTTAGCTGAATTGTTGCTTTTACAATTTGCCCTCTGTGTTAAATGAGGTCATCCAATTTCCTCTCTGCACATTTGCAATAAGCAACATAAAATTCAAGCAAAATAACCAGGAGACACAGAGAAAGATGGCTGAAGAGATAATGAGGCCTGTTTATTATAGTAGAAGGAGACAGCATGGGGATCTGTTAAGTCCCAGGAAGATGAAATATCCATTAAGGGATGTGTAACTTTCCTGAAAAGAATCACCAAGAGTTTTTGTTGGGGACCCAATCACAGTGTGAACAAACTGAAAAAATCAGCTTTGGAAAGGGGACTCAACTTAATGTTCTCCCCAGTAAGTACTGTTCTTGTGATTTTCTGATATTAACTCCCACTGAGTTCAAAGTGGCTTTGGTGTCAGGTGTGAACAGTTTCTTAGGCTCAAAGACGTGTGGGCAGCTTCTAGATCCTGGGCCCTTCCGCTCTCACGGAGGCCAGGTCCTTGGCCTTTCCGCAGCTTAGCCAAATACCAATTCTTCCCCCCCCCAGAGCTAGGAAAGTTGCTGCCAGGATTCTGCTGCTTACATACCAATTATCTTTCTCATTGTTTATATATTATCAAGAGTACAAAATCATGACCCTTTGCCCAGAGTCTATCTTCAAGTCTCTCCCCTGCCCCAGGGCTTGTCCCCAGTGGACTTTGTTTGAACACATTGTTAAACCCAGTGTGATTTCTGGCTCCGACCAAAGTGGTTTTGGAAATAACCGCAGCCTACCTATCACCCTCTCCTTCCACTCTTCATAAAAGACCCACTTTTTCCTGTTTGGCCTCTGCTAAGATTCCTGGCTCTGATGCTCCGTGCCTTCTCATTTCCCCTGTTCCAGGGAGGGGTGGGAGATAGCTTTTTAAAGACCTACTTAAATGCCAGAGGCAACAAAGATGGTGTGTCGGCCAAGAGCAACAGCTTGTGTTGAAGCTTCTCGCGCTGTGCCATTTTCCAAATCCTTTTTATTTCTAGCACAGCGAAGAGTTCATCATGAGGCCAGAGACAGGGGTTTCCTTTGGAACATTTTTCACAGGCTAACAATAAACTGGAAGTTTGCAGGTTTTAGAAATGCATTCTTGGGCCACAGCTCCATGTATGGAAGCTCTTGTAGCCAGTCAAAGCCAGAGCCATCTTCACGATACCACATTTTGTAGAGGATCAGGGAGAAGGAGCCAAAGACATGCTAAGGGAAAACAAAAACTATCGTTAAGTGGGAAGATTTTGATCTAGGAAAAAGATTAACAAGAGGAAACATCCAGAACAACCTGGGCCAGGCATTCAGAGTTTTTGTTATGGAGGCAATCACTGTGGGAATTCAGCAAACAGCCCGCCTGTCTTTGGAAAGGGCACAAGACTTTCTGTGATTCCAAGTAAGTGTCCCCGGCCATCCCTAATTTTGATCAGCGTGGCTTCTTCCCTTAATGATTTTTCAATGTTCCTAGGAATGCTTTTGCCGCCCCTCCCCCCCCAAAAAAAGGTCTGTTAAGAGCTGGGAAGTGAGTTCTGAGCAGGAAGATAAGCAGGTTACACTGGCATGATTCAGAAGCCCGCCAGATAATCAGAAGCAAACACAAGTACCTCAGTCCGGCCTCGGCGCCTCCAGCTCACTCTGACCACACAGTTTGGTCCAGTTCCCTCCTCTGGTCCCAGGAGACTAAAACCTTGGGACAGAAAACTAGAGACTCCTTGGCCTGAGGCGCACAGGGAGGCTCGTCTGAGATCCAGGAGCCATTTAAAATATTTAATGTTGTGATTACTTTTAATTTGTCTAAGAAATGCATGAAAATTTCTCATTGTAAAAACAATTCAAATTACAGATAAAGCTAATATTCACCTTGACCCACTTCCTTCGATATGAGTTTTCTCCCCGCTCCCCCTCCCTCCGAGAAACGACCACTGGGACCGGTGTAGTATGTTATGATGAGTTTCTATTTGGAGTTTGTTGACATGAAGTCTTGGGTCTTCAAGGAAGGAGGCTGGAGACACAAAGTACTCTGACTGCCACTTGCAGATTTCAATTAGATAAGGCACAGTTGCTTGAATGCAAAGGCTGTTGGCAAAGGAGAGCCACCTTCCCAGGAGCTCTCAAAGACTGGATGGGTCTTTGGTCAGAGAACACCTTGGCTGGAGACAGGAGAATGGACAAGATGGCCTGTGAAATCCAGCCAGGTCTCTAGGGATGGTCCACCCTGTGGACAGCCTCTGTCACAGGCTCTTCTGTCTGTCATCTGATTATCATTACAGTCTGAGCTTTTGTCAGCACTGCTCCTGTGCTGTGAGTGCTTTGATTTTTCTCAGCATCTACGGGGTTTTTGCAAAGAAAGGAAACTCTGTGCATACTCTGCGGGTGGGAGTTACGGACTCACGTTCGGGAAGGGCACCAAACTCATGGTCACACCAAGTAAGTTCTTCTTTCTGGCTAATTATTCTTCCCAACAAGCCTGTCCTCCATCATGCAGAAGCTGTCAAAACACAGGTGGTGTTTTCTTTGCTTGGTTTGTGTTGGGTGGTTCGTGATACCAGTTGGAAAACAAGGTTATTAATGCATAGTTCCCTAGGGCCTTGTGCTTGGCTTTTACTATCCATGGAGTCTCTCCCTGAGAAAATGTGTGAGCCTCCACGAGGAGAAAGGTCCAGGAAAAGTAAGCAGGAAAAAGGCAGGAATTGGATGAAAATAGACAAAAGGCCTGCAGGAATAACAAACAAGATGGGATCCCAGGAGACCTGCAGTAGCCGCGTTGAATGAATTTCCCAGGAGGTGCTCCTGCCAAGGCCCATTCTTTCAAGGAAAATTACGGCAAGTACAACCGGGCTCAGAAGTTGCTAGTTATTAGTATTCATCCCACGTTCTAACCTAATTACAAAGAGATTGTTTTGGCCATGGGCAGTCATTTCAGGTTCTGTTTTCCTGCTTGCCTCCGCCACCTCCACCTGTCTTCCTAGAGGCCCCAGTCAAGGTTATTGCAATAGCACTGAGCACTGTGTAACACCAATGCAGGCAAATTAACCTTTGGGGACGGGACCACGCTCACTGTGAAGCCAAGTAAGTTGTGTTCTTCTTTGGCGGGGCCTTTAGGGGCAATCAATCAAATCATTAGTTTGAAAAATACTTTAATCCTGTGCATCTGCTTGGGCTCTTTATTAATGTTCTTTCCCCAGGCCAAAGAGAGTCGGTTCCCTTCTCTGCTTTAAAATGAGATGCGCATGCATGCACACACACACATATGCAAACACACACAATCTCGTACTGTGGCTCATGGTGAGGGGCTCTCAGGAGCATATACAACATTTTCAAAGAAATAGAGGTATAAACAATCACTGAGCCAATGAGAATGTCAGGATCTCTGGAGGGGACCCAGTGCTACACCATCCCTAACTAGGCTTCCCTGCATGCACCCTGGCCATTTGGGATATGCTCTGACTCCTTCTGATGCTCTAGGGCAGGAATTCCTCAGTGCCTCTCTGTAATCAATTCTGAAATTTAGCAAGCCTTGCTGCCAGAAAGTATTTTTTACATCTAACTTTGACCACCACCACCCACCACTGCAATTTAAATCTCTCAAAAGAACCATTAGAACTTTGGGCATCTCGTTTGGGAGCAAAATTTCTTCTGTAGAACATGACACCCAGCACTGAGTCTACTTCTGCAGCATCTCTGAGAGGCCATGTGTTCCCTGGGCACATCTGGAACCTGGGTGTTTATGGATTAGGCAATACAGCATGAGCTTTAGAGATAGAAAAACCAAAATTCAAGTCCTGGCTCCACTACTTTGTTTAGCTGTGTGACCCTGGGCAAATTACTTAACCTCTCTGAGCCTCAATTGCCCCAACCATAAAATAAGGATTAAAAAAAATATCTACCATGCTGAGTTATTGTAAGGATCAGATAAAATAATACAGCTAAAGTATTTAGCATAGTGCCCAAAACATAAGAAGAGCTCATTAAACCCTAGCTATTAATAATAATGATAAACATCATCTCCAAGCACAGTAGAACTTCTGTTTTGCCCCTCGGGCTCTTCTGTCAAGACTCTGTCATACATCAGGAGAAGAGTTGCCGTGGGGGAGGGTGGAAAGTGTCAGCCTGTTCTATGAAATTCTTCACCTGGGATTTGAAAGTATCTAAGTGGAAATAGAAAGAATCCTGGATCATTTAAATACAAAATCATCCAAGTGTCAGAGGCAGGGGAGAGGTTTCTGCAGGGAGCTGCATGGCCGGAGCTCCTGAGGCTGCTCACAGGCCCTTGGAGCAGGGGTGCGCTCACAGTAGCCGAAACCTTACACCTCCCACCATGTGGACCCCAGTATGACTTCCTCCAGAGTGCCCCAAGACACAGGCTTCCCATGTGGAGGGACAGGGATAGAGAGAGAATGGAAGCCCCACAGGAAAGAGCAACCTGTCCCCAAATTGTCCTTCTGCTCCTCTGGGTAGTGAAGCTCATGATGAAATATGGCACCTGCAAATAGCCGGAGATGGGGGATCAGTAAAGTCCATAGAGGCAAATTGGGGCAGTGAATATGGAAATAAGAGGTGGAGGGGAAAGTGGAATCAAGTCACAGAAAGCAGTCTGGGATAGGAGGCATCAGACAGAAGCTAGAGGGGCCGTGTTCTCCAGCTCCACCAGGACTCAGGCCACAGGACGCAGCTAATACCGCAAGAAGAAGGGAGTGAGGTTAGTGGTAAAACCTTCCTAATAGGTTTTTGAACAGTGAAAGTGAGCTGTCAGGAGTAGTTGCCAGAACACTTTCTCTAGAGGGTTTCGAAAGGAGATAGACACCCTCCTATCAGGGGTGATTGACGTGCAGCTCTGCCTCAAGGCAGAAGAAGAAATGAGAGACCCTCTTTAAGCCTCTTTCTAGACCCTGGAGTCTCTCTCCGGGAAAAAAAACAAAAAACTCTGGCTCATTAATGCAGAGCTGCATCCTTCAGGACACCAGGGTCGCTGGGTTAAGTTTTGGAACCTTTGCTTGATGTGTCCCAAACTCCCTTTGTTCTCAGGACTGGACAGGACAAACAGGCTGGCTTTTTCATCCTCAAGCTGAGAACATAGGTTCTGGGTCCTGGGTCCAGGGTCCTGAGTTCTGGGCCGTTTGTGGTGTTGAGATGAAGTCAGGGGAGCTCTAGGGGGTTTTTGCAGAGCCCAGAGGCACTGTGGGACTAACTACGGCCAGGGTTTGAGCTTCGGTCAGGGAACCAGCTTGTCCGTACTGCCCAGTAAGTACAGTTACTTGGGAGAGGAGATGAGCCCGGGCTCAGTGTGGGAGTGAGCCAGAGGGTCTTGAGGCCGGGGTCCCATAGTGACTTCAGGAGGAGGGATGGAGAGGGAGGTAGAAAGGGACAATAAGGAGGGGGAGGGATCACTCACTCCGGGAGGAAAATCACAGGTCTGTGTGGATAACACCGGAGGAAATGCATTGGAGGTTTCCCTTCTCAGGAGGGCTTGGTGTGGAGGAAAGCTGAGTTGGCAGGTTTTTGATGCTGAGATAATCACTGTGCACAAGGACAAGGCTACTCTTTTATCTTTGGGAAGGGGACAAGGCTGCTTGTCAAGCCAAGTAAGTGGCATATAATTTGAATTGTGCGCTGAACACTATTATCTCCAAAAGGAAGACCTGCTCTCTTTTCTGTGGGGGCCTCCTTGGGTCAGAAGAACATTGAAAGGGTTGAGCAGACCAAGGCCCAGTGCCTGGTCATCTTCTTCACCCTTGAAGGAGCTCTGGAAGGGGTAGAGGGGAAGGAACTCGCCAGGACCCCACCAATAACCCCATCCTGGGGTCTGTCCACTCTCCCAATCTTCCAGTAAATAAAACCATGTGATGGCAAGTCTTCCTCAGAAGGAGATTCCAATAGAGTTCTCCCTATTTCATGGACTTAAAAACTGAGGCAAGTAGAGGCCAGTGATGGATACAGTTCCAAGAGGCTCAGAGCTCAGAGATCCTAGAACAGTTTTTCCAGGAGACTCATGAATTCAAAGTACCAGGTGATTTAAAGGCGAGGGCAGCCGTGGTGATCAGCTGTAATGTGAACTCCGGCAGTGCTGAGGACTGGGCTTGGCATGAGGTGAACTCCTAGACGTGGTGGGTTTTTGTCACGAAAGAGTCTAGAGCCAGGGCCCGGCGGGCTTCCTTAACCACAGAGGCACTGCACTCTGGCCCTACTGCCCAGGAAGTACAGCTCTTGGCAAGCATCATCCTGGGCATCTTGAAAGAAGAGAAATTAGAGGAGAAGGGAGGGAACAGCTTATACCTCATATCATGCAGTTACCTCATTTTGTAGCAAGATTGTTTCCCCACGAGCAGTTTGTCTTCATTTAGCAGCTGTCTTCTCTGGGGAAGCCATTTTGTAGCAGTGTTTGTCACTAGTGTGACAACTGATGGCTGGTGGAAATTGAATTTTGGAGCCGGGACCCAAGTTGTGGTCACTGCAGACAGGCTTGATTCCCTGGAGTCTCACCTGACCTTAATTTTAACCCCCGGGTGCCACGTATTTCTAGCCAAGACCATGAGAAACAGATTTGAAAGGAAGCCATTTCCCTGAGCAGCAATACCCAGAGCCATTAAGCAAAAACGAGAAATCGGTTTGGATAGAAACATTTTGGATAAATAGGAATTCTCATTATTCTCTATCAGCCCCCTGTGTAAGTACTTTATTCCCCTTATAAGAAAAATAGTTACAATAAGTATAGCCACAATTCATGCTATGGTGTGAGAGAGATCTGCTGTGGATTTTTGGGTAGAGGATTAGAAATGTGTTCAAGAAGATTGGATGTGTTTTTGACAGGATATGTAACACAGTGTGAATTATAACCAGGGAGAGAAGCTTATCTTCGGACAAGGAACTGAGTTATCTGTGAAGCCCAGTAAGTATAGAAGTGTATCCCTGGATTAAGCAATGTCTGTGGATTAGGGGCTGATTTAGACCCAATTATACACTATGTGAAGAATGTTTAGAAAGGGTGAATGAGCATCAAATAGAAGGAGGACAAAAGTCTCCCTGGCTAGGATCTGCCGTCCTGGTGCAAAATGGGCATGTGGGGGAGTCCTGGGAATTGCTCCCAGAATATATGTGGTGGGACTAACAAGGTGTGACTGTGTACTTGGGGTACTGGCTAGGTCCTGTTGCCCCAGATTTGTACAGTCATTGGTGGACGAGACTTCTAATTCCTCAATAAGCCCCTAAGGCACTATTCTTTTTGGCTAAGATTATGTCAACTTATAGAAGGAACCTTGTAAATAATGATCATTGACCCAAATAACTGTGATTAGCCTTTCCCAGAGTCTGAAAATCACTTTTTTTTAAAATGTTTATTCCTAAGTACTGTGGGACACCTCCTGTTTCTAAAGCTTTGGGCCAAAAATTTGTATAACATAGCCTCGTGGAGCAGAGAGAACCCTTAAAATCATCCCTATTGACCACCTCCATTTATGATGGAACTAAGGCCTGTGGAGGAAACCGATCATGGTCCTACAGGCTGTCTGTGCCTGAGCTGGAACTAGAAATTGAATCTCCAGTTTGCTGAGCTTGTCTCAACAATTAATTCTCCTGGCCTGAAGTTTGAGGAGCCCACAGGACTCATCTGACAAATATTTTTGTTCACCTACTCTACGCCAGGCTTGGTGTTCAGACCAGGGACCCATCAGGGAACAAACTCAACGTGATACTGCCCTCAGGGGACAATATCCCCTGACCTTCTGGAGGTGGATCTCATTTGTTCCCTCGAATATGACAATCCATATTCTGATCCCTCCTGGGCATGACCCTTTGGTGCCATCCTCACTACTTTAGGGAATATTAAAGTTCATTTTTCTTGCATTTTTTATCTCTTTTAGCAGCTAAATCAACATAGGGAGAAAAGAAATGACCCAAAAGTAAAGTGGAAAACTAGAAATTTCCCCACTAATTTAATCATTATAAAATTATTTTATCAGTATCAAACTAGCAGCCAAAGTAACTAGATAATGCTCTATACCTCATTTCCATCCTATAGACTCAGTCTGAGGAGGACTCAAGGATTTATCCCTGGTTGCACAACTCAGTAATGCCCAGAGTGGAAGAGAAAGAGTCTCTGTCCCGAGCTTTGTGAGTCTTCTTAGATAAAAGATGTGAACCCTGATTTAACATCTAAAATCAGAGAGCACTTACTCTACATATATATTGCAAGCATATGTTTTATGCTTAGAACTCTGTAGTAGAAAGTGGAAAACAAAGATTCCCTAGGAGACAGTGGGACTGTAAAGACAAGGATTTATTCATGATTTGTAGATAGGCAGCATGGTTACTCCAACAAACCTAGGCTGACAATGATGTAAGGCCTACCCCATAGAGTAATTGCCAACTCTTTACTCTGTGCTCTGCCAACCTGGCCCATTTGATCTGGTTTTTGTTGCTGGGCATATCACAGTGTTTCTTCTGGTTCAGGCTGGCAACTGATCTTTGGATCTGGGACCCAGCTGACTGTTGTACCTGGTAGGCTACCACAATCAAATACTCTTTGCCCTGATTTATTAATCTATAAATGTATACTGTACATACATGGAACCTGATGGGCCTGGGGCTGAGGGTACGGGAGAGACACCAAGAGCACATGCTCAAAGGGGTAACGTGAGAAGAGAAGTATTTATTCATCAAAGGCCAAAGAGAAAAAGAAGCCTTTTTGCTAAGTTTGGAAGGGGAGTTGATGAAAGAGAATAGAGAAGAAGCTATCCTAACCTAGAAGAATTGCTGAATAATAGAAACAGATTCCATAAAGGGAGTCTCTGTTTCTCATAATATTTTCATTTGAACCAGAGGAAATGCTGCAAGACGGTTTGACTAGGAACTATCTTAAACCAAGTCTAGTTGGCCAGCTCTATTTCTAGCTTATCCTAGCTTACTTTTACATAAGTTGCTAATCACAAAGGTGCCCATTTAAGATATTTAAATGCAGCTCTATTTCTATAGCTCTCTGGTGCCCTTCCAGCAAAGTGTTCCCGTAACACACTGCTTATCATTTCTACAAGTAAGAACAAGTAAGCCCCTTGCCCTCCAAAACTGCATAAGTATTATAATTACTTGGCTTAGACTGAAGTCACCTCTATTTTATTTCTCCTAACTGTGTTCATTTGTTGAAATTTGTTTAAATCCAAACTGTGTGGCTGTCTAACTGTTGGCACTGAGGTTTCCTTTCTGTTCTTATTGTCAGCAAAATATTTTGCTCATAAATAATGTTTCATCTAGACTTGCAAATGACAGCCAGCACTGTGGCCTCTTTTCTTTCCCCCTTGTGAAAGGGAACATGCAGGCAGAAAGAAAAAAAAAAAAAGAGCCAAAATGTACAGTTTCATTGTGGGGGCTGGAAGGAGAGTGTCAGTGTGGATGGTAAAGTACATTTGGTTATATGATGTAAGTACTTTGACAAATAGGATACAAGGATCTTGGTAGATGATACATGCAGACAGACGACAGCTAACTAGCTGGTGTGGTTCAGGATATCATTAAAAGCAGCTCAGGTCAAGTTGTCAAGCACAATGCAGATCCCGGTACAGACTCAAGGAGAAAAGCCTCCAGATACCCTGGGACTAAAGGCAGAGTAAGGATTTTTCTCACAATCCAGTCCACCTGAGGAGAATTTTCAGTTGTAATTAGGAAAAGAAAAAGGTAAAAAGCACTTACTGGCAGTGTCCTTGTTTCAAATATTGTGTGTATGGAGCACAGAAGACTTAAGAATGAACCTAAGCAGAAAACTAAAGAAAAGAAATCGATAAAACCACTGAAGAAAATCAGTTGCCCTTATCTTTCCTGTCTCTGATAATGAATGTGTCTTCTTGGCTCATTCCTCACTTTGGTTCTTGAATTTTCTAGGAAAATAGCAAGAAGCTGGTGGGGTTGGGTTAGTCTTGACCTACCTTGGTTGGTTATCTCTATTCAGCACGCCTCCCTTTTAGGAAGCCCCAGACTTTTTGTAATGACAGCAAACAGGGTGTACAACTCTAACAGATTTTACTTTGGATCTGGGACCAAACTCAGTGTAAAGCCAAGTAAGTTACAATTGTCTATAAGTAAAAGTCACCAATATATTATCCTAAATTCCTCTTACCAGTTTGTATTTGTTTTGAGTTCTTTTATTTTATTTTTTGGGTTCCCACCCATAACAATTTATCATTCTTTGTTCATACATCTCTTAAACAGATATAAAACATAGTAAACAGATCCTGTGATTCAGTAAACATTCTGAAGCTGCCGACCCTACTCTTGGGATGGTATCCTATATAAAGAACATTCCCAAATTTTAACTATTGCTACTTTTACTAGTTGACAAAGAGCATTTGGATATAATTTAAAGTATCTATGAATGTCCCGGGTCTCAGAGAGATGTGACAAACTAAAATTATATGTATTTTTTAAGATAAAAAGAATTAGATAATCTTGATCATTAAAAAACTCTTATTGAATGCTTGCTATATGCAAAGTGCTGTGTAAATGCCTCTCATACTTGAACCCATTTCACCTTCCTAACAATCCCCTAGGATAGATACTAGCATCCCCCTTTTCACAGATGAGGAAATTGTGTGAAAGTGAAAGCCAAAGCAAGAGGTTAAGATAGTTACCAAGGGCGTATGGAGGTAAAGCTAGACCATGAGGCAGCCTTGATGAGGTTTGTATAAGAACACCTATCACTGTGGCCGTGATAACTACATTTTTGGAGCAGGAACCACAGTAACTGTAAGAGCAAGTAAGTAAGAAGGAAAAAATCAGAATAATTTTAAAATAAAATGGTGGCTATGATCATGGGCAATTTTACCTGGGAAACTCAATAGTCAGTAACTAAATTCCAAAAAGCTTCCCTGGTTTGCATTAGGATCATAAGCTCTCCACTTCACTTGTCTTCCTCACCTCCTCTTCTACCCCAGAATGGCTCTCCCCATCAGGTACACCTTCACGATGATAAATTTGTTGAGGGCACAGGCTTCACCGTCAGATAAAAATCAAGCTAACTATCTGAAACTATCTCAGGTCCCTAAAGAAAAAGTGAGAGAGGATGTCACTGGACTATATTAAGACAAGATAGAACTCTTTCCAAATATTTGAAGAACTGCCACGTAGACGAGGAAGGGGTTAGTACAGAAGGCAAAATCAAAACCAGTGGTTGAAAGGAGATGCGTCTCAACCTCTTATGGAATCTTTTTGAACAAGTAGAACCTCCCTGCAGTGGAAAGGCTGCTTTGTGAAGTGCAGAGCTCCTCTCCTTGGAGGTCTTCATGCTGGATCCTTATGGTTAAGCATTGGATGTTAGAGAAGGGATTTCTATACCATTTTAGCTATTGGAACAAATCACCTCTGTGCTCCCTTTCAACTCTTAAGTGCTAAGATCCCAGAATTGAAGCCTAGAGGATGAAAAGGTGAGCCAGGCCCATTCCTTCTATTTTTATTATTTTGATAGCTGAAGAAAAAGTCATCAAATTATTCATGAGCTAAAGGCTATTTGGGATTCTTTAAGCCTAGAAGATGGTGGGGTATGATTTCCCAGTGCAGTAAATGGGAAAGTAAAAGGGGGATATCAGGAAGGAAAAAAGAAAGAGGAGAAAAAAGAAGTGCCTGGAGGGAGGACCAGAGGTTGAATGAGGGAAATGAGGTGATTTTGCAGAGGGCAGATCTAGTCTATCAAAGTTTTCGCGAGTTCAGCTTTGGAAAGGGATCCAAACATTATGTCAATCTAAGTAAGTGAGCATCTTTTATACTGGGAAATAGGGCCAAGGAAGCAAAGTTCCTTCCAATTTAAACACTCTCAAAAGGACAGGTAATTGCTTTCTGATGGGAGGGGCCTCTGCAGGTGAGAAGGCTATTGTTACCACAGAGCATTTGTCCCCTGAGAGAGAGCCTCTGATGACTGACTGTCCAGCTAAGACTGCTGGCTGCACAAGGAAAAGACTTATAGCCACTTAAAGAGGATAGAGGTGGACTTTCAACCCTATCCCCAGGGCAGAGGAGAGAATAGTTGGGGCACATTAGGACCAGGTTCATGTAAAGGGGGCCAGCATTGTGTCGATAGAGGCTCAGCCTTGGGGAAGCTGTACTTTGGAAAAGGAACTCAGCTAACTGTATGGCCTGGTAAGTGGATTGTTTTCTACTCCAGGGAAACATTCCTGCGAAGAAATTGAAAAGAAGATGAATGAATTCCCTTAGTCTTAAAACTAAGGGAACACGTGTATTGCCCCTCCTGGAGGACCCTCCTTCCTGGGTAGACTAGGATGGGGAGGCGGAAGGAAGGTCAAGATGACCTAGGGTCCTTTTTAGGAACTTGAGAATCTAAAAGCAGACTGTGTTCATCACCACCAAAGGCAAAAGAGGGCAATCCCACTACAGTGTGATGCCTCTCAAAACACACACTCTGGTTCATACCCAATGACTGGGGAAGGATTTGACCCTTGGCCTAGAACAGGCATGTCATATTGGAAGATAGATTTGCAAGATTTATTTTCGTTGCATCCTGTGATTCTTGGTCATCTCCCTGTTAGAAGTTCCGTAGACTACTATACTCCTTTCTTATCAAGAATGACTTCTATATCACACTCTGTGAACTTTCCCCAAGAAGCCTCCTCACCCTCTTCCTTAACACTAGCCTCACCAGTGGAGGCTCTAGAATAGCTAGAGGGAGTCTGGGTTTGAAACTTGGACCAAGGAAGGTAGAGCTTATCTACTGTGCAGAGCGGCTCACAGAGCCTAGATGGACCCACTAATGTACCCTTCCTCTCTTTGGCATCTTCTTTGGGCACTAAATTGAATATAGAGACCCTACTGTGCATGCCTGTGTGTGATTGTGTTTATCAGCATTTCCACTCTGGAAACATGAACAGCCTGATCCAAAAGGTTTCCATGGCTTATAGGGCTTCCTGTTCTCAGGTTCCTTTGTAGGTTAAAAATGGTCAAATGGCCCCCAAACGAGGCTATGGTTGAGAGTTATTATCTTCACTCATAGATCTAGGTCCAAACAGCCAAAGCAGAGAAGTAAGTAAATATATGAGTGGGTTAGACTCAAATATGTGCCCACTTATGGGCATTCCAGCTCTATAAAGCAGGTACAGCACTAGCAAGATTACCCTAAACACCACAACCCCCCCACACACACTTTGTCAAGGCTGTAAGAAGTATCCTTTGTCAAGTATGTGTATGTGTCAAGTGTGTCAAGAGTGTGATTTCCTTGGTCCCTGTGGGTTTTGATGGGCCTCAAATCACCATGTGACCCACACCACAGGAAAGAAGCTAATTTCTGGAGGAGAAACCAGGGTGTTAGTCAAACCCAGTGAATACTGGGGCTTGAGCCACAATTCTGCTTCTAACATTGAAGCAAGAGCCTAGCCATTAATGTGCTGTGTTGGCCCAAATTAATGTGTCTCAAACTTGCCTTAAAAATGTTTAGTCTTGGGGCGCCTGGGTGGCTCAGTTGGTTAAGCGACTGCCTTCGGCTCAGGTCATGATCCTGGAGTCCCGGGATCGAGTCCCGCATCGGGCTCCCTGCTCAGCAGGGAGTCTGCTTCTCCCTCTGACCCTCCCCCCTCTCATGTGCTCTCTCTCTCAAATAAATAAATAAAATCTTTAAAAAAAAAAAAAAAAAAAATGTTTAGTCTTGGGGCACCTGGGTGGCTCAGTCGTTAAGCGTCTGCCTTCGGCTCAGGTCATGATCCCAGGGTCCTGGGATCGAGCCCCACATTGGGCTCCCTGCTCCGCGGGAAGCCTGCTTCTCCCTCTCCCACTCCCCCTGCTTGTGTTCCTTCTCTCGCTATCTCTCTCTGTCAAATAAATAAATCTTTAAAAAAAAAAAAAAATGTTTAGTCTTGCTCTTATGCATAAGCACATATGGATGCAAAAATTCAATGTGGATAAAAGATATTGCTACCCTGATATTTTCTAGAGTCCATTTTCTTAAGAGAAGGAAAACAATTAAGGTACTTTTCTTATTTCCTCCCATCTCTTATCTGATTGTCTCAAGGGGCAGAGGACGGTGGAAAGGTGTGATTCTCTCTTTTCAGAGTGGTTAAGTGATTTGAACATGGACACAATAGCAGGGCAAGAACCCATGTTTTCTAAGGTTCAATATATTGCTGTCTGCACCAGGCTGCAACCTCTATAACCAGCATTCTGTTTTATCTCTTCGGACCCTCATTTTTCCCAATTAATGCAACTGAAATATTGGTAGCTCTTATCTCCCAGCTCACAGAAAGCGTATGAGGATTGAAAAAACATTGCTCTGGGAAAGAGTTGAGCTGGAGCTTTGCTTGGGGTTTTTGCAGGAGACAAGGGGTGGTAGGGAGAGAAGTATTTTTGTTGCTGATGATACTGTCTTTTTCAATGGGGAAGGGAATAAGAAAGGAAAGGATATTTGAAAGGCAAGGTGATGTGATCAATACATGAATATGTACAAAACAAATCATGAAGGCATTCAACTAGGAGCCAAAGAACAATGTGTACCCAGCCACTCACCAACTCTGTGGCCATGGGAAGACCATTCAAACTCTCTAAGCCTAGTTAATCTGTAACACGGAGATCATAATTCCAGCTCTGCCTCGCTCAAAGGATTTTGTGAGATTCAAATGAGATAATATATGTGAAATCCTTTGAAAAGTGTGGGAGGTTGGATGCTTCATAGTTTTTAAAAAGTCAGATTTTATGAAAAATTCCATTGGAGGGTAAGTCTGAGGGTAAACAAGTTTAACAGACTTCAGCTATGGCAAAGAAAGGGTTGAACTGGCCTATTAGGCAAACCTTCCAATTATGAGAAAATAGAACATGGGAATTAGTGAGCAGGATTGTCCCTGGAGATCATCAAAAACCTGAGATCACTGAAGAGACAAATTTGAGAGTTTGGGAGCTTGTAGTCAATGGTTTCTGAGGTTTCCTAGCATTCCAAAAAGTATGTGAGTTTAAGACCTTTCTTGAGTTTACCTAAATATGTGCTTTTGTTGAGTTGGGTTTCAACCAAGTGAGAGAACCCTGAGAAGATTGCTGTGCTTGAAAGTGAAGCACCCTTTGGTTTTTGTGGTGACATAGATCACTGTGGTGTTTCAAGCGCCCAGAAGTTGGTGTTCGGAAGGGGGACCACGGTAAAGGTGGATCTTAGTGAGTATCGCCATGTATTCTGAATTTGATTAGTTAATGAGACATGTCATGAGCTTTTTAGGAAATCTCAGTGGACTTCCACATGTCCTCAATTTATTCAGATTTACTGGTGAGCAGAGCACTCTCTGCGCCTTTCCCATCCTAACTATAAGAGCTCATTCTGCTAGGTAATAGTTTTCATTCTTTGCCAACTTACTAGGAATGCAGAATGGAGAGAGCCTCCCTCTCTCTCTCTCTCTCTTTAATTAAAATGAAGGAAGTCTCATTATGTCAGTGGCCAGCTCCATCAGAAAAACCTGCTGTGAAATGCCAACGCCTTCTCTTCCGGTTGGCACCCTCTCACAGCCTTGATGCCCTCGATGGCCCGTGCTGGCATCCAGTTACCCAGATAACATCCCAGAGCCACTTTGGAAGAAGCCCTGTCTTGCTTTATCTTTTCTAACCCGGAATTCACATGGCAGAACTAGATCTAGTATTTCAGCGGAGAGCAGGCGTGATCTAAGCGTTCGTGCCCATGGTTGACGCTGTGTGATTTGGATCCAGGCTTTGACCTTTCAAGCCCTCAGTTTGCTTATCTGTCAAGAGAGGTGAGAATTAATTCCTCCATGCCTAGATCTCACTTCAGACATCACCTCCTCAGAGAGACCTTTCCTGCCCGGCCAGTCTAACAAGCCACCTAACACAGCTGCCGCCTGGTTGTTCTCTATCCCATTGCCCAGCCTGATTTTATTCATGCACTTCCATCACTTGACATGATATTATCTATGGATTTGTTTATGTGTGTCACCCCATGGACTGTGAGCACCTACTGGTGGTGGACGGGAATGGTGTCCAAGTGGCCCTCCACTGTGTCCCCCGTGCCTGACACACAAAGGTATTCAGTGACTAGGTACTGAGCGAGTGGAGAACCTACCACCATCTAGCCTCCTTCTCGAAAAGTAAGGGAGCTTTGTTATTGCATATCCAAACACTGAAAGCCCACTGAGTTCCTTGCAGAGAGTAAGGACAGAATACAAGATTCTGTTGTTTATGGTGATAAACAAGGTAGGGTGAGTGGGTACCCGAGGTATTTGCAGGGCCTCATTTTACCACACCTACCAGGTAGGACGTGGGTTGACTTTTGGAAAGGGAACCACGATATCAGTGAGCCCCAGTAAGTACCTGGTTTTTACTGATTATAATGCCTGTGCTTACCCTACAGTCTTCTATCACACAGGGGACTAAATGTCTCCTTATTCTTTAACTCAATGAGTATTGGTGTTTAGTGATGAAAGCCATTAAAACAAAAGGAAAAAAGGGATGCTGTCCCCATCCCCATTACTCCAGCCGTATCCCCTGTTCCACTCCATGCTCACAAAACTTTTTAAATAAATTAAAATGATAAAAGAAAGAAAGATTACCTGCAGGGATAGAACCAATTTGCTAACCACTGGTAAAATGAGATTGTGTGCAGGTGTTGGTTCCAAAGTAAAAATGGGGATCAGAGCTGATAAACTTTGGCTGGTAAAAAACAAGATTACTTGGTGAAATTTTGCAGATCTTTTTGAAGGAAATGAGTGTCCGAATTGTCTAGAGACTATCACTTGGACTCTACTCAGGCTTTTCCCTACGTCACTCTTATTGTGCCCCGAAAAGAGGCTTTCACGGACTTAATTCCAAAGCTTAGTCTTTATTCCAGGGATAAAAGAGGGGGAATCCCAGCCAGAGCGCTCATGAGGGAGGGTAGATGCATGCTAATCACATTAATCTATTATCAAGGTAGCTCAGGCATTGCCAGGCAGCACGTGCTGTGGTTTAGAACACATTCATCTTTGGGAGTGGGACACGATTATCAGTAAAACCCAATAAGTAGACAATATGTCACTAAAGTCGGAAGCTTAATGTGGCTACTGAGGCCCATTGAACTTATTGCAGTATTTGTAGGGCCCAAGTGTCAAGAAATTAATGGTTTATGCAGACTTAAGTGCATTCTGATGTAGAAAGAAATGTTAAAGTAATGGCACAGAGGATAGGAAGATCTAACTGTGGAGAAAAATAGTTATGTAGATGAACCAAAAATAACAGACTGAAACAGCCCAGTCAGAGAGTTGATCCTAAAGAAAAAGGCAGAAAGTTTGGCCAAGCCAGTTCTTCTAAATCTGGTTTGATTAGAGCCTCTGGGCCACAATGTCTTCATCTGTACAATGAAAATATTTAGTATCACCTCATAAGTAACTTTAAAACTAAAATAAGATAATGTATTTGAAAGTATTCTATAAATTATTAAATGCTATGCACGTGTAAAATAATACTTGTTTTCAGAACAAAAAGAAAAGGCTAGGTCAGCTAGTATAATTCTTTCAAGGAATTATATATGTAGAATATACATGTAGGTTCTTAATATAATCGCCATTTTCGTGTGATCTATAGCCACAGGCATTGGTAAGAACAACTCTCTCTTCTCCTGAAGTACAGTGACTCGAATGTTACCCAAATGTAAATGGCAGGAGAAAGGAAGTGATTTTGTAAAGGCCTGAATTACAGTGAATTCTGGGGGTAGCCAAAAGCTTACCTTTGGAACTGGAACAAAGCTCCAAGTCACCCCAAGTAAGTCTACATTACCAAGCATTTCTCTTTCCTTATGTCACCTCCTTTCTGATCGTAACGTTCAAAGCACATGATGGGCTAGAATAGGCCTTTTCTGGCTGTTTTCAGAATATTTAAATACAGAGATGGGAGAAGGATAACCACAGCTGTCCTCTAACATTCTGATAGTATTGCTCCATCTGAGTTGGGTTCTTTCTCAATAGAAGAGAAAGCCAAGATATTATTTGTGAGGCCAGTGGAAAACAGTAGGTATGCAAAGGATAAGAACTAAAGAGAAGACAAGTGTTTTTTACCAGAGCTGAAGCAGACAGGGTGTCCTTTAATCAGAGGGACACCAGCCTTTGCAGGCAGAATAGGACTTGAGTAAGTAACAAGGCTGCCATTGAACCCACAAAACAAGTTGACTAGAGGGAACAGGAAGCTTGTCACTCATAATGATCTGGATGCTAGTCCATGAAGTTTCAGATTGATTGAAGTTAAAATGAGGAGAGACACTACGGCAGGAATCTAAAAATTGGTAACTGTAATGGAGACAATAGAAGGACTAGATTTATCTGTTAGATAAATAGAGTTGAAAATCATGACTTTGACGGTGATAGACCCAGAGATGTGGTAGAGAGAGACTTCATTTTAAGTGTTGCACAATAAATGCCTAAATTTCAGTCAAATGGCCTATGTGTTATGTAGAATATAAAAAGAAAGTGAAGATAGAGCCCTCTTTGTAGATGAAAGGGCCCTACCTCTGGGTCTGGGGTATGAGAAGAGTATGTGGACTTGTGGGTGGTTTTGGCTGACTAAGAAACAGTGTGGGAAGGACGGAGGCTATAGATGGATCTTTGGGAATGCGACTTGACTGCTGGTCAGGCCTGGTGAGTGGCGTATCAGAAGGATAAGGAAAGATTGAGGACAAAATGTCTTCATGTCTCAAGAAATGATTGTGTCGTGGAGGTTGAGCTGGAGTTTTTTGGGATCACTGCTACTAAAGTCCTGACATCTGGTTCTAGCAGGAGAATTAACCCCAATGCAGCTGTAATTTCACTCTAAAAGAGACAAAGAGGAGGATTCTTCTCTTGTAGCTCCTCTAAGATTTACCTGTCCTGTGCTAAAACGTCTCGTGAATCTGGGCTATTTCTGTCTTTCATAGCAGTGCTGGTTCAACCTGCTCAGCCTCAGATCACCTGTTCTTTAATTTTAAAATAAGAGAAATAATATCTGAGCCCATGGCACAGTTGTGGCCTGAATGAGGTAATGTGATATAT
The DNA here is from genome assembly GCF_004348235.1 of Phoca vitulina. Taxonomy (NCBI): domain Eukaryota; kingdom Metazoa; phylum Chordata; class Mammalia; order Carnivora; family Phocidae; genus Phoca; species Phoca vitulina. The sequence goes on from NW_022589710.1 coordinate 506,098, forward strand.
GTAGGTTGTTAACCTGCTTGGCATGTAATAGGTTCTCCATAAATGATGGTTTTCTTTCCCCTTCCCTAAGTAGATCAGAGGTTGCAAAGCCCAACACGATAGGCCATTTTTGTATGGGTGTTTGCTATGGTGCGGATGTAGGATACAGCAGATTCACCTTTGGGAAGGGGACCACACTTCTAGTCTCTCCAGGTAAACGTTGACCCCATCCTGCCGTTATTTTCCCCTTCTCTGGTTTAAGTCTTCTACGGGTATTTACATGTGTTTTACCTTAGGGATGCATCATCCTTGTTTTATCAGTCAACCTATGAATTTAAGACAGAGCCTTCGTGGGGGACATTTAAAAATGAAAATACCCTGGGGCACCTGGGTGGCTCAGTCGTTAGGTGTCTGCCTTCGGCTCAGGTCATGATCCCAGGGTCCTGGGATCGAGCCCTGCATCGGGCTCCCTGCTCCACGGGGAGCCTGCTTCTCCCTCTCCCACTCCCCCTGCTTGTGTTCCCTCTCTCGCTGTCTCTCTCTCTGTCAAATAGATAAATAAAATCTTTTTTAAAAAATGAAAATAGGCCAAAAAAAATGAAATAGGCAACAGCAAACTTGGAAATAACAGTAGAACCAATTCACTAGATCAGAATGGAGCAGAGATGAACACCGTAGATGATTAGGACAAATCTGGTATCTTCGGAAATAGCCCAGATTCCTGTTTGAAGCCTGGCTGTAGTTTCTTCCCAGGCATCCCTCCCATGCCTCTTAGCCTCCATACCCCAAACTGAGCTGTGGAATCTTGTACACACACATCTATGGGAATCTTTCATTACTGAGAAAATCTTCCCATTAAAACTGAAAGATCCTTGAGAGCAGAGACTCTCGTTCTATCCCAGGAAGCATCTAATACGGTCCTTTTACAAAGTAGGTGCTTCAAAACTCTTGTTTAATAGAAATCAAGCACCTAAGGAAATCAAGTTTCCAGGCCAAGGGAAGAAGAAATGAAGTAAATACCATACTACATTCAGGACGTGGTGAAGAGGGGGAAAACTCTAGATTGGGAATCAAATAGACCCGTGTTTGGTCTCTGCTACCAACTAACAGAGGAACTTAGACAGATCTCTGGCCTCTGGGCCTCAGTTTTCTCTCCTGTAAATGGGGAAGCAGGTCTGCATGACCTCTCTAACCCCCTAGCACCAGCAGCCTATGAATTTATTTCATGGGGGGGCGGGGGGGATGGGGGTGTTTTTCTCTCCTACGAATAAGTCAAATAGCTATATGAAATCTTGAGTGCTTTCTAACTCATTAGGGTAAATCAGGAAAAGAGGTGACAGGACAGAATTTATTGTGAGGCATCAGACACTGCGGTACTGACTGGGAGAAACAACAAACTGGCCTTTGGGACAGGCTCCTAGCTGAAGGTAGAGCTGAGTAAGTAGGAACTACAAAATGTTTTCTGGTGACAGTGATCGGGTGAAAAGGAGATGTCATTTGCATCATTTATGTCTTATTTATAATGAGCTATATCTAGTGCTGATGTATTAAGAATGGTGGCACCCAGAGAAATTAGTGAAAGTATTCCAAGACTATACAAGCATATTTTCTCTGGGGTGGAATTTAGCCAACCATTAAGACTTTTCCCGAGATAGGAGGCTGGCAGAAGCTCCATCTAACATCAGAATTTTTAGCACTAGAAGTGAGCTAAATGGAGCCTGATGGAGGGGAAAAGCTAGAAGAGCAGAAAATTGCATGGCCATGATCTAATGGACCCTTTCTACTTCCACTGCCATTGATTCAGAGACAAACTGGAGTGGGAGAATATTCAAGGTCATTTTATCCATGCCCCAAATAAGCTATACCAAATTCACTCCAGAGATTGTATCCCTTTACACCCCACGTTGTTCGAGAAGAGTCCATGGAGTACAGAGAAAGGAGCCCAGGGCTTCTGGTTTCAGTCTAGAGTTCTTAACTTGGCCCCAGCTGGTGGTGTGACATTGAGCGAGTTATTGCCCCTCTGTGTGCCTTAGACTCCTCCAGTGTGAGTTGAGTAGGACAAAGCATTCAAAATCTGTGGTTCTGGGACCTCACTCCCATACCACCCGAGAGTTTATATGACTCAAGGGTGCAGACTCTTATGGTTATTTCATAAACAAATTCTATAACCCTGAAGAAAATAATCTTGTTAATCAGTAATCTAGGGGCGCCTGGGTGGCTCAGTCGTTAAGCGTCTGCCTTCGGCTCGGGTCATGATCCCGGCGTCCTGGGATCGAGCCCCGCATCAGGCTCCCTGCTCGGCCAGGGGCCTGCTTCTCCCTCTCCCACTCCCCCTGCTTGTGTTCCTTCTCTAGCTGTCTCTCTCTCTCTGTCAAATAAATAAAATAAAATCTTAAAAAAAAAAAAAAAAAATCAGTAATCTAACTTAACATAGAAAGAGTGACTACCTTCTCAGGATGTGTGGATGCCATGCTAGGTATGTGACATGTGGTATTGTTTATCCTCAAACAATTCTGTGGGGCAGGGGGCAGTATCCCTATTTTAAAGAAGAGGAAACTGAGGCCCAGAAAAGTAATTGCCTAAGATCCCAGTGTTAGTGAGTAGAAAAATCTAGATTCAAACCAGGGTCTGTCTGCCTGATCTCAAAGCCTTGCTCTTTGTACTACACTCTGTCATAAACCCTGCGCCAGGGCTCACTTAGAAATGAGAGACAATGCCAATCACAGTGAGTAAGGAAAAACATGGAATTTATCTTTTCTATTCTTAAATATTGCCATGACTTAGAGATGGAGCTTTGGGAGATCTTGATTTGAATGCCCCAAATGTCCAAAGGATTCTCTTCCCCTTTTCATGAAGAGACAAAAAGTACAAGGGCTACTGGGAGTATTTACCCCCATGAAGACAGAGGAGCTGGCAGCAACCACTCCCTTGTCCTGACTCTCCCTTTGTCTCGCCATATCTTGTGTTTTCCCCAGGTAGACCAGTCACCAGTGTAGCTGATCTGCAAGTGCCTGACACAGGTGTGAGTTATAGAAAATGCAACATTAAGGGCACTTTGGGACATTGCTGGATCACAGAACTTCGGCTCTGAAAGGGAGCTTAGATATCATCTAATTCAGAGCTCTTTGTTTTTCTAATAAGGACATTAAGACTCAGAGAGGTTGGTTGAATTGTCCAACATCATAAAGTCAGTGAAAAATAGGGCTGGGACTAAAACCTGGGGATTCTGGTCCCCGGATTTCATAGAATAGTGACTAGTGTTTGGTGAACCTGGTAGGAGGTGTGAGATATGTTCAACAAAGGAGAAAAAAAAACAAATGGGTTTTACTACGGAAGTATTAAAAAAAGTGTTCCTTATTATTAGCACCTTCCCATAGGCGCCCTGGGCCTGCTTCCTAAGCTGTGGTATAAAAATGGAAGGAGAAGGAAATGGCCCATTTTGTCATAGCACAAATCACTGTGGGGAAATACTGCAGGCTTCAAAATTGGGACAGGAACAAGACTATTTGTTAAAGCAAGTAAGTTCTATGAAATATCTTGATTTGGATTACAGTTGAGGGACATGTGTTTTCATTGTTTATTTGAGGGGTTGGGCATGGTTTTGTTTGCTATTTAAATAAGAAGATAAGTTAGCAATGATAGTGTTGCATTATTATCCATGAGCATCATTAATGCAAGAAGCATGTCCTGAACACTTAGTAAGTGTGGATGGATAAAACTACCCTAGGTCCTGGCTAGAACTGAAAGTCTGTAATTATATGAATGACTTTGTTCAACCTGAAATTTCATGACATTTTTTTCACAACATTTTTTATATAATATATATAATAATATATATAATATATAACATTTTTACTGTAGGATCTCCTATTGGGTTCTGCCTTATTTCTTGTCATCTTCCACTGGTCTTAGGAAAATGAAGGTTAAACAGTAAAATTATATGCCTCCTCCCACTCTGGTGCATGCACACAGATGCAGGAACATGCTTGGTACCTGATCTCTGTGTGGCATAGGAATCCCAGACTAGGGTTCAGTTACAGGGTACCATTTTGTATAGAGTTATGTCAGTGTGAGCACAGGCTATAAGAACCTCATATTTGGAACTGGCACCCAACTTTTGATCAGCCCAAGTAAGTCAGATCTCCAGAAATGTATAAACCCACCTCCAGTACTGGATTTACATTTTTATATGTAGCATTTAGCATGGTCTATAACAGAATATCATTATTACTACTACTGTTTTGTTATTATTGATCATAACAATGCTGCTAGCTCAGAATATATATTTTCTGCCATGTTATTTTTTTTAACCTTTAAGGAGAATCAGTGTCAAGATATCAAGAGAAAAATGTGTTTCCTTTGGAATCAAGTAACTTGCTTGTTCATTCAGTTGCCCCCTCTCTGCTGAGGGTCAATACAAACCTCACAATGTTTGGGGTTTTATACTGCCTTCTTATTATCTGTCTTAGAAATGCTTGCTTGATTTTTTTTTTCCTGCCTAAGCACTTTGATTTTGAAGCTTACGTTTACCCAGAGTATACTTTGCTTTTAGCCTCTCCCAAAATTGGCCTCCTTGTCCCAATAATTATGCCCAGTAAAAATCAGTTCAACTCATTAAATGATTACTGGGTATCATCAATAAGCCAGGGACCATAGTTGGTTTTAAAAAAAAGAAGCATAAGTTATGGCCTCTGCTCTCAAGAACTTCTGGTCTCATCAGGGAAACAACACTTACATATTAAAAGTCCAATAACAATGCAGATGTGAGTGTGCTAAGATGGCTACTGTACGTGGTCCCGCGCACGCCCTGGGGCCTGGCAGGGACCCCGCTGGCTGGGGACAGGACAGCGGTGACAAGGGTCAGTCCACATGCCCTGACAGAGACCAAGCATGATTCCACCCGTGTGTTTCTGGAAAAGGATTTATGTCTGTTATCTGCTGAGATGTTTGACTTTCTTGAGGACAAAAAGCCCCCTTGGCAGAATCCTCGAGTGAGGTGAGGACAGAAATGGCAGTGAGTGAGGCGTGAGTCACCAGGACTCTTGCTCAGCCCAGGAGAGGAAGAGGTGACTGAGTCCCGCTGAGGTGTGGTTTAGCATGTGCCCCAGCACGGCATGCAGGAAATGCTCTTGCTCATACTCTTTCTGGCAAAGAGAAAAATACATTTTTGCATATGTCCCCCAAAAAACTGGTACCTTCTTCTCAGGCGTGGTAGCTGAGGTGAGAAAATGCTCCCCCCACCCCCCAGCCCCGGCCTGGTATCCTTAGAAATATACCCACCAGCCACTGTAGGAGGCAGGTTTTCACAAACTTTTGTAAAGGCTTTGTTTTTCCCAGAGAAGAAATAGCTGGAGGCTGTGTTTGCTGATGGCTGTGATTAGGAAAAGGGGGGGGGGGGGGTTGCTGCCAAACCCGTTAGGTAGGCTCAGAGTGGGCATTACAGGGAAAACGTGAGGATCAGCCTTTCCAGGCCCCCAGCCTGTAGACCTCCAGAGAAGGCTGTGTGTCCTCCATGAGAGGGTGCACAACACCAGGACCTTTTTGTAATGCACTTACCCAGAGTGTGGCTATGGGAACAACAGACTCACTTTTGGGAAGGGGACCCAAGTGATGGTCATACCAAGTAAGTGAGCTGGGGCCCTCCTGTACGAGTGACTCCCTTCCAGCCCCCCCCACCACTGGGCCTACCCCGAGTGCTAGACAACTTCTGTCCATGGGGGGGCGGGGAGTGGACACAATGTCATTCATCAGTGCCACACCTAAGGTTCTTAGACAGTCACTGTCCCAAACCTTTGCCTGTCCCTTGTTTCTTTTGCCCTCTGCTTCTCTCGGCATCTCCACTGACCCCGCTCCCATCCTCTGTGAAAGCCTGCCCTGCTTTTCCCTGAGGCTGGGTTTCAAACTGAACAAAGACCCACAGACCGGGAGAGCTGGAAGGGCCCTTGAGGACATCTTGCCCTTGTTGTAGGGGAATCTAGAGGCCCAGGGTCCAAGCATCTGTCCCGGGCCACACGGGGTAGGCAGTGCAGGGCAGGGGCAAGGCCCAGCCCCTCACTCCCACCCCTGAGCTCAGCAGAGCCGCACAGCTCTTTGCTAACGTGGCCCTCAAGCCCAGAGTGCGGTAAGCTGAAGGCCAGCAGCACGTGCCAGCCAGAAGCTGAGGGCCAAGCTCCCGCTTCAGTTCAGGACCTCGGCCCAGGCCATGCCTTCCAGGAGCTTAGTTTTCGCATCTCTGAAGTAGGGAGCATGGTCTCTGGTTCTCCCATCTTTCAAAAATTGTATGGAAATTCTTGTGATTTTTTTTCCTGTCCTATGTTTTCATAAAAGCCAGGCCCTGTCTGAATGAAGGTCATTAGAAATAAAGGAATCAGGGGCACCTGGCTGACTCAATCAGTAGGGCATGCAACTCTGGATTTGAGAGTCATGAGTTCAAGCCCCACGTTGGGCATAGAGATTACTTAAAAAAAAAAAAAAAAAGGAATCAAAGAGCTTTGGATGCTTTGACCTAGCACCAATCACTGGAAGGGCCTGGATCCTGCTCAGAGTCTGTCCTGGAACCAGGGAAATGCAGGGACCAAACCCCTGGGCCTCACGCAGGAAGAAGCCTAGGAGTGGGTGGTTCTAAAGAGCTAAGGAAAGGGGAAGACAGAACAGCAGTATTTCAGGAAAAGGAGGTAGACAGGCTCCATTCAGCAAGAAAAAGCATCAAACCTCCTGGGCCCTCCAGCCTCAGAGCCTGTCCGAAGCCCTTTGTATCTGACAAGAGAGTAACGGGGTCAGACCCGTAGTGCTGGTGAGGCAGGCAGGGTGGTGGTCGTATTGGGAAGTTGCTCCCCACTGCTCTGCTGACAGGAGTGCGGGTGTTCTGGGTAAAGGAGGGTGAGGCACTCTCCAGCCCCCACCACCGGCTCCCATCAGCCCCCCACCTCAACTCCAAGGCTCAGGGGCTACGGGAGATTTCCTGCAACTCTCAGAGCTTCCACCAGTGGTTTTTCCCTGGCTTTTTCCTCCAACACCACTGGGGCAGTCGGTAGAGGGTGGTCACATAAGACAGGTTTTATCAAAGGCTTTCCTCACTGTGTGTATCAGGAGGGAACTACAGACTTATATTTGGAAGAGGGACCAGGCTTGTTGTTCATCCCTGTGAGTATTATAGAAATTATCATTTCGATAAGGGAAATTTTGTAGACAGGAATAGATTATGGAAGGATATGGTAATAATGAGAGTCTGTGATGTGGTCTGCTCCGTCGTTAAGAATCCTTGGTTGTCTGGGAGTAACTTATCAGGGTGTTGGGTCTAATGAAATGGTCAAGACTCTGCTGAACAAGGGTTTTGCACGGTGCTTTCAGAAGACAAATCCTCAAGTTTTGAGAAAAAAACAATTCACTCTTGGTTCAGTTTCGGAAGCAGAACTTTCTCCTTGGCAACTAAGGGGTCTACCCCGCCCCTCAACTCTATGGCTGAGACTCTCTCTCACACCTTCTCCCGAATCCATGAAATACCTATCCTATGTGAGAGCACCCCAGCCAGGGTGGGACACCCAGGGGTGCTGGAGGGGGGTATGGGGCAGGGATGGGTCTCCTTGAGCTGTAAGAAGCCTCATGTCTTGCCCTTAGTATAGAGCATTGCTGAATCATTTCATTATTAGCTACTATTGACTGAATGCCTGCCATGTACCAGTGACTACTCTCTGTCTTTCACTAAGTTCTCACTCAATGTTCAATTCCATCCTATTGTTAGGTAGCTGGCATCATGCCCACTTTACAGATAAGGAAACAGAGGCTTCCCGTAAGTAATGTGCCCAAGATCGCACAGCTAGGAATGAGAGAGTTAGAGTGGAACTCGAATCTATTTGACTTCTATCTGACTATTGTCTTCTTGTTATCCATGCCACTCACTGCTAGCGCCACCCTCCCGTACTCTGAGAAGGAAGACCCCAGACCTCGGAGGCCACTATTTGGTCTTTGCTGTGGCCATCCTGAGCCTTCTTGCCATGGTGATCATGGCAGCCCTGAGGCAGGGCTTGGCATTAATGAAGAGATCAGTAAAGTCATTGAATTGGGTTGGCAGGATGCAGGGATGGCAGGGAGGGAAGTAGAAACCTAGAAGGACTGTTTATTGGGCATGAAGTGACTGGAAAGAGAAATTTATCATCAAAACCATGGAACAGACTGTTTAATTTGTTTTAAGATTTTATGTATTTATTTGTTTAGGGAAAGAGAGAGAAAGAGAGAGAGCAAGCGGGAGCGAGGGGAGGGGCAGAGGGAAAGGGAGAATCCCAAGCAGATTCCATGCACAGCGGGGCTCGATCCCACAAACCTGAGATCCTGACCTGAGCCGAAATCAAGAGTCAGACGTTCAGCTGACTGAGCCACCCAGGTGCCCTAGGAACAGGCTGTTTAAAAGCTCTGTTCCCAAGAGGGAATGCTGTAAACGTGTAAGGGGACTGGGCAGCCACCCTGGGTGGCAGAGGGCAGGTATTTGTACTGGATGATGCCACGGTGCGGACACGGGTGGCACAGCACTCACTTTTGGGCGTGGAACAAGACTCCAGGTGCATCCAAGTAAGTGCCTGACCTGAGACTCTAGCCAAAGACGTGGAAAGTCCCTACTCTGCTTTCTTAGATGATGAATCTGCACTTCCTGAGCCAATTTCTCATGTTTCTTCATGAGGCTTGAATGTTTTGAAATTTTAATTTCCAGCCGCTGGCTCAATAGCGGTTCATTTTCTAATGCTAGAAATTGCCCATGGGGATTGGCCTTTTCATCATTACTGAGACAGACTCTTTTGCTGTTTCTAGATTCTTTTGAGATGAAAGGTCTTTATCAGAAAAGAAATTATGACTGATTATGCCAAAAAATATATTTTTGTTATTATCGAGTTTTCATGAAAGGTGGGAAATTAAACTTCCCAAAGACACTGGCCATTGGACACACTCTCACAAAACTCCGTATCTAATTGAGAGCTATAGGAAGAGCTTAAAGCCTAAATAATGCAATAAAAACTTTAGAAAATAGAACCATACAGAATTCAAAAGAGAAATGAGATAGTCCTAGTAAAATAGAGCAGGACTACATCAAAAATGAATTAAAATATTTAGAAGTCTTTTCTATTCAACAAATATTTACTAAGCAACTATTACATTCTAAGCACTATGCTAGATGGGAGGGAAGGAGGAAAGGAGGAAGGAAGGAAGGAAGGAAGGAAGGAAGGAAGGAAGGAAGGAAGG
>NW_022589710.1:515317-535429 GCF_004348235.1 Phoca vitulina
AGGAAGGAAGGAAGGAAGGAAGGAAGGAAGGAAGGAAGGAAGGAAGGAAGGAAGGAAAGATGGCAGACTCTCTGCCATCCAGCATCTCCCAGCAGGTAAACATGCGTATAAACATACAATTCAGCACAGCGTCACCATGTTGTAGAGGAGATCCATACAAGTTGCGATGGAAACAAAGAGGAAGGCATGCCCAACCTCCTAGCTTAGTTGCCTGGTACTTCCATGCATCCTGCACCGCACCATAAGCTCGGTGAGACCAGGACCCTCTCTCCTTCATCCTTACACCTCCACAGCCCAGCCCAATGCCTGGCACAGAGGTGTCACCAAATACGATTGTTGAAAAAATGCCTTCTGGCTAGGGGAGTCAAGGAAGGCCTAAGTGGAGGGTTAGTAACTGTTCAGAGCATGTTGCTTTAGACAGTAGCAAGTATTCCCCAACAGAGAGAGTTGTCAAAGACTTCAAAACGGGAGATTACAGAATCCATCCAAAGGCACATGGGGGAGAGAAAGCCCATCTCTCTGGGGAAAACTTCCTCTGTATTTACCTGTTCATTTGGGCACTTTAGCAAAGCCTCTTCCCTCCCATGCGTCTGTCCAGGCTGCATTTGGAAAGCCTGAAACCCATCATATTTTTCAAGAACCAAAGTTCAGATGCATGTAAGAACTATAATGCCTGTGATAGGAAAGCAGCACAAATGGGTTTTAACAGGAAAAAGAAAAAACGTCTGTTGATAAATATAGGAAGTCTATGTCTCCACTTGAGAGACCACCCAGGAAACTTCCCTCCATTTGTTCTAGGATCAGAATCTTCTTTGAAGTACACAGCTCCAAGGTGTGTAGGAAGGTGGGTGGAAGGAAGGCTGATAAATTCACGTTTGGGAAAGGTTTTAAAGTTGCCAGTGTTTCTAGAAGGTAAACCTTGCAAAGTATTGAAGCGTTGTGATTCCTGTATGTTGATTGCATCCGTACCTGCCCTCGAGCTGTTCCGGATGGCGGCAGGAGAATTCACTCTACAGCTGACTACATGTTGAGCAATTCCCCGAATAGAATGAAACTGTTTTGTGATAATTAGAAAGAAATAATCAGAATCAATGAGACCCCTAATCGTGTCCACAGAAGTAGGCAAGAGAACAGATTCAGAACACAGAAAACTTAAGGATTAACATTAGGCTAAAATTTGGATGGAATTTTAAATTCTTGGAACTAGAAAACGGACTTCCAAGGAATAGATTTATATTTATATATAAACCTGCATATGTTCCACAGATCTTAATGAGTATTTTAAGAAAAAAAGATTACTAGATCAAATAAGTTTGAGAAGCTCTGGATTTCTTTACTGCAGGACTTCTCAGAGTCTTTAAAATTAGCTAATATGCCTTGTCAAGTATACAGTATAACAGCACTTTCCAAACTAATTTCAGCTTAGATTCTTTTTTGTAGAAAAATTTAGAAGGACTAGAGTTCTGTGAAACTCTTATCAAGAAGTACTTGTCTAAACCCCTCTCAAACTTCGGAGATTTTTTTTCCCTATATGGATGTCAACCTTAATCTTAGAAACTTCTGGAGAAAAAAATTCTGGGGCCCCGTATATAACTCACTCCTAATTCTCACAACCATCAGAGTTAAGCAATCCTCGCTATGCCTTTTATGTGAATATTCTGATGGCAATTTTAGCCTCTCTCTTTTTTTTTTTTTTTTAAAGATTTTATTTATTTATTTGAGAGAGAGAACAAGAGACAGAGAGCATGAGAGGGAGGAGGGTCAGAGGGAGAAGCAGACTCCCCGCCGAGCAGGGAGCCCGATGTGGGACTCGATCCCGGGACTCCAGGACCATGACCTGAGCCGAAGGCAGTCGCTTAACCAACTGAGCCACCCAGGCGCCCTAGCCTCTCTCTTTCTCAAGGAATCACAGAACCACTTTCGAAAAGAAGAGCCTCACACGGGCTGCCATTCCAGGATTTAGCCCTCCCCTAGGTCTGCCATCTATTGCCAGTGCTCTGAAGTCCCCCTCCAGATTCATTTCTCAGTTAATTCCTGGCTCTTCTTCAGACTCTTCCAATTTTCCTCCTTCACTTTCAGTGTGGAACCCAAAAGAGTGTCCACCTTCCAGGAAGGCCAGACCAGCTCAAGGCTGGCTGTGAGGGAAAGGTCTGTGGGCAAATTACACCGAAAGCTGAGGACCTGGGACTGGGTGAGCCGGATTTTTCTCTTGTGTCAGAGAAGGAGTGATTTGGAGTAGGGATAGGAGATGTTGCTGCCCCAGGAAGGCAGACCCTGCTCAGGTTAGAGTTCTTGTAAAGCACCCCGCTATTGTGTGTTGTCTGGTAGCTACGGTCAGCTGACCTTTGGAGCTGGGACTAGGCTGGCTGTGCACCCATGTGAGTATTGACCACGCACGTGTCCGGGGCAAAGGTAACTGTTGGCTTGTCTATGAGAAAACAGGCGATGATTTATGGCAAACTCGGGGGAATATTAAACACGTTTTCCATTTCCTACAAGCTCTCTTGGTGACTTCAAATGTTCCCATTTCTCATATTAAAGACAGAAGTGCCAAGAGCCAACTGAGTAAATGAAAGCCTGAGCAGAATAATATACGGAAACATTAAAAGAGTTCCAGATACTCGGTGCTCTCAAGCAAAGCCAATAATATCAGCCCCAGATAATCTGAACATTCAGGAAATTAGCGACGTGCCCTTGGGGGGAGGAATGACTTAATGGCGAACCCAAATTCTCTCTTATTGCCTATTGCTGCAGGTAACGGCAGCATTCCTTGTCTCGGCTAATGATGTGGTATGGGGACACCTGCTCCCAGAATCTTCCTCTCTGGAGTTTAGTAGAGTTTTGAACCTCTCCCAGGGTAAAAATGAGCCCAACCCCTATCTGAATGGCAATTATATGATGTGACCTATCAAGGCACGGAGGCAGGATGGTGTGGGGTTCATAGCAAACTTGAGAGGCTGACAGATCTGGGCAAAATTCTGGCTCTACCCTCTCTTAACTAATAAAGTCTCTACTTCCTCAATAGCAAAATGCCAAGAACCACATCATAATAATATAAGACAACGCCCAGCAGATAGCAAGTAATTAATAAATGGTAGCCTTTCTAATAATAATTTCATCATTATTATTATTCTCCTTGTCTTCATCAAGGCCTTGCTATAAAAGGTTTACATTGTTGTAACGGGGAGAGGAACAGCTTCCCTGGGAAATAGAAAATCTAAGAAACGAAGACTCAGGGAGACTTTTAGGATGGTGCTTTCAGAGCCTGGTGGGTTCTAGTAGATTAACGTCAGGAAGGATATTACAAAGGTCTTAGCTGCAGTGGGGATACAGCAGAGTACTGGGCTAATCTTTGGAGCAGGGACCAGACTGAGTGTCCAGCCAAGTAAGTAAAGTGGGGCAACAGTCAACATTAATGATTGATTCTTCTTCGTCCAGGATGCTAAGTTGAGCCCAAGTATTTTCTTCTGTAAGATCCCAAGTGGGTCTTTCCACCCATCCCCAGAAAATTCTCCCATCCAGCACTCAATGCTTGGGAAACATCTTGAGACTGAGACTTGAGGAATCATGAGGCAGTGATAAGCCTGTAGTCCTGGACCCTCCATGAGAAGATCCAAGACACTGCTGCCCTGAACAGAGTTGTGTGCTACTGAATTCTTGGTTTATTGAAATCACAACCTCTAACCCAGGATACTACAGCAGGATAGGGCAAAAGGAAAAGGGATGAACAACCAAATTCTCAACACAAAGGAGCAGAAGGTCTAACTCTAGAAAGTGTGATTCTCTTGTCCCCTGGAGGAGATCAATACTTCTATTGAAGCAGGAGGTAGATTTAGTGAGTTTCTGTAATGGTGTCACCTGCAGTGTGAATACTGGAGGAATTGTGGGCAAACTCATATTTGGAAAAGGAACCCAAGTGTCTGTAATAGCTGGTGAGTCATCCCAGGTGGCACCATTTGCAATCCCATGGGCCAGTGAGTGTCTCTATTCCTTTCCTTGGGGATATCAGTCTTACTATGGTGAGGCTAACTGTGGGTGTTAAAATGAATTGTCTTACAGAGGCCTCTGTGAAAGGAAAACGCATCACTATCAGTTTTGAAAATCTGTGTTTCTCTAGGTCAAACACATTAAAATTTTACTTTAATCGCTCAATGGATATTTTCTAATGCCTTCTATGTGGCCATCACTCTAAAAGAGACTGACTGCAAAGAAGTCTAAGAAAGATGACTGACCTATTCCTAAATTGGATAAAAACTAGCTAAAGGGACATAACTATTATAAATTTAGCAAGCTGAAAACTATTTTAGTATTAACAAATTGATGACATCAATAGGTACAATAGAGATTCAGAGGAATAGGTTTACGGCTGGAAGTTGGCCTAGACAGATAAGGTTTTATGCAGTAGAAAGGATTCGTTGGGCCTGAAGGATGAGTAAGATCTGTATGGGCAAAGATTGGAGAGAAGGGGACTTTCAGGCATAAGGAACAACAAGAAAGAAGGCATGATCTTGGACGTGAACAAGGTATGTGCATTTTGGCCTAAGTAAACACATCTGATAATAAATTGGATGCAGGGAAAAGCAAACAAAATGTCTTTTTAGACAATAGAGAAAAGGAATCCTAAAGCCTTCAATAGAATACAGACAATTAGGGCCAAGGCCAGCCACTAGGAAACTGGGGATCCAATTTAGAAATGTAGACCAGATGTGAATGTGAAAGGGGGCCAGCTCCTTCTGTGGACACCTCATGTCCTAGGGACCGCCCTTCTCCTTCTTCAATGGGCTCTACAAGGTAGGTTACCCTATCCCTCAGAGGAGGAGAAACCTAAGGGTTTCTGTAATGAAGACTTCAGCAGTGGTATGAAGGTGTTGCCTCTCAGTTGCAATTTGGCAAAGGAACCAGAGTTTCCATAACTCCTGGTAAGTCCGCCCAGGCTCACTGCTTCCTGATGCTCACCAGAGGCTCAGTGGGACCCAGAGTCAGTGTTGCTAACTAGGAACACTTCTGGGTTCCTAGTACCTAACTTACAAAGCACAGATTTTGTGGGAAGGAAGCTTTCAATCACTGTTGTGCCCCTAAGCATCCAAAGCGCTAGAACATTCGGACATGTGCTTCTGTAGTCAGTTTTGAATTAAAATGAAAGGTTAGGATCTAGCATAGCTGAACTTCTGCATTGAAAACTTGATCCCGTCTTGCTAAGGCCAACTTCTGAGATGTCATCAGTGGTAGGATGTGTGTTGCTAAGATGGGACAGGATGCCTCTCCTCCCAGGGCTCTGACAGATGGACCCCTAAAGACCTCCAAATTAAAAGTGACTCATTTCTTGTCTTCAGACAAAAAGAGATGGTTGTGCTAGAGGTACATGGGAGCGGAAGTAAAAGCGGTTAAAAAAAATCAAGTTTAAGAATAAGTACCCAGCTTTTCTTACCAAAAAGTTCTGATAAGCAAGAATTTTGCAAATCTGATGGTTACTAGGCCATTTATTTATCCAACAATTGTTTCTTGAGCACCTGCTATACGGCAGACACTAGGTGAGCCAGAATTTTTTCTCTCAAGTCCTTTATGTGCCCTAGATGAGGAGACCTTCATCTGAAGACTCTTCATGTTGGCAAGCAGGTGAAGCTCTATTCATCTAGGGCACATAAAGGACTTGAGAGAAAAAATTCAAGCTCTCCAGATCATGGCAGCCCCTGAATTTCATGCCAGGAAATTTGGGCATTATTCTATGGGCACTAGGGAGTCCCTGAATTATTCTGAACAAAAAGCGGTGCAATCAGCTCTAGGTTTTAGACAAGTACTTTGGAGGATGAGCTTGAAAAAGAGAATGGGGGGACGAGGGGGAGGGGAGGGGAGCAAGAGAGGAAATCAGAGGTAAGGAAGCTGGACAGGAGAAACAACAGCAAAAATGCAGATAGGGAAGCCCAAAATGAATGAAGTCTTGGTAAAAACAAAACTTGAGAGCAGCGAAAATCACCTCAAGTCTTCTGACTTCGTTGATTGTTATTTCATGTTGATCTCTCACTAGCGAAGTTGAGCAAAAATTGGCCTTTCCCTGATGGAGTCACCGCCCACCCCACAGACTTAAAGATGGCTTTTAAGGCCCACAATCAGCCCTTTCCTCAAAAATCTCATGTTCTGTGGCATAGCTCTCTCCAGACCAATGCTGTCCAATAGAACTTTCTGGGACAATGGAAGTGTTCTATCAACCTGCACTGTCCGATATGGCGACTATGATGCTCTTAATATGAAGTTTTAATTTTTAATTGAATTTTAATTTGATTTCATTTTGGTTAGTTTTAATTTAAATAGCCACATGTAGCTAAAGACTATCATATTGGACAGCGTGGTCTAGACCTTCTTCAGCCTGACACTTATTGGCTCTAGGACTTGAGTGAGTGTTTAACCAGGACTCAGAGTTGGACATCGGGCCCCCACCACAACCCCTTTTCCCCTGTAAGCCCAAACTGCACTGGTGGCACCTTATCCTCTGCCTTCTCCTCAAGGCCACATTCCCTCACCACTTTCATACCCTTCCACATCCCCCTTCCCAGTCCCACCCGTGACTCCCACTGAGGACTAACAAACCCATTGGGGTATGCTGGTGGCACATAATGACTTCCTGTCTCTCCTTTCCCTGTAAAAGATTTATGCCCTAGGGCCTTAACCCACAGTGATATCAGACCCCCACCCCCAGCCCCAGATATGGGGACATTGGAAAGGAACAGGCAGAATCCCTCAGGGCCAGAGCTTTGGATGTCCCTCACATGGGACCATGGACCCACCCCTGTTCTGCTCCAGAGACAGCCCCACACCCTTGACTTGACACCCTTGGGATGCCTTGACTCAGCAACTCAAGGCCATGCCAAAGGCTGATGTCCCTGGTTTCAGGTCCAGCTGGAAGTCTGCCTTGCCAAGGCCACCCTGGCTGGCCTCACAAGTGAGGTACACCCCTGGTCTGAGAAACTTTGCATGCAGGGTGGGGAGCTGTGGGAGCAGAGAACCACAGGGGCAGGAAACTCTAGTCCCAACCCTGCTGTAAACTCTCTGGGTGGCCCCAATGTGTTAACCCTCCCAGCAACCCTCTGTTTCCTCTTCTAAAGGCAGGAGGTCTGAAAGAATAAACAATGAGAGTTACATTAAAAACACAAAATCCTACAGAAATACTGAAGAATGATTCTCAGCAAAAGGAAAAGCCTCCAGCAGCCCCTGCTTCCTGGGGGTGAAGAGTAGAAATGGACTGTATATTACTCAGTAGCACATTATCATGGCAATATCCTGGTATGATCAAGAGCTGCAATTACTTTCATTTGTTCAGTACTGTTAAACATAATTTTGTAGAGAGAAACTTCTCCTTTGATTTTCAGAATAACTTGGTTAGGAAGGTGGAGGAGGCAATGTCTCCATTTTACAGATGAAATTCGTGACCCTTAGGGAGCTGATGTGACTTGTTCAAGGCCTTGTATCTAGTGAATGGTAAAGCCAGGACTGGGATGCGGGTGTTCTGATTTATTGTCTAAAACTTTTATCAATGAGAAATCTCCTGGTGATGTGACCGATCTTCCATCTTAATACCAGCTGATAATAAACCTCCAATTTCTGTCCATACCCACCCTAATCTGGGGGAGGCCACACCTGATTCCAAGACATCTGTTTTGCTTTGCTGGGCCTCTATTCTAAGCTTGCTTTGTCCTGCCAGACCAATGTTCTTGCTTACTAATCCCGCTGTGCTTTTGAAGAAGTTCCTATTAAGTAAAAGAATGAACAGTATCATTAAGTAGCCCTGCATTTCTGGTTTCCTTGAATGGCAGGCAGGGCCAGGCAGAGAGCCTTCCCTGAGAGCCTGGCCTCTTGGCCAGGACTCGTGGCTTATGCTTGGCCCTGACTCCCAGTCCACTTAGAGCAACTGGTTTCCAGAATGTTCTTTCCCACCTAAAGCCTGAGAATGTGACTTGCCAGCCCCACAGAGCCCTGCTCTTGCCCATCACTGGCATCTGGATTCAGGCCTGGGTTGGGGCAAGGAGGGAAATGAGCATCTCTTAACCTGGGTTCTTTTGGCCGACAGATGTCAAGGTCCCTGACCCTGCTGTGTACCAGCTGAGAGGCCCTAAGTCCAGTAATATCTCAGTCTGCCTGTTCACCGATTTTGGTTCTGAAACCGATGTGCAACAACCGCAGGGGCCCACGGTGATCGGCTTGAAAAGTACGGTGCTGGACATGAAGGTGATGAATTCCAAGAGTAATGGGGCCCTGGCCTGGGGCAGCAGCACCGATTTTAAATGTAACGGGACCTTCAACGAGGAATTCTACTCCAGCTCCGGTGAGTGCGGCCTCGGTGCCTGTGCAAGCCGAGTCTCCCCACTCGGAGACACCCGGTTCTTCCCGGAGCTCAGGTGGATGGCATCTAAAAGCTGCTCTGATGGGTGGTCTCGGCCTCCTCCACTGTCAGCAAAGTCCCTCTGCTCTCGTTACTGAGCACCAGTGCGCTCCATCCTGGCAGGTCGCAGAATGTCTTAGGCAAAGAGCAGAGGGGGAGAAGGTGGCGGGAAGGGCACTGACTCTCACCCGCCCTGAGTTCCTGCCTCCCTACCTCTGCTCAGGCTGTTTGCCCCTCACTTCTCTGCCAGGCCCCCGTCTAATGCCCTTCTCCGAGATACCTCCCCTTGGTTCTGCCTCTCTGCCAAAGATCCAACCTTACCCAGTCGTTCATTCATTCAACAAACACTGATTGTGCATATACCACGTGCCAGGTGCTGGAGTGGAGGAGTAAATAAATCAGATGAGGGGTCTGCCCTGAGCAAGCTCCACTGTAGCTGGGGGAGGCCGTCCATCAGCAAGCAGAAATCTGGAGAACTTCAGACTGTAACATGTGCTTTAACTTGGGGGTGGAGGAAACAGCCAACTTAGGGACAGAGAGTCTGGGAAGGGCTCTCTGGGGAAATGCTAGGTGACATGAGAGTTAAAGGATAAGCAGGGAGCGGCCGGGCCGAGGGTAGGGGGGGAGCCTGTGGAGGCCTGACTCGGGGGCACAGCGAGAAGGGGAAGAGTAGCAGGACAGGAGATGGACGAAGTGGGGAAGGGCCACATCACAGGGCCTCCTAGGGTGTGACAGGGCAGCCACTCTCCTAAGTCCAATGAGAAGCTACCGATTGGTTTTTAAGTAGGAGAATGACATCCACTTTACTTTTTTCAGAGAGCACTCTGACTGCTGAGTGGAAAATGGATTGTAGGGGCCAAGAGTGCAAGCAGAAAGGCCAGCTGTTGTGGCAGACAGATGATGGCGGCCCGCACAGCGGGGAGCAGGGCAGTTGAGTGGCCAACACGATTTCAGATTCAAAGGGAGAACCGTGCAGAGGTGTGAAGGAAAGAGGAGATCAAGGAAGGTGGCTGGATTTTCTGCCCCAGCCGCTGAGTCAATGACAGCGCCATTGACTGAGCTGATGACAACAAAGGAACAAATTTGGAGTGCAGGGGTGGAGACTCTGTGGGACACAGGAAAGCATCCACACCCCTCATGGCACTTGTCACTGTGTGGTGTCTTACTGCCTCTTTCAGACTCCAGACTGGAACCTACCCAAGGGCAGGCTGTGTGTCTGATGGTTCCTTGTGGCCTTGTGTCGGGTGACAGGTACTTTGCACAACCAGTGTTCGTGAAGTGAATGGAGTGGTCCCTGGAAGCCAGAGCCAGTGGCTCTCCCAGCAGGGGTCCACAGGTGACAAGTCCCCTCCAGACCTCTCAAGGAGAGAGCATGGAAAGCCTGTAGACAGAGGCTCATCTGCCCAAATCCTAGGAGGTCTGACGTGAGAGAGTCAGCACACTCAATTCTAAGAAAATGTCTTTGTTTCTCCTTTTAGATTTTTCCTGTGATGCCACTTTGATAGAGGAAAGCTTTGAAACAGGTAAGAGAGGGGTCTATCCCAGCTTCAAGATGTACCCACAATCACCCTGACTAGATAGGAGAGGGGGTAAGGGATATGTGGATCTGGAATGAAGTTAGGAAGAACGAGAACATTCTTGAATCAACCAGGCTCCTCTCACCATCTCTAATGTTCTTTCCCCCTCTAAGGACTTTCAGGACGAGTCTCTAGTTTCCCTAGACCCCATGAATCACTCCTAGGGCTCTGGAGAACCAAAGAGAGTTTCTCCATAACCCAGCTGTGATATTTCCGACTGGCTTATGCAGAGCCCTGAACTCACCAGCTCCTCCCAAGGGCATGTTCCCTCTGTAGCAGTAGCTGGGGTCCTGCCTTCTTTCAAGAAAAGCAGCAGAATCCATGTAGGCGGGGGTCTCGTCTCTCAGGATCCCCACCACTCCCGGCCCCCTGCCCTGGGCCCATCCATTTCCATCTGAGCTGTTTTCACTGAATTGTCCCTCTTGGGGTCCAGGCACCAGCTTCTCACTCAGAGACCCAGACCCAAGGGATTACAATGAGTTCTGAGCCCTGCCCCATCCCCACTCCTGAGGGATGCAGCATAAAATAAGGACTGAGTGCAGCTGGTGTTTTCCTTTGAAATGGAATACTGTTGACCCTGGAGGAATATACAAATCTGCTTAGGAATGGCTATGCACCCAAGCTCAAAGGGAGAGGTGGGCCAGGAGCTAAAGCCCACCCTCCAGCCACCTTTTGGGGAAAACCATGGGTGGGTCACAGGGGCTGTGCAGACCTCCGGTGTACATGCGATAACCTCTTGGTTTTGCAGATATGAACCTAAACTTCCACAACCTGCTAGTGATCGGACTGCGCATCCTCCTCCTGAAAGTGGTCGGGTTTAACCTGTTCATGACACTGCGGCTATGGTCCCGCTGAGGTGAGCAGGCGTCTCAGGTGGGAGTGCGGGCTGTGAGGGTCTCAAGGTGGGTCCCCAAGCTCTTGCTTTTAGGTCCTAAAGCGGGGCCCACCAAACTCCTCCACTTTTTCTGGTTAGGGGTTTGTATTGCTAATAACAGTGGCCTAGAACATTGGTAGGACTCCTCAGGGGACAAGAGGCACCTCAGTTGAGCCATGTCTCCCCTACGAATTAGGAAGAACAGCTGTTATTCTCCTCGTTTTGGAAAGAAAGACGCTGAGGCCAAGTCACAGCAAGGGCCACCCACACAGGAGTGGAAACATAAGAGAAACGCAGGACCCAGACTCATTTAGGCCCATGCCTTCTATCGTACCCTGTTCACTGCAAAACCCAGAGGGACCCCTGCTTCCTTCGTCATGTCCTCTGCCCCCAGTACGACGCGAAGATACTATGCTCCTATTATGCCCTAATCCCAGCTAGCATCTCCATACCCTTCTCTCCCTGTGTCCCTGGTCATCCTACTGACAGGTGCATCCTGCCCCACCACCATCCACAAGAACTCCAGTGTCGCTTTGCTCCTAGAACTCTATAAATAGAGGCATCTCCATCCACATCCCCAACTGTCCTGACTGTCTCCTCGGTATCCAGCCTAACCACTGTTCTTCCTCATCCCAGGTCACCAAGACCGTGAGAGAGCCCGGCACCCCCTCGCTCCCGACTCCCCACCCTACCTCTCCCCCCTCTTCAAGCAGAGAGGCAGACTCTCTGCCCCCGTGGACAAGAAGGCTCCCTCTGACTCTCTGGCCCCACTGGCAACGGCCATCAACCGGATCCCACCAGATAGTCATGATCAAGATGCTGAAGAGCTGCCGAACACTGCCTCCACCCCCTCCGTTCCCACACTGCTGCTTGTCACAGGCCGGACACTCCAGCAAAGGCAGGGGGCTGCTATGGAGAGACGCGCTGCCCCCCGCCCCCCCCCGAGATCAACTCTTATGTGCCCGGGGTGAGGGATCCCCGGTGGGTCCTCTTGGCCTCTAGCTCCCGGAGAATGTTGTGAGGAGTTTATATTTTTTAAATAGTGTTCATCAGGAAATATGTATCACCCTTTTTCCCCAAGATGTGGGGGAAATTATTATGGAGGCCCTGCTGTGCTGTGTGTCTGAGCCACGTTGTATATTCTGCTACCCATGGCTTCATTAAAGGCAATATGAATGAGCCGGGACAGTGCTCCTGTTTGACTGGGTTTGGTCAGGGTCACGTTCGCCTTGCTATTGATCCCTGGCTGGGCGGAAAGAAACCAAGGCTTTTGTCCTGATGTCGCTCAGGAAGCCTAACTCAACAAGCTGCTGAAGTCAACCTCTTCCTGGAACGACCTCTAAAAAAATTCCACTTAGAAGGCTGTGCTGGGGGCCAGGCAAATCCACTTAAAAGTTAAGGTCCCTGCTCTTCCGTTTTCCTGACACACCACTGGGCCACCCGTAGCAGGAGGCCCATGCCCATGACTGATCAGGACTGGCGGTGGAAATTTGGCAGACAGGGACCACACAGCAAGTATCCCCAAAATGCCACCCACTGTCTCCTGCCCTCCGGGACCATTTCCTTTGCCTTTTCTCTCAGACCAGATTCCCGCTGAAACTGTGCATTGCCCCCACAGATTCATGGCTGGGGACCACCCACCACTCCTCTGCCTGGGTCCCAACCCAATGCCCCAACTTTGGGGTGCCCAGTCTAAGCAGGGGAAGGGGTTGAAGATTAGC
Organism: Phoca vitulina; assembly: GCF_004348235.1. Taxonomy (NCBI): domain Eukaryota; kingdom Metazoa; phylum Chordata; class Mammalia; order Carnivora; family Phocidae; genus Phoca; species Phoca vitulina. The sequence goes on from NW_022589710.1 coordinate 527,864, forward strand.
CAGACTTCCTACTCCCCACCCCCCAGCCTGGATATAAGAAATGAATCCTCTCCCCTCAAGCTCAGGGACTCTGCCAAGGAGAGTCTTAAGCTCTCACCTAGCGGACAGGACGTAGGGCTTCCTGGGGCCCCTGGTATTCTTCTGAGCCTGAGTGCCTTTCCTGAGGTCATGGCCACTGATGGGAACACCCCTCAGAGAGGCAGCCACCCTCCTCACAATTACTGCCATCAAGCCCAGGGCTTACCGATTTGCAGAGGGAAGGGAGGGTCCTGTCCCCAAACACCTCTATGGTTCACGCATGTGTCTGTCTCCGACCGAATCAGCCAGAAATCTGCAAATCCTCCCAGCTACAATTCAGGCCTGCATCTTTTCACAGGGATAGAGCCACCAGCTCGATAGGGGTCTGGGCATGTCCCTCCCTTCCATGAGCTCCAGGGTCACCGCCTATAAAATGTCATCTAAGACTGGGAGGCTGCATGCACCTCGGGTTCTGTGGCCTCTGTGGAGGGGGACGGTCACGGAATCCTCAGCTCTCACTGAGCCCCCTCATCGGTAGCCTATATGCACGTCCCTTTAAAAATCACTAAAGGGGACAGCCACAGAGGACACCCCATCATTGCGGGTCCCTCTCACACACAGGAGGACAGGTACCACCTTCCCAAAGGTGAGGTTCTGCCCCCTGCGGAAAACCAAAAACTGCCTCCTCATCAATGACACGATGCCAGAGATCCTGCCATTGGGAATTTCTTTTAATTAAAGCATTCTCCTCCCCCTATTAAATGGAAATGCCCCTGGGAGGGTTAATAGAGCAAGCCTTTATTAACCGTCAAAAACCTAAGGCAAATTAGTTTATCTTTCTTTCCTCCTAAAGTAGTAATTCACTTTGGTCTGTATACAAAAGAACCAGGCAAGGGATGTGTGGGTGGCCAGGGAGGCAGCTCTACTCCTCAGAGTTTGCGGCAAAGATGCTGAGGCTGAAGGGGACATGGGGCTGAGGGCAGGGGACAGGAGCAAGGACCCTGGGAGGCAGTGAAGGGGCTAAAGACAGAGCCCTCCAAGAACCTGGGAGGAGGCCAGGGGAACTTATGGAGTCATGCCATCCCAGGGCCCTCAGCGGTCAGGGCCCTGAAGTCATGGACCCCAAAGGCCGCCACCCAAGGACCTATGAGGTGATGGGCAGTGGCTGGGGATCCACCCAGACCCACAGAGGGGGCAAGGGTTCCTCCTTCCGGGCCCAGCCCAAGCCAAGGGTGACAAGGCCTCAGGCACATAGGAGGCCATCTGGAAAGCAGGGTCAGCACCCCCCCTGAGACATTTCCATCTCAAACCAGGGCTCCTCGATCCCAGCAAGAACCTTCCCTCAAGGCTAAGGCGGTTAAGCCTAAAGGCAGAGTTGAGTCAGAGGGCGGACAGGGGGCAGGTGGCGTGCTGAGGGGGTGGTACAGAGACTCCCCGCCTCTTCATCCACTCTGCTCTCACCTCTGCCCCCACCACCACCCAGGGTGTCAGAGGGAATTACAATACCCCTACGAGGAGGCCCAGACAAAGGGTTCCTGTGCACCCTAGGAGGTCAGCCCTGGGCCTGGGGTCACAGCAGCAGAGCCCCTCAGGGCAGTAAGGCACCAAGCACTGCTCAGCCCAGAAGGAAGAGGCTGCTGAGGAAACCCTGAGACACAGTCATCACATCCATTCAAAGGCCCAGCCCTGGAGAGGCCCAGGCCTCATGAACAGAGACCAGCCTCAAGGAAACAAGTCCTCTGTCCCACTAGGGAATGTGTCACCAAGGCCAGCTGTAGAATGGATTTGTCTGGATAGATACCCTCCTGCCCTGAAGAGCTTAATTAAGCACAGGCCAGCCCTGGGGGCAAAAGAATGAACCAAATGACTTCTCAACACCCCAGTTCTAAGATTCTAGAAGATTCTCTGACACTTCACCCAGAGACCTGCCCCCTCAGTGTAATTGGAATCACTGTCCTCTCAAGAGAAGGGGGCTAAGCAAGTTGTGCTTCAGGAACACCCTGAAGTGGGGTGGGGTCTTCAGCTCCAACCGAGTGACCCCCTCTGCCATGACCCACCATTGGAGAGGCAGTTATCTGAGTCTTGAAGGGTTATTTATCTTCTCGGTTTGCCCATTAAAATCCCACTCCCGTGGGTCACATGGAAAGCCTTAACAGATACCACCTTAGTTATCAGGTAATATCTTGGCAAGAAAGTCCACTCAACTCTGCACTCCCCAGGATGGGCAATGTATCTGGTTCATCCGTGGGTCTGGAACACCTAGCCCATGGCTGGCACACCACTGATGCTTAACAGACACTTAACTAGCAAATGAACAAATAAATACTTAGCGCCATTAGGCACTGGGAAGGAAGCCAAGTTGGTGGGGGCCGTGGGGGGAGCATAAGAGAAAGGAAAATGGAGATGAATAGAGGAGTCAGCTGGGCGAGCCACCGTTTCACCGTTTTGCCAAGAGCTAAGAGTAACCTGTCAAGAACTATCAGGGAAAGCAAAACCTGAGTGATGGCCCATTGGCCAATGAAGCCCCCAGGCGGGCAATCATCCAATAGAGTCTGGAGGATGGTACCCAGGGCGCCAGGAAGTCGGACGTCGGGTCACTGCACAACCATTCCAAGGTCAGGGGCCAAAGGTCACATCACATTCCCCACATGTCCTATCTTAAAAGCGCTTCTGCAGCCTACTTCCTGGAGTGGTGTGTGGGACAGAGAGCTCCTGACTGAGGGCGGACCTGGGGAGCAGCCAGGTGGGGCCCGGGGTGGTCACTCTGTTAAGAAGCGCACTGACCTGCACTGACCCTGGAGGACTTTGTGGAAGGCCACCTGGTTTCCAGACTTCATTTCACCCAGACACACACACACATGCATAAGGTTTCCTCTGAGTATCACCCGGAGAGCTATATTTTGAAATTAATAAACAGGTCAGACACTGAGTCAGTAGCCAGAAGTAGGACAGGAAGTGGAAAAAGTCTCCCACTTCCCGCCAGGTGTTTGGGGGCTTAGGGCCTCCCCTCCCCATTTCCATGACGTCATGGTGGCCCCGCGGGGCAAAGGGGGCACCCTTTGAAGCTCTCCCGCAGAAGCCACATCCTCTGCAAAGAGGAGTTAAAAATACCGAGTTAGAGATAGCATCGCCCCAGGCCACGTGCCTGGGCCAGGCTGGCTGGGCCGTTACACCGCCACCGACCGCAGGTGCGACGCGGAGACGGGGAGCTGGGAGGGGCTGCACGCCCCGCCCCCGCCCCTCCTCTGAACCGAGCCCTAAGAGCAAACCTTGACCACACCTGATTAAACACTTGCTTAATACCGGGCAGGCCCTCAAAGCTTCCGTCCAGCCCACCCTCCCCCGAGGTGTGGGGGCCACATCTGCCCCCCACACACACACACACAGCTGGGGCTGGCTGGTTCTCCGAGGAAGACCCTTACTCCAGGCCGAGGCTGAAGTGCCGGGTGATGGCCCTGACAGACATCTGGCTCTCGGAGACCAGTAGCCCAGGGCGCGGGAGACCAAGAGGCGAAGAAGGAGCCGCAGAATTGAGACCAGAACCCGAGACGCGGAAAACGCGCCGGGTTTGCACGTCCCGCTCGGTGGTAGTGTCCCCCGCCGCCCAGCTGGGGGCAGCAGCGCTCCACCAAAAAGGCCTCTTTCCCTTAGTCCGTTTTATTCTGGGGAAGGAAAGCCCCCAAAACTTGGGGAAATCTCCTTTAGATGAAAATAAAAGGGCGGGTGACTTTCCTTCCGCGAACGGAGCCCCTGCCCTTTGCCAGGAGCTGCATGGGGCTCCAGAGCTTGGGTGATCCTAGCACCTCCCATAGAGGGAAGCGGCAGGGGACACTACCTGCCCAGCATCATCAGGCTCGCTCACATGAAGCGCTAAAGGAGGCGGGGGGGGGGGGGGGGGGGGGCTAATGGGAGCCTTAGGAGAGAGGTGGGCATTCAGAATGGGGAGCCTGGACTGGCATCTAGAGTCCATCGCTGCCCTGGCCTTGTGCCCTGGGCAGGTCACTAACTGCCCCACAGCCTCAGTTTCCCAATGAGAGCAATGCTCTCTGGTAGGGTAGTTTAAGAACCAGGACTTTCTTCCACGTTGCATTCCTGCCACCTGCCAGACCCTGTGTCAGACTCTGGGGATGGTCTCTGTACAAATGTAGGACTCCACACAGATGAAGTTCAAGAACAGACAAAACTAATCACCAGTGATAGAAATGAGAACAGTAGATGCCTCTGGGGTAAAAGGATTGACTGGAAAAGGGCATGAGGAGAGTTTCAGGGTGGTGGAAATTATCTGTATCTTGATGTGGGTGATGGTTAACGTGGGTGTAGACTCCTCTCAAAATGTGTCAAAATGGACACCTAAGACTTGTGCATTTTGGTGTATGTCAATTTGATCTCAATAAAGTACTGTTGCTATTAAATACAGTTTTGGTCCTCAGTCCAGTGAGTACGTGGGCATGAAAGAGACGCGTCAATTACTGTGCTAGCATGATGGAGATTTTCCATGATCAGATTTTGGGGACGAGTCCTCGGCAGGAGTCAGGAGAACCGCCCCTCACTAGTCTTCAACATTTGAATCCCAATTTTTCATCAATCCTGTGGATAAAATATAATGTAGTCTGCCTGCCTCTTGATGCCATCGAAGGGATAAAGGTGTCCAAGCTTAGGAAACGCACATGTTCAGGGAAATACATGGGAAGAGGGATGGTGAGCCCACAGGCTGTCAGGCTGGCCCACCACACTGACCGAGGCCAGCCTCTGGCCAGCTCCAGGCTCCCAGGCCCCACTAGTGTGTGCTGTTTCCCACAGCAGGTGACCCCTCTCCCTTCACCATGGCCCTGGGGGCTTCTCGCCACACCAGCAGCCACGTTTTTTTGCTCCCTTCCAGGAGAGCTTGATGGAGAGCCTGCCAGAGACAATGGCAAGGCTCAGGCCCAGTTTCTGACAACAGCCACCACTTCTGGCCCCAGAGCACTCTAGGGCTCCCGGATCCCCAACCCCGGACACTTCTGGTTCTTATCTCCCCTCTCACCCGCTGGGGCCTCTCTGCCCTCAGAAAGGTCCCCAGGAGGCCCCGCAGGACACAAGGTCTGAAAGCATAAGGCAGACCTCGGCAGCACCCTCCCGTGGGCCAGCTTCTCTGGGCGCCCATCTTCTCGAAGGCCAGAACACCCTAAGTGGCTCCAGGGGGTTTTCACCACCTTTGGGAAGAGCCCAGTCTTCCTGTTTGCTCTGGAAGGGGGAGCATGTTTCCATTCCAGAGGCGATAGAGTCCACGGGAGAGATCCCCCCTTTCAAAAATCCCACTGAGGGAGCGGAGAGTGTCTGTCCACCTTTCCCGGAACCACCCAAACACAATTCAGCCAAGGAGGAGGAAAGAAAATATTAAGGGAGGAGCCTACAAATATAAGACAAGGCTGGCAGGACTTAAGAGAGTTTAAGCAGATGAAGGAATGTGGTTTAGAGAGTGGTGAGCAACTGGTCTCCATTTCATGCTTCCAGCCTTGATCAGGGAGAACTGGGTTACCCTTAAAAAGGACGTCTCTCCAGCAGAGACCTCAAGACACTATTTTTAGCAAACTCTAGGGTGTCCTCACTGCTCCTTGCTCACCCGTTATTCCAGTGATTTACCAAGCAACATGGTGGGGCAGCATCCTTATCTAGAATCTTTTCCGCCCAATGGCTTGTTCGACACCAAAGCAAACATTATCTCCTCTGATCTTCACCGTAAACCTAAGCAGGAGGCAGAGTCCGGATCTCCCCGTTCACAAATGAGGAAGCAGGTGAAGTGGCTTTTGCTTGGGGATCACAGAGCACGAGGCCCGCAGCAGCACTAAACTCAAAACCCCTGGTTTTGCACAAAGCCCCGTGGACACCCAGTACCACCTGGTTCCAGATGCTGCCATCAGAGATGAAAGAGCCAGAAAGGCCTGGGGTCTCTGGGCTCACCCAAGACCACTGTCTTGTATTCTGCCTGGATGTCCCTTCCCTCTTCTGTGACTGTTTGCACCTACTTGATCCCCCCTTCAGGATCAGACTAGAAGGCAAAGCAGAGGCCTGCACTTTTAGTTGTTAGTCCCCTGAGGTAACACTTTTCTGCACACACAAACTCCGCTACTCACTCATATGGCAACATAAGTTAGCAAAGTGATAACGAGGCTGGCCGGGCCCTCGGCTCTCCCAGCGGTCAGATCTCAGCCTAAAGGTCACCATCTCGGAGAGGGCTTTCCTGACCACTGCTTCTGAGGAGCTCCCTCCCCAGCTCCATTTACAAGCACCTCAGACTGTTTGTTTCCTCCACTCCCCACAGAAAAACATGATTCTATTTATGTGCTACTCTGGCTCTCTTCCCAGCTAGGATTTAGGGTGCAGAGGGGGAGGCGCCTGGTCTGTTCTCATCACCTCTGTATCTCTCGTACCTGGCCCTGAGGAGGCATTCAGGTCTTTTTTAACTAAATAATGGAGTCATAGAATGACGGTGCTCTCCCTCCAGATGTGTCTTACTAAATAACAGCCTGAAACTAGATTGGGGGGAAATGTTGCTAATTGTTGAAGCTGAGTGTTGGGCATCTGGGAGTTTATTTTACTAGTCTGGTGTGTGCACACGCGTGTGCATGTGTGTGAGAGAGAGAACATTTCAATAATAAAAAGTTCAAAGTGGTTCATCCCTGTTATTTAAAAAAGCAGAGCAAGCCTGAACAGCCGACCTAAATGAGGACTCCTAGCTAAGTCTCGTTCCTCTGGGGAAAGAGGAAGGCCCGCCATGGCCGCCATAGTCCTGTCCCAAAGCCGGTAAAACTGGACGTGCCTCTGAGGGAGAAAATCAGTATGAGCGAAATGATTCTCAGCATTTCTGATTACTGCCATGAGAGTACTGTGGAGCAATTACATTAACAAGGTACTCTCACTTACATTTTGTTGGGACAACGTGTGAAGTATTATTATCCCCATGCTTATTATTTTATTATTTATCGCAGTCAAAGCCTAATCCAAATGCTTTGGAATAAGACAGCAATAAGATTCAGACCCTAACACTTGCAAACTGAATTTCCATTTCCTCCTCTGGAAAGGAACACCACCTCCCCATCTCATGGGATTTATAGGGAAACATAAATAGCAGGAGGGCTGTTTATGCCATTCCAGACACATGGTAGACACTGAATGCTAGCTCACTCACTCCTGGACAGCGAGGGCTCTGTCTTATCTTTTATAACCCCATGCAGTACCTAGGTGCCTAATTATTTGCTAAATTCTTTTTTAAGATTTATTTGAGAGAGAGAGCATTAGCGGTGGGGAGGGGCGAAGGGAGAGGATGAAGCAGACTCCCCGTCTGAGCAGGGAGCCCCAGGCAGGGTTCGATCCCAGGACCCCAGGCTCAGAGGCAGACGCTAATCCAACTGAGCCACCCAGGTGCCCCATTTGCTAAATTTTAGAGACAGCACAAAAGGTCAATACAGACAATAAATGGCAGAACGGATTCTTAAATCAACACTTTCCAATCAAGCAAACTGCTTTGCAAAATGCTTTCTACAACACCAGGCTGCCTGGGGCCGGGGG
>NW_022589710.1:535529-634969 GCF_004348235.1 Phoca vitulina
GGCTGGGAAATATACCTCTTTTTCATCCCATTGACAGAAGTTTTGCAATAAACTTGGACCCTCTTATTAATTCAATGTAAGCAAATAAAATGTTTTATTTTGCTCTTCAGAAGCTTCCTCCTACTCTTTTCTCATTTCCTCATCTAAGAAGCCTTGTTCTGGGAAGTGCTGCCTAACCTCACAGGAGAGATCCATTTTTGATATTTGGTAATTTTTTTAAAAATTAAGTGTAGTTACAAAGTCATATAGCACTCAAACTTGAGTCTAGACACTCCGAGCCTCTGGTAACTGGCCAGTGCTAGCTCTCTGAGCCTCCACAACCAGGCAACAGGCCTCTGTGACCTCGTCGAGTATTTTCCAACCATCATAACAAAAGTATTTTGAAGCCCGAGATGAAAGGGTATGATCAAAGAGGCCAAAGGTATAGGCTGCAAAGAGAAGAAAACACCAGAGATGGTTTCCACGTGATAGGGGCCAGGAAATGTGTGGGCAGGAGGTGCTCCAGGCTGGGCTTCCCACCACTGCAGAGAATGGCGGGGAACAGACTGTGTACAGTGGTTGTGGCAAATGGCTTCCGGCCCCACAAAAGAGCACAGAAAATAAAAATAAACCCACCTCATAAAAGGTGTTGAGCTAGAGGCAGCAGGAAATGCTGCGACTTTGTATACCGCAGTACTCAAAATCCACTCGTTGGACATGCTCTACTGAGCACCCATGTGGAAGGTCCATGGAGAGGCATCGTCACAACACAGCTGGTGGGTATTAAGAAAGGTCCAGAAATAGGAAGAGGCATCTAATGAACAGATTACCTATTCTGGTTCAGTGCCTCTCATCTACCATGTCTTTAGCTGCTTCAGCTAAAAAAAAAAAAAAAAAAAACACTAAAGAATCAGAAACTCAATTAGGGGAAGTGGTGTAGGGGGTAATAACATTCTTTTAAGCTTGAAGGAACAGTTCCACAGCTATTTCTTCTGGATACACAGAGTTGAGAACCACTGAGCAAGTCAACAGCAGCCTAAAAACTAATGAGTCACTTGTAATGAGCTTTTAACTAAATTTAAACTCAAAACTCCAAAAGCATTCTATAGGCTTTTTGCCCTACACAAATAGTGAAAACACACATCAAAGATGAATGTTTCCCGTCGATGGTCATTGGCTTGAGTAAATTATCTCTGAGGCAATAGATAATCCGATAAATGGGAACTTGCTATCTGCCCCACATATCTCAAGATCATCAAAAGACATTAACAAAACCTGTACACTAAAGGCTCTGAAAATTGTAATGTCTTCCTTGATAAGATTCTTTTTTTAAGATTTATTTGAGTGAGAGAGCGGGGGAGGGGCAGAGGGAGAGGGATAGGGAGAATGCCAAGGAGACCCCCCACCCCCACTGAGCACGGAGCCTGAATGCAGGGATTGATCCCACAACCCTGAGATCACGGCCTCAGGGGAAACCCAGAGTCAGATGCTCAACTGAGAGCCACCCAGGCACCCCTTCCTTGATAAAATTCTTGTTCCCAGTTTACAATCCATTTGCCTCGAAGTTCACTTTTTTATTCAAAATACATTTATCAATCTAGACCAAAAATAATCTAGACACCTCCTGATAAAGCTATTATCTGTATATGATTTAAAGCAAATTACATTGCTCAATCATAATTTTCGTGAACTAGAATTCCTAAGAATTATGAGATACACCAAAATTTGAGAACCATTGCTCTAGCTCAGTGGTTCTCAAACTTTAATATGCACATGAATCACACGGGACCATGTTAAAGATTCTGCTTCCATAGGGTCTGGGGTGGGGCTTGAGGGCCTCCTTCTCAACGAAGTCCCTAGGTGATCCTGCTCATCAGTGAACTCCACTTTGAGTAGCCAGAATCCAGAGCAGGGCTCCTCCAGTCTGGCTGCACACGAGAATCAGCTGGGTAGCTGTACAAAGTACGGATGCCACCCTCAGAGATAATGGGTCTGGGATGTGACCTGGGCATTGAGAGCTCACTTTTAAGTTCCCCAAGCGATTTTAATGTGCAGCCAAGTTGGGAGAACCTCTAGAGCACAACTCATCATCTCAGCAGTCAGCTAAATTTAAATAGTGGAATTCTCAGCATAACTTAGGTCCTATATATAGCACCCAAGATGGAAACAGGGTTGCTAGCATGATACATATAAACATGCCTAGACTTCAGCCAGCAGATCCACTGCCCTACACAAGCTGTGTCGGGACTTCTGATCTTCAGTTTCTTCCCACATCTAATGAGGATTAGAACCCCCGAGACAGTTGCAAGAACAAAAGGAGAGAATATTTGTGCAAGTGGTTTGGAGAGTACCATTTCCTATCAACAAACATATATACAACCCTCACTTTTGCACTCAGCTGACACTGCATATTACATATTTCACTTTTCACCACGAAAGCAAGTTGAAACAGATGTAAATGTGCAAGCACCCGCTCAGTTCAATTTCTAACAAAGTGCTTAATGATGCAGTTCCAGGAATGCATTGTGTCGTAAGCACAGAACCACCTGTAACGAGTGAAGGATTAGTAAAGGATTACCAGCCTCAGGGAAAAGACAAAGGACTGTCATTTCCCGGGGTTGTCAGCACTGCCTTTTGTCATTAACTTCAGATACACTTAATGAAAACAGGGAAGTAGATTCACAGTTGCAAGTTATCAGCTCCTAAAGAGCTTTGCAGAGGGACTGAAGGGAAAGAAGGATTTTAATACCAATAAAGAAATTAAAAAAAAAAAAAAAAAGAGCCAGAGGCACAGGAAGGAGTGGCATGGAGTATTTTAATTTGGAAGGCAAAAAGGTTACACTTAATGGGAAGCAGAGGTCATGGTAATAAATGCTCATTACAAAGCTGCTCTAACACAGAAGCAAGGGAGCTTCTCTGGGCTCTCCACCTACATTCCAAATCAGAATCGGTAACTATAAATCTGAAGAAAATCCACGTGTCCAAGTTGCCATCTCAAAAGCTCTCAAGCAGAGGAAATCAAAAAGCGAACCTAAAAGAAAGAAGCAGAAAGGTAAGAGAGACATTCAAGGTTTTTTAAAAATGTCTTAAACGATACTACAAGACAGGGCCCCAAATCCTTCAATCTAAATTCTGAACCCACAAAGATAATTATGGGGTTTCCAAATTCCAAACAGTATTTAAGCCAGCTAGAACAACCAGATTAAAGCAAATATTTTTCACAGAACATTTTATAAAGGTATCCATAAAAATGAATGTTCCAATCTGAATCCCAAGCACACCAAGACAAAACTTACTAGGAGTTGCAGGCGTGGGTTCTAACTCCAGCTCTGCAGTTAATAAGGTGCACGACTGGGGCGCCTGGGTGGCTCAGTCGTTAAGCGTCTGCCTTCGGCTCAGTTCATGATCCCAGGGTCCTGGGATCGGGCTCCCTGCTCGGCGGGAAGCCTGCTTCTCCCTCTCCCACTCCCCCTGCTTGTGTTCCCTCTCTCGCTGTGTCTCTCTGTGTCAAATAAATAAATAAAATCTTCAAAAAAAAAAAAATAATAAGGTGCACGACTTTATACAAGTCACTCTGACCTCTCTAGCTCACAAACTCTTGGGAGGTGAGGGGGCTGCAACTTAGCCTAAAGGGCTTTTCTGGATGGAGAAAGCATACAAAGCACTAAATTTCAGTTGGAGAATAGGGGGTAAAAGGAAGAATTCAAGAGAGAAAAAGTAGAGAAAAATTCCCCATCTCAGATTTAACCAAGGACCAAAATAGAAGAAATAATTTCATTTTAATTGCACGACAGGTTCTTTGTGGCCAGAAGGTGGAGGAGAACTCTAGGAGAAGCAGCCCCGTTGCTGCAGGCTGCCCAAGACTGCGATCTGTGCACTGTGGGACAGAGCCCTCCCCAGCAAACTCAGACTTCCTTTCTGGTCCCTCCGCGAGAGCGGCCCGCCTAATGCCCTGCAAGGTGGGTGCGGCCAGAAAGTGACCCTTAGCCTTAGGGGCTCCAATATTTCTGGCTATCAGCAGCCATTTTTCCTGCACTGTGCCATTAAAATACTGCAATCTTCTCTGGGTGTCATGACTTGAAAAAGATTGGAAAACACTACCTTTCAGAAGAGCTGGGCTACCCTGGCAGGTTATAAGGCACCACACCTTATCTGTGTACTGGTTCTGGTGACCTGGAGATTCTAGCATCAGAGCTTAAAGGAAAGATCTTATTAGACTTCTAGCCAGAGTGCTTTTATTTCACTAACAATGGTACTTAGAGAAATGATATAAAACTGTAGGAACATTCCTACATCAGAATTGTGAGAAAAAGAAAGGGCAAAAAACAGGGAACAAAAAGCATTCACAGGCCAACCAAGAACAAACAGACCTATTAAAACTCACCTATTCACTCCATCAAATTTTTTTTTTAAGATTGTGGTTTTTTTTTAAAATAAGTAATCTCTACACCCAACATGGGGCTCATACTCACAACCCAGAGATCAAGAGTTGCATACTCCATGGACTGAGCCAGCCAGGCGCCCTACTCCATCAAATTTCTTAAAGCAAACTCTCTGGCTACAGACTATGAACTATGAATGCATCAGTTCTAATGGCCAAGGTGAGAGCAGACTAGAGCATAGGGCCATTTCAGTGAGGAGCCTTGACACAGAATTATAAAAGAAATCCGAGTCTAGTACAAAAGTCAAGTTCTGAGCTTCTCTGGTATTAAAACAGTTAAACAAATCCAAGATACTGTGGCTGGTCCATTTAGAAGGCAAAAATGAGTCATGAGATTAAATCTCTTTGATAATGGTTTTCAGAAAATTCTACTTAACAAAGATGTGCTCCCTTCTTTTAAGACAAAAGTACATTTACCAGATACTATTCTAAAAGCAGAGGATCTAGGATTCTTTGAAATGTTAGCTCAACAAAATTGGACTATGCAACAGCTCAGAAGAATGCTTCAACTGCTAACCGGGGAATAAAGGTTTCAGGAAACTAACAAAACTGCTTCCCATGAGATCGAGACATGCAAAATGGAAGAACCTACTGAGAAAAGTTCACATGACTTCGTCAGTCTATTTCACCCATGCAGAAAAGACCGTGCCATCTGATCTGTCTGTTCTAATCATCTTAAAAGAAAGCCAGGCACAACACAAAGTTAAAAATAATTATTCTCTGTATAGATACAAAAGATAATGCCAGACAGGGTCACTTCTATTTGGGATCTGTATTCTCCAGCAATGTCTCTATTCAGACACCAGCACTGGGCAGATACACTCAAATACTGATTTTCCTTCAAACCCATTTCATCCTGGATATCCTGGTCACCCAATTAATGAAATTAGAGAAAATGTGAATCAAGACCATTCTGCAGAAATTCTAGGTTCCGAGCTCAATCTGAATCACAATTTCAGAAGGCACAAATCATGTGTTTCTAAAGATGGCAGGAGCTTTGCAGATCAACTGGTCTGATCCTCTCTTTTTATAGATGAGGAAGCGATAACCTAATAGTTTAACAGATCTGTCCAAGGCTGTGCTTTCTAACACTGAAGCCACCAGCCATACGTGGCTATTTAAACTTAGTTAAAATTAAATAAAATTAAAAATTCAGTGCCTCAGTTGGTAGAGTATTTGACTTTTTTTTTTTGAGCACGCAACTCTTGATCTCAGGGTTGTCAATTCGAGCCCCACGCTGAATGTAGAGATTACTTAAAAATAAAATCTTTTTATAAACAAAACAAACAAAACCACATGACTAATAGCTACCATACTGGATGGCGCAGACTTAGAACACTTCCGCATTGCAGAGTTCTACTGGAGAGCACTGAGCCTAACATCATCCTCTCTGGATAAAGTCAGGTCTCCTGATCTGCATTCTCTTGCATGTCTTCTGAACCCAAGATGACCGACTTTGCAGACACATCTTTTTTTTTTAATTTATGAATGTATGTATGTATGTATATAATCTCTATACCCAATGTGGGGCTCGAACTCATGACCCTGAGATCAAGAGCTGCACACTCTTCCAACTGAGCCAGCCAGGCGCCCCACAGAAACATTTTAGATAGCCTACCTTCATCTTTTCTTATCATCTCTCCTAAGTTTTTCCCATTGAGAAAAGATAAGTTTAATATTTTTAATGTAAACCTTTTAACAAGAAGATGTAGATATTCATCATCCAAAAGTCTCTGAATTTAATAAAGGAGAAGAAATATAAAAGTTTAGAGTCAAAATGTCTGTTATCAAGTTCCCACTTGGTCACTTATTAGCTCTAAAGCCTGGACAAGTTAATCTAAATTTCACTAGGGTTGGGAAGCCTGGCTGGCTCAGTCGGTGAAGCATGGGACTCTTGACCCTGGGGTCATGAGTTCGAGCCTCACATTGGATATAGATTTTACTTTTACTTTTTAAAAATGTAAATTTCAGGGGCGCCTAGGTGGCTCAGTGGGTTAAGCATCTGCCTTCAGCTCAGGTCATGATCCCAGGGTCCTGGGATCAAGCCCCACATTGGGCTCCCTGCTCAGCAGGGAGCCTGCTTCTCCCTCTCCCACTCCTGCTCCCCCTGCTTGTACACTCTCTCTCTGTCAAATAAACAAATAAAATCTTAAAACAAATAAATGTAAATTTCACCAAGGTTTTGTGGGGGGTTTTTTTAAGATTTATTTATTTGAGAGAGAGAGAGAGCATGCAAGCAAGGCAGGGAAGGGCAGGAGGAGAGGGAGAGAGAAGCTTTAACCTACTCCACACTGAGCATGGAACCCAATGCGGGGCTCAATCCCACAACCCTGAGATCAGGACCTGAACCAAAACCAAGACTTGACACTTAACCGACTGCACCACCCAGGCACCCCTTCACCAAGGGTTAATCACCTCATGTGTAAAATGGGAATACTACCATTCAACTACCTCCATCATAGAGTGGACCATGAGGATCACATGGGTTAACGTTTCTAGGAGTGTATGTGAGTCTCACAAGCCTAATAATGTGATAACTATAAAACATTTTATAAATGTTATCTAATTTTGTAAAAGGTCTTACACATTGTGCATTTTGTTATATACAGCCACACTAACTTTCCACCTCCTATGAATGGATGATGGAAATCTGGTAATATGGATAAAAAGCAACAACTGATGAAAAAAAAAAGCAAAGTTCAACTGATGATCCACACAAATGGCACGAATCACCTGAAATACAATGAGAACTATCATGAATTCTAATAATCACAGGCTGTAGCAGCTGTAAGAGACTGATGAATATCCAGGCCAATTCCCTCATTGTGCAGACAGGGAAACTGGGCCTCAGAAACAAGCTTATGTGTCCAATCAACTAGTTAACAGAGCAAAATCTACAATGCAGGTCTTCCAACTTCTAGTCTCATGCTTACGCCCCACCCTACAGCCCTTCATACGAATTTTTTCCTTGGCTTCTTTCTTCCACAGCATTTCCCATGTCTTAGCAACCATATAACTAATGATTTAGCTATTTTTATAGCATTTTCTTAGAGTTGAAATTATTTATTCATACACTCATTCAACAAACATGCACAGTGACTGTTAGCCCTGTGCTAAGCCTTCAGGGAATTCAAGAGTTCAGTGGGAGAGACAGGAAAGCGAATGAACAGTTTCATAACTCTTGGTTAAGTACAGCATTAGCGGTGTACACAGTGGGCCCCAGAAGAGAATCCTATACGACTTGGGGGGGCAGGGATGACACGGAGAAGGAATCATCCGAGCTGCAAGGACAGAGAAATAACGCAAGGAATTAGGGCAGCAATGAACTTCATAAACATAACAATACTTGATTATTTTTTTTATGGGTAGCTTTAAACAGACCAAATACAAAATAGAGCTCAATCACTAATTAGTCATTAATTAGTGGCTTTTTAGTAAATAAAATAAGCAGATTCAGGGTTTTAAGAATAATGGCTAAAGAATTCATCTCCTTCTCCAACTGGAGAAAAAGGGGGTTGGGAAAAAAAAGATCATACTATGTGCTTAGCTCAAAATACGTTCCTCAAATTTAAAATAGTTCCCTTTCTGGGAACTTACTTGGTGGCTAGATCTAATTCAATATAAGATGAAATGTCAAAGAGAAAGTGGAATAAGAACTAAACAGCTCCCCCCAAACAAAAAATTAAAGATTATTACCAGTGGAAGTCATGCTGGGAGAAAAACGGGCCTAGAATGAACTAAAAAAAGGAGCTCTCGAACTGACAAGGTAAGAAAAAGAAACAAAGGGAAAATCTGTGGGTCTCCATGCACTTGAGGTATTCCCTGGGTAACAAAATCCCTAAGCCACTTTAGGATTGCATGACCTTTTGTGCCTTAACTCCACACTGCCCACCTCTGGTCAGAATGTAAAGCAACCCCCACCCAGCATCTAAGCCCACTTGGACCTCTGCTGCCCTCATGTGACTAGAAAGAAACTAGATTTTATCACAAAGCTATCAGTGGTTTCCCCCCACAACTCAACTTTTCTTTTGCTTCGTAGTACATTCTCAGCATCTGAAATGTACAACCCCACTAGGTGGCAGTAGAGCCTAAAGAATAATATTTAGATTCCCTTCCAGAGGTAATTTTCTAGGACACTACACACTAGTACCCCCGTATTCACAGTTAAAGTTACTGCAGTCAATCACAGGAGAAGCAGGTGACCCACCTTCTGACATACTGTCAGGTAAACGTAGCCAAACGCTAGGTCACAGCGCCTACATCATTCCCCTCGCTTTATCTCATCATGTAGGCATTTTCTCATCTCACATCATCACAAGACGGGTGAACACAGGACAGTAAGAGATTCTGATCACACATTCACAAAACTTTAATTCCAGTATATTATTACAATTGTTCTATTTTGTTAGTAGTTACTGTTGTTAATCTTCCTGTGCCTGACAAACTGAACTTTATCACAGGTGTATATATATATATATATAAATATATATATAGGAAAAACACTAGTATATGTAGGGTTCAGTACTACATCCACTGGGGGTCTTGGAATGTATCCTCCACAGATAAGAGGGGACTATTGTACTTTACTGATAAATTCGAAAAGTCAACAGCAATTGTTTGTAAATAGCACTGCCTGTCAGGAGTTCTGTTCGGCCCAGCCCTGTCAGTCCCCTTGTTCCAGCCAGGATTAAACACTATGAATTTTTTTTTTTTTTTTTAAGATTTTATTTATTTGACAGAGAGAAAGATAGCGAGAGCAGGAACACAAGCAGGGGGAGTGGGAGAGGGAGAAGCAGACTTCCCGCCGAGCAGGGAGCCCGATGTGGGACTCGATCCTGGGACCCCAGGATCATGACCTGAGCCGAAGGCAGACGCTTAACAACTGAGCCACCCAGGCGCCCTAAACACTATGAATTTTTAAAGATCTGTGGCCTCCATTATAAAAACAAAGCAACACTAACAAAATTTTAACACAAGCATTTGAGCATTTGGCAAACAACCTCCCTCTAGGCTGAGCTTATTTCCAAGCTCAGGCTTGTCCCTTTCTGCCTGGTTCACTTTCCCTCAGATCCAGCGACCATGTATGTCATCAGGAATTTTCCTTCCCAAACTGTGACCCAATGTAGCTATGTCCCTCTTCTCTTCACTTCCCTTCAAAACCCCTTAGATAAGCTGACAATTTTTGAAAAAACTTTCACAAAGAGACATGAAGAAACAACACAGGAAATATTTAGATACTATGTAAATTTTAATATATTCAAATCTACTGAACTTCCGTGTCAGACATTCATTCAAAACAGATTTACAGCCACCTAAGTGACAGACACTGATCAACAACTCCGAAGCTCACGAGGAGCATTTTTTACTTTTGCATTTTCGTTTTTATGATAATCTAAAAAAATACCACGAGTGGGGCACCTGGCTGGCTCAGTCGGTAGAACATACAACTCCTGATCCCAGGGTCATGAGTCCGAGCCCCATGTTGGGGGCTTAAAAATAAAGCAATCTCAAAGTAAGTATCATTTAAAAAATAAAAACAAAAATAAAAAAATAAATATGAGTTGATTCTTGGACCCTGGGACAGCCACCTATATAAACCAGTGCTGCCAACTGAGTGCTTGCAACCACAGGATGTGTTTTCAAGAGACCACAAAGGCTGAAGGTTGGAAAAAGCTATGTTAATAGACCTAGGTTTTACATTAGTCCTGGCTGAAAGAAACTGTCATGAAGCTCAGGTCTTATAGCAGAAGGAAGGAAAGGGACTAGAGAGGGATTCAAAGGGAGCTTTAGCTCAATCGACAATGTCTAATCTGTTCAAAATCTTTTTTTTTTTTTTTAAGATTTATTTATTTGGGGGAGAGAGAGAGAAAGTGCAAGCAGGAGCAAGGAGGAGGGGCAAAGGGAAAGGGAGAAGCAGACTTCCCGCTGAGCAGGGAGCCTGAGGCAGGGCTTGATCCCAGGACCCTGAGCTTAACCAACTGAGCCACCCAGGAGCCCCTAATCTGTTCAAAATCTTAACTCCTCCTAGCGGTTGGTTACATTATTCTCTGTACTTTTCCGTATTTTTTAAACTATCATAGTAAGAGCAAAGAAGGAAAATGATAAGGGGAGAACAGTAATAACTAACTTTTTAAACACATTTCTTTAACACTGCAACTGTCAACTACTTTATAGTAAACAAACTTAAGAAAAATAGGGTATAAAAAAATTTTTCTGAAGTCAGACTGGATTTCTTACCTATAAATGGAATTAGCAAACCTATCCTCATGAGGTTATTTTGAAAATAAAGACACAGAACAAGAAGCATTTAAAGCCTGACCCATGGTGAGCTCTCACTATCTGTTAATTTATTTACTTCTCCTTGAATAAATTTATCTTTTTAACTCAATGCCATTTTCTTTTTTTTTTTTTTTTAGTTTTTTTTTTAAGATTTTTTATTTATTTGCGAGAGAGACGGTGAGAGACAGAGAGCATGAGAGGGAGGAGGGTCAGAGGGAGAAGCAGACTCCCCGCTGAGCAGGGAGCCCGATGTGGGACTCGATCCCGGGACTCCAGGATCATGACCCGAGCCGAAGGCAGTCGCTTAACCAACTGAGCCACCCAGGCGCCCAATGCCATTTTCTTTTGATCTGCCTTTTTCAGAGTAGCTGCTGGTTTTAAATGTCATCCCCCAATTCATGCAAGAGCAGTACATTATAGATGTTTATTCTTTTTACACCCAGCCCTCAATGTACTTGGCAGATATGGAGAATGTTCAATCTGTTTTGTTCTACCTTCTGAGTTGGTATAAATATTGAGAACTCACTTGGAAACTATTTTAAAAAGTGTTTTGGCATACTATACATAGAGCTGAGTTAGAAGCACATAAGAAGGGCAAATAGATGTATGTTTAAAAATTATTAAAAGCAGGACAGTATAACTTATGTCAAATGAAAGATCTCTGTGAAAAACCTTTTGGGCAGTGTCCCAGAGAGCACACGGTCTATAGAATGATTTAACACTGTAATCGGTCATTGGAGGATTTTGCCGTACCTTGGGCCCATAATTCCCAGCTGAACAGGTGGCCATAAGTTGTTAATATGGTCTGCAGTATGCAGTTCCTGCTGAGCCTGCTTTTTTGTCTCTGTTTTTGTCATAATTTTGAAATACTAAGCAGCAGAGTCCTCCTCCAATCACGACAGCCCTAGGAAATCATTTTCCATGATTTGGTATCTCCCTGAGCCTACAGAACATCCTTGAATTGTTTGCTCTGTTCCCTTCCTAAGCATACACATGACTCATCTAGAAAAAATAATTTTAGTAATCTAAAGTAAGGCAGTCAGAAGACTTAGGACCTTTCCAGCAAGGTTACTATCAGAGAGCCCATGAGTGACTCATGAGGTTTGCCAAGTGAAGGACAATGTTAGTGGTTTGGTTTTCTAGCTTTGGTCAAGGAGTTATCATTCTCAGACACTTTGTCTGCTGCCTCCACTCCCAAATGGCAAATAGCTCCCTTCTCTGGACTCCCACAGCACTGTGTTTGGATCTTTGGTGTGGCTTTAACTGTGCTGAATTTTTTTTTTTTTAATTATTTATTTATTTGACAGAGACAGAGATAGTGAGAGTAGGAACACAAGCAGAGGGAGTGGGAGAGGGAGAAGCAGGCTTCCCACCGAGCAGGGAGCCTGATGTGGGACTCGATCACAGGACCCTGGGCTCATGACCTGAGCCAAAGGCAGACGCTTAACGACTGAGCCACTCAGGCGCCCCATAACTGTGCTGAATTTTAACTGCTGTGTTTATACGCCTTCTCTCCTACTATCCCGGTAACAAGGCACTGACTGGCACAAAGAAGGTGTGGTAAGGGGAGGGACAGGGGACAACTCAAGTCCTGACCAGGTGTCCAAAGAGCTAAATTGTATATAACTCAGCTCTATGTATAGTGTGCCAAAACACTTTTAAAATAGTTTCCAAGTGAGTTCTCAATATTTATACAAACTCAGAAGGTAGAAAGAGGGACACCTGGGTGGCTCAGTCGGTTAAGCGTCTGCTTTCAGCTCAGGTCATGATCCCAGTGCCCTGGGATCAAGCCCCATATTGGGTTCCCTGAACAGTGGGCAGCCTGCTTCTCCCTCTCCCTCTGCTGCTCCCCCTGCTTGTGCTCTCCCTGTCAAATAAATAAATTTAAAAAAATTAAAGAATAGTAGAAAGAAGTACTTCTCAAACTTTTTCACTGAAATAAACCACAGAACTTACCACTACCAAAAATGAAACCTTACCTGAATTAACAGAACTGTTTTTGAGGCTATTATCAATAATGGAAAGAATTCACAGAACATTGTCAGTTAACAGATTCATTTATGCCAAAACTGATATACAGCCCTTGTCACATTATTGCATACACTTTGTACATGGTTGCTAATTCATGCATTATATTGCTGATTAGTACAAAAATGATAGATTTCTAAGTAGTGACAGAAAGAGGTCCATTCTGGGAAATTCTTCCCCAAAAAAAGATAACATTTCCTAAGTTCTTTTTTTGTCTGCCACCCAACAGCAACAACACTAAATTTTGTAGTGGAAAGGCACAGAAAAGAGCACATTCATTCATCAGGAAGCTAGGTGGGCTACTGGAAGAGCACTAGGCCAAGAGCACCACTGGCTAAGGTACTACTTTGAAACCACTTAGCTGTGTGGCCACGGAAGGCCCCCGTTTTCTCATATACAAAATAACAGCATCGACATACAGTTTGGAAAACACTCATGTACTTCTTAGAGATTTAGGATTCTGCCTGGAAGGGGGGGATACAGGGAAGGGCATATCACCCCTGAAAGAGAGACCAAGCAGAGAGGGCTTCTCAACTCTGTCAATCAGAACAATTCTGGCACCATTGCCGTTTTATACACTGAGATTCTACGTAAGTTTATTTAGAAAATAAGGAGCTCTACTGTGAATAAAGGGAAAATGGCAAATGAACCAAATGACATCTCATCCTAGATTTTAAAGTCTTCTCCCAAGCTAATCCAATATCTTCATTTATTTCCACTTCAGCACACAAATTATTAGTAAATGGCCATAGTCATTCATTCAGCATATACTGGATGCCTACCAGGTATAAGCACTAGACTAGGCACTAGGGGGGACAATGGCCCCGCATTTAAAGTTATCTGAGATCAAAATCAGAAAAAAAAATTACAGAGCAAATCTACAGGCAGAAGCTACAATTTACGTCTCTCCCAAGATCTTAGTTGTTTTCATGGAGTTATTGATGTAGATATTAATGTATTAGCTACAGGCAAACTTATTTTCTGTTATCTTAATGATCTGCAAAACAGTGAAAAGGGAAGGCAATGACCAAGAGAGGCAGCACTGATGAATCATGATGATATTAATGCATACTTCGCATTCTTATAGAAAATTCTTCAAGTGTCTTATCAGCAATATGGGAACCCATCGGGCTCCCTGCTCAGCGGGGAGTCTGCTTCTCCCTCTGACCCTCCTCCCTCTCATGCTCTCTGTCTCTCATTCTCTCTCTCTCAAATAAATAAATAAAATCTTTAAAAAAAAAAAATCGGGCTCCCTGCTCAGCAATATGGGAACCTTGGTATCCATAATCAAAACCAGCCACACTCAATTTCTATTCCCAAAATCAACATTACGGGACAAGGGATATGATCAGTACTTACATTCTTCTAGTCTCCTACTCCCCAATTAAATAAATGGGAATAATTCAGCCAACGAAGTTCATTACAACAAGGTGCAGGATGGTGCTGGCAAAGAGAAAATCAGCAAAGGCTCGCTCTGGGGAGATGCCTTGGAAATCCGCTTTGTTCTGTGGGTTGATCTGTATCCTCAGGCAAACTGCACAAGAAGCAAAACATGAAAACGATTATCTAGAAATATAAAACAAATATGACCGCTAATGAACACACTCATACCCTATGTCCCAATAATTCTAACAGAAATGATACATAAGTGTATCCAAAGGAATGATACCCATGATAGCCCCAAACTAGAAACACTCTAAATGTCTCTCAACAGTAAAATGGGTAAATTATGCCATATGCACACAATAAAATACTATTTAACAGTAAAAACGAACTTCACAATATGGATGCATTCCACAAATACAATGTTAAGCAACACAACTCAGACACAAAAAAGACATGCTGTATGATTCCATTTATATAAAGCTTAACACGAGGCCTACCAATCTATGGTAATACAGGCCAGGATAGTGGTTTTTATCTTTCACAGGAGGAGGAATGACTAGGAAAGTACAAGGAGGAGGCCGCTAGGGTGCTGGGAATGTTCTGTAGCTTGCTCTGCGTGCTGGCTAGATGGGCAAATTTAGGAATTCATGATTATACACTTATGTTTTACGCTCTTGTTAAAGTTAAAAGAAAAAAATATGACTTCTCAGGCTAAAAACCAAAAGCTTACTCAGAAAAAGATACATATAACCAAAATATCTTCAGAACTCTCTCATCTCCCAATTTAAGTTTATAATTATACCTCAACTGGGATGCAGGTGAGGCAGTAACAAAGTAACAAAGCTGGGCTGAATGACACAATGTTGTAAAACTGTGAATTATTTTCTAATAAAATGTGTATAATATTGGATAGCACACAGTATAAATACAAGATGCTAATCTATGAGGACCTCATAATTATAAGCTGTGATCTTAAAGTTCTAGCAGCTGCTCCTCTCAAAAAATGCAAGAGACCTAAACTATATAACCTTGACAAAGAACTTTCTCCTGCCACATTCTACATCCTTGAAGATGCCAACCTGATACATTAGCCACGGTCACCACCTGACATGAAAAGGAAGCTCCAAGAGTACACTCTCCCAAAATATCTTTATGCCTGTGTTAAATAATTACGCTACTTAAGAAAACCCAAATTCGCTTCAGGCTAGCATCCATTCCATCACAATCAAGAAAGAAAATTGAACTGACATCTAACCCAAAGATCAGAAAACTACCAGACTAGCTCTCCAGAGGCCATCACCACGGCAACAGTTTTCATTATGTCTAAGCATGTAAACACTGTGGAAACACCACTGATCTTTTCAAGCACCTGGACCCTTCAAAACATGAAGGACATTGATTGAAGCAAGGACAACCAATTAAAATCCTGCTGTGGAGAGTACAGACTGGTTCATCCATTTGGGAGAGGTGGCAATATCCATTAATATTTAAAATGTTTTTACTTTTTGAATAAGGAATTCATCTTACAGAACAAAGAATTTCTAACAGCATGTTCATAAAGTTGAAAAAAAAGTGAAAACAGTCCAAATGTCATCAAGGGGATTATTTCAATAAATTACACTACAGACATGCAATGAAATCCCATGCAATTATTCAAAAAAAAAGAGATAATTCTCTACATGCTGACAGTAAAAATATCCAAGATATATTAGTGGAAAAAAAGCCAAAAAATTATTCCATTCCATATTTCTCTTAAGAAAAAAATAGGTATCATTATTTTCTCATTTCTTTTAGTTGAAACCTAGGAAAAATTTGGAGAAAGAGACACCAAACTATTAACAGTGGCTATTGAGATGGAGGGTAGAGATAGAGTAGTGTTTCAGGAAGTATGAGGGACAAGAGAAGCTCCCCATGAGGGTGAATAAGGTAATGAACTGATGTGTATGGTTACCGTGGTCACAGTCACCCAGCTTATTTTAATGACAACATAAGAATAAAAGAGTCCTATGGAGATGGAAAAGACCTTCAAGTTATAAAGACCAACACCCATTTTGATTCATAATGCCCAGGAGGAGGTGGGGGTGGGCATACTGGGGGAGGCTGCATGATCACCTGGGAAGTTTTCCAAAGTATACTCACCACGTCCAGAATCTGACAAGCCTTCCCCAGGTGGAGAATTACAAACCTTCCAGAGCCTGTGTTACTGACAGGGGTGTCCTATCCCTCAGATGCAATGGGATACAAAAATGGCAAAGTCTGTTGAAAAAGCTCCTCCACTTAATGATCCTTCATTCTCTCCCTAAACACTTCCAAAGATGGAAAGAAATTTACTACCTCCTAAGGGAGCTTGCTTCATTTAAGCAGTTCTAATCTAATCTATCTCCTTAAATGTTCATTCATCCAGCAAAATATTTACTGAACATCTATTATGTGCCAAGCATTGTCCCAGGTGCTGGGAACATGGCACAGAACAAGAGTCTGGCTCCCAAGAAACTTACACTTTAGTAGAGAGAAACATATAAGTAAGCAAATAAACAAGGAAATATCACGTAGTGATACGTGCTATGAAGAAAATAAAAGGTAGTAAGAGAGTGACTGGGAAGCTATTTTTATTTGGTAGTCGCAGGAGATTTCTCTAAGAGGTGCTACTTAAGACCAAAATTTGAAAGATAGGAGCCAACCATGCAAAGATCTGGGGGCAGAGCATTCCAGGTAGCAAGAACAATCTTGGTATGTTCTAGGTTTAACAGATCAGACTAACTAGACTACAGTGATTAAGGGCAAGAGGGAGACAAGGGCCAAATCCTGTTAAGCTTCAGGAAAGAGTCTGGATGTAGTTCTAAGTGCAACAGAGCATTTCAGAGTTTTGAGCAGATGAGTAAAATAATCTGATTTATAATTGTTAAGGTTGCTAGAACTGCAGCAGAGAGTGGTTTATGGAGTTAAAGAGAAAGAGGAACTGCATAGGAGCTGAAGAGTCAGGTAATGGTAGTAAAAATGAAATGAAGAGATACAGGCTATATTTTGGAGAAGACAGGGCTTGCTGATGAAATGGATGTGGGAAATAACAGAAATAAGGGATCAAGGCAACCTCCTAAAGTTTTGGCTTCAACCAACGTACTGACTGGTGAAGAGGCAGATGGCTGGGTGGAAAGGTTCAACTTGGAGTTTCTTTTTTTTTTTAAAGGTTTTTTATTTATTTATTTGAGAGAGAGAGACACAGCTAGAGAGGCAACACAAGCAGGGGGAGTGGGAGAGGGAGAAGCAGGCTCCCCGCCAAGCAGGGAGCCCAATGGGGGGCTCAATCCCAGGACACTGGGATCATGACCCGAGCCGAAGGCAGACATTCAACGACTGAGCCACCCAGGCGCCCCTCAATCTGGAGTTTCATATCAGACATCAAGTGAAGTTGTCAAGTGGGCAACTGGATTTACTAATTTGGAATTCAGGAAATGGGTAAGAACTAAAAACATAAATGTGGTAAACTGTAGTTATATAGACATTATTTAAATTCATCTATGGAAAAGAATTAGAGAACACAAGGGGTCTAGCACCATGTCCTCAGGCTGAGAAGCACCTAGCACAAAGAATAGGAAGGAAAAACCAATGAGGTGAGAAGGAACAACCAGGAGAGTGTAGTGCTATAAAAGCTTCAAGAAGAAAGTCCTTCACAAAGACAGCAACCAACTATATTAAATGCTAAATGCCGCTGTGCATTCAGGCAAGGTGAGGGAAATGGCCATTAGATTTGGCAAGATGGCAAGAGTAGTTTAGCCGGAGTGGTGAAGATAGACCACAAGAGTGGGGTGAGGAATGAATGAAAAGTGAGAAAGCAAAACGAGCAACTAGACTATTCTTTCATGGCATTCTCTGATGATTGGGAAGAAATAGAATGGCAGCTGGAGGGGTATCTCAGGCCAAATAAACATTTTTTTATTTGGACAATATTAGAGCATGCTCCTATGATGGGAATGATCCAGCAGAGAGATATTAATAATGCAGAACGGAAAGATGATCGCAGAGGTTGAGAGTCCCTGAGGGAGCAAGAGAACATCGGCTCTTCTGCCCAAGTGAAGGAGTTGGCATTGGACAGGAAAGGAACACATCAACCATTATCATGGGAAGTAAGTCAAAGAGTAAGGGGTACCAGTGCAGATGAGCTGCTATGATCCCTCGCTGGGAAGACGAAAGGATTCCTGTCTACCTTTTTAGTAAAAAAAATAAATAAAACAAGATCATCAACTGAGAACAAAGGAAAACAGGAAATACGGAAGAGTTAAGAGAGAAGTTACGATGCCTATTTTGGAAAAGCAAACATATGAGGGAAGTATTATAGGACCACTGAGCAAAGCTGAGTGCCCATGTGTATTCTTATTTTCACCAAGACTTCTCCATCACAGCACTATATCCAATTATCTGTCTGTATCTCCCACTAGGTTATAAACTCAGGGACAGCAGAGACCATGTCTGTGTGTCTCACAGCTCATCCTCAGTACCTTGGCAGAGAATCTGGCACATAATTGCTTAGTATTCATTTACTTATTATAGGTGCACTCACAATTTAACATATACAGTGTTAAGCAGTAACAATGCAGAGATGAAAAGACAGCCCCTATCCTCAAGGGGCTCACCTTCCAGAAGAAAGACACGCAAACAAATACAGCACAATATCACTTCCCTCTCTTCCACCCTTCCTCCCTACCCCCTTCTCCCCCACAGACAGGTGAAACAGAAATACAGAAAAAAAGGCCCAAATCTGCTGGAAGAGTCAGGGAAGGGCTCCAAAGGGAAGCAGTACTTGAGCTAAGCTGTCTAAGAAGTGAAGGAATTTCCCAGGCAGTCAAGCAAAGGTAAAATAGCTTGAGACATCACAGCATCTTCAGAGAATACCAAGTAACTCAGTAATGCGGGGGTATAAAGTACAGAGGAAGCAGAGGTAAGAGATGAAGCTGGAGATATGGATGGGACCAGATCATGAAAGAGCCTGGTGCCACAAAAAAGATTTTTAACTTTTCACTGGGAACCACAAGACTGGTATTTCCACGGGGAGTGGCATGATCACATTTGCAAATCACATCAAGCCTGGGAGACTAGTGAGGAAGATTACAGTGGTCTAGATAAAAGGTACTGAGAGCCTGAGTCACCGAGGATGGAGAGCTAGCAACAGCTATGAAAGATTTAGAAATGAAAGATTTAGAAACAGGACTCTCAGGCACAAGATTAGCAAACCTCCAATCTCTTGGAGAGCAATTATGGTAGATAATACTAGGGCCCATAAATCTGACAGATAATGCCCAAAGAAATGCTGGACCCCAGTCCACATGGCCCAATAGCTCCCATGAGATAGAAAATACTCTGGATTAGGTGTCCTTGCCTTTCAAATTCACACTGCTTTTGGATTTGTAAACTGGAAGAAACAAAACTATTTTTTTTTTAAATCCAAAAAGCCTGGGTGGCTCAGTCGATTAAGCATCCAACTCTTTATTTCAGCTCAGGTCATGATTTCAGGGTGGTAAGACCAAGCCCCACATCTGGCTCCCTGCTCAACAGGGAGTCTGCTCGAGATTCTCTCTCTCTCCCTCTGCCCCTCCCCTCCTCTCAAGCACACACGCTCTCTCTCAAATAAATCTTTTTAAAAAATCCAAAATTGTTTCATATAGAGAATAAAATAGACAAAAGTTGTAAAAATGACTTAACTGATTTCAAGATCAAAGACTTATTTAAAAAACAGTCTTCATGTTTTCTACTTATCGCTCCTAAATAGCACTCTGAATGAGCAGAAAGAGGGATTTCACTTAGGCAAAAAAGGAAACTAGAAGGGCTGCCAACACGGGAATGATACTCTAACAAAGGGACAGATGTCCTCAGCTAGAGATATCTAACCATAAGATAAACAGTCAGCTGCTAAGGAAATCTGAAATTTGTCTTTTAAAGCTTACTATACTTTACACTGTTGATCCAAAAAAAAAAAAAAATTTCTCAATGGCAATTTTCTATCTCTGGCTCCTTCTTAAAACCATGGGTAAGTCTCCCAGCCATAAGGGAATAGAAGTAAACAGATCATTTCCACTGAGACCAAATAACACCAGGCTTTTTTAAAAGTGTGATAGCATTCTATATTGGTTAAAAATATACTGATCAATTTTCAAAGAGCATATGCTTAATTAACACATGCAGAAGGAATGGAAGAAAATAGACTGCCAAAAAGAAATCAGGAAACCAAACTAAACAACTTTTCCCTCCAATTCATCTAGTGTAGGCTAACACAATTCTAAGTCTCTCCCTTACTCAAATTAAAAAAAAAAAAAAAAAGTGGGCAGGGTAAGCACATGGCTGGCTCAGTCGGAAGAGCATGCAACTTTTGGTCTCAGGGTTGTAAGTTCGAGCCCCACGTTGGTGTAGAGATTGCTTAACTAAATAAATAAATAAACTTTTAAAAATAAATAAAATTGAATTTAAAAATAAAATAAAATCCTTAGATGCTTTCCTATTACCTACAGAATAAAATCCTTGGCCTGGCCCTGTCAAAGCTCTAGCATCCAGCACTACCTAAACCTTTATCGTTATCTCCTACAATTCCCATTCTCCAGCTAAACAGGCCTCCTCCCTTCTCTTCCAACAGGAAACCAACCACCGGAAAATGAGAAACCCAGCACAGTAAATAAGGTACAAGGCTTCCCTTCCCAATAATCACAACAAAGGATAAATTCCAAATTTCAAATTTCCCATTAAAACATCTCCTGTTGAGGATCTGGGCTAACAAATGGCCCAAAAGTTAGGATCTAGTAAGGGCAATGCTGTCGAAAGAAATGCAAATGATACCTTTTGATGGTAACTATGGATCGTCATGAATCCTTCCTTTTCCTGAAGCGACTTTCATTTCTCTGGCCCAATTACCTGTTATCTAACAGCTCTGGAAATCCCAGTCCCCCATACTGACTCCACTATTATTGTGCCCTTTCACTAGACATTCTCTTCAAAGACTGGAGAGGAGGGGAGTCTGCCAACTCATTTTTAGCTACAACAGCCTCAAAAGCAGGACTTGGCATAAGAAAAAATTATCTGTTCAAAAAAATCTTCTGGTTTTATCACACTAATAATCTACAACTGTAGTCCACACCCACTCTTCAATAAATCACACTCTTCCATGTAGCCCTGAGGAGGCATTCTTAACCTTAAGAGGCTTATGAAGCCAGGGTGACTTCAGCAAGAAACTTTCTTTTCAATCAACTTAGACCCCACCCCATTCCTACTCTCGCAGACCTGGAAGACAAAATTATCAAACAAAAGTCACTAGAGGTTCTCAAAATTCCTTCTCCAGTCTGGATAATAAAATTCTTAGTCACGAACAGTCCAGATTGGGGGGGTGGGGGGGGGGTGGAGGGAGCAGTGGAGACGTGGGGGTGCGGGGTAGGAAGTCAGGAATCTGGAACAAAAAGGGTAGCTTATCTCATGTATATGGCGGTGGTAACATTTGAACTCCTGATAGCCAGGATGCTGCCACAGAGAACCGGGTCTTGGTCATCTAGGACAAAACTCAAAGATCATATGAAATATCCAGTTAACAGGCTATTAACTCTACAACTCCAGACCAGGCTAGTGCACATGTCATTAAGTCCTTAGGCTTATTTTAAGTTCTGAAAGAGAAGGTAGAGTAACCCTGGTATGAGTCTGAACTAGCGTTTGTGTAAAAAGCATCCCATACATCTATAAGCAGAGAAGCACTATAAATGATTCTAATGCTGTATTTTGTCTATGCCCCAACTAGACTGTAAACACTGAGGACAAGAAACATAAACGTGATGCACCCTCAAAGCGAGTATCTTGTATTAGACTCAAAATACAATTGATGGTCTGACTGATAATAATCACACTGGAAAAAAAAAAAAGAGTTCTGCCATGTTCTCAAGGTCAGAGAGAAGGCAATACCACTGACTGGACAGGCCCATCTGGTGGCCACCTATAAAGTGGACTGGCTAACTCTCATGGGCCAGGCCTGAACTTAGCATTCACTTGAGTTCCTACTGGACCAGAAAGGTCAGATTTTGGCAAAAATTTATGGGACAGTAAGCTCTTGTTAAATATGGCAGTCTACAAGGTATCAAATGCTGGGATTTGGAATAATACTGCTAAAATAGAGCTATGTGAATAAAACTTGAGTTCAGGACAATGAAGTAACAGCTTCATCCACAAGAAATGAGTAGGAGGGTTGCCTGGGTGGCTCAGTCAGTTCAGCATCTGTCTTCAGCTCAACTCATGATCCTAGGGTCCTGAGATCGAACCCCACATCCGGCTCAGCAGGGAGCCTGCTTTTCCCTCTCCCTCTGCCTGCCACTCCCGCTTGGCTCTCTCTCTGTGTCAAATAAATAAACAAAATCTTAAAAAAAAAAAAAAGAAAAGAAAGAAAGAAAGAAGTAAGAGCAGCTAAAAGCCAAAGTCAAGTAAAGGCTGATTCAACAAGCAAACCACCTATATATTTCTTACACTGTTCACTGAACCGTTTCACTAGCGGTTAGCAGTGATTAGGCCGAGGTGACAGAGATGCTTCCGAGTTGGGTTTTCCATTTTAAAGGTCTACCAACTTTAAAGGTATGTTAAAGCTAAGTGAAAGTTGAAATGGAGTTTTCCTGGACCAATATGAAGTGAAGTGGATCATCAAGTTGAGCAGCATGAAGGGGGTTTCTCCAGAATTCCATCTCCCAGGCGGCTGTTTGGTATTAGACTTGTTGCAACCTTTCTGAGCCTCAATTTCCCCACTCACAAAAGAGGGCAATGCAGGCTCCTCTCATAACTTCACGAGGCGGTGATCTGATATAAAAGAGAGTGCTGTGGGAATAAAAGCAGCGCACCAAAGGAAACACATTGTTATATACTGCGATTACGTATAGAATCATTACCCGCTAGGATGAAGCTCCCCACACAAGAGATGAAGCCCGAGAGAAAAGAGTTGAAGGGGAAGGTCCCCACGAGGAGACAATAACCGAATTGCAGCGCCCCGGTCAGCAGTATGTACAGGAGGTACGCGTCAAGCAACTTCAGACGCTGGGGAGTGGAGCTCAAGTACTCTTCCAAGAACCGCGAGATGACCGACACTACCGACGCCGACATGACTACACAATCGGTTCTCCGGCCTGCGATCCCCAAACTCCTGGCGAAATAACGACCACACCGGATGTAGCCTTGGCGCCTGCGCACCGCTGTAGCCCAGCTCCCCCCCCCCCACCCCGCCCCCGATTTGTCCTTTGCGCAGGCGTATACGCAGGCCAGGGCGCGAAACAACTAATGCGCAGACGCAGAGTACATCTACAGAAGAGCGCTACGGCCAGAGAAGACTAAAGCGCCTGCGCAATGGATCTGTCCTTGGGTTGAAGACGTGTACTCTTTTTGTCCTACTTCCGCGGTCAGGTTGGTGACGTCCACAGTTGCTCTAGCAACGAGATACTGTGGGAGGAAGAGGGGGACAGGTTTTACAAAGGACAGCGTAGCTACCCGAGGGTTCCGGCTTTCTTTGGCCCACCCGCGTCTTCAAAGATTAACTGTTTGGATCTGCTGTGAGGCAATGCCCGGCGCTCTCGGGGTTCAGTACCGACGCAGCCCTAGCTCTGTTAAGGGCAGATGCCTGTCCCAGATCGTTAGAGCAGCTTCTCCCGCAGGGAAACCACCGCTGCTAATCACTGTGCAGGCACCAGTTTAGACTTGGTTATGGGGGGAGGGAAGTGCGGAACGGACGGAGGGAGGGAGCTTGACCTCTACCTGGCCCTGAATTGGACTCGGGATCTGACCCCGGGAGCGCTACCGAATAAGCGCGGTAGAACGTAAGTCCACAGGTATTAATTCAGCAAACATTTATTGGGCGCCTCCTCGGGACGTTGTGCTAAATTGTAGGTACCGTCTGGGAAATCATACGGTCTTAAAAGGGCCAGTGTTGGGGCGGGGACTGAGAGAAAACAGTCGATTAACATGCATATAGTAAATGATCAAGTTTAGCAACCTTCTACTCAACAAGCTGGCATCTTGAACCCGGTGTAATATTCCAGGTATCAGCGCTGGAAGGCCCATAAGAGCATTGCCTGGTTCAAACCCTACCCCTCCAACTCATTTTGCAGAGGAAACTGAAGGTTTGTGGTTTTGTGTTTCAACAAATGGAATTACCTGCTTATATTTAGCGTTTTAACTTTTTTAAAAAAATAAGATCCACTTTAATTTCTGGCTTTCGCTGCCCTTTTAGTTTCACATTAATCTGACCTTCCAGCCTTACTTCTGTCATCTCTCAGTTGCAGGTCCCACGTAACCAGGTACTTTTTAAGCTTATTAACAACTTTGAGCTATCCTAGGTGCGCAATCAAAATTCCGAAAGCCGCATGTGAAGACAAGGGTCCTTCATTTTCACTTTTTATTTGTTAAACTGGAAACTACATCAGTGTCAACAAACGTACTGATTAGCAGTGGTGATTAAAACCTTGCTTAGGTTCTAGAAAGAAGAGAAATAATTTACGTCTTCAGAAAGCTTTACAATCTATTTAAAAAGAGATTCATTTTCACACCCATAGAGATTTGCGCTGCTATGTGAACTTAAGTTCAGCCTAAACTCTCTTACGTTGCTGAGAAGAAAAGGGGAGAAAAAGTGAATAACCAGGCTGGTTCCTATTTCAATATAATAAGGCAGGAAGATTTAGTTTTTCTCACAAGTTGAACCTTTCCCCCTGTTTCATCAGCAAGTAGGAGGGTAGCTTCCTCACCAGTATTCAACTTCAAACTTTAAAGTCTAGGCTGATGCTTTTTAATCATTCAGGAGTGGATTCCTCAGGGGGTTTCTGTTCCATCAGCCAGGCTCCTTCCAGCAGTTTCTCCCTTATGTTTTGTCTGCCTTTGATCCATGTCAACTATCATCATTAGCATCTCCACAGGAACTCCCAAAGGGGGAAAGCAGAAGAGATGAAAAATATCAAATTCACTTACTGAGTGCATCCTTTTCTGAGACCTGCAAAGTCAAACACCAATATAATAAACTAAAGCTTTTCTGGACTACTTAAAACAGCAAGAAAAGGTCTTGTTTTGGGTTGTTTATGATTCTATAATCACTGAAATATTTTTGACGGATCTGTCAATAGGAAATTGCTAATCCTAATTTATTTCAATAGTTTAAATCAGAATATATGTAAAAATTCACATCCAGAATAATGGATAAGAGTGCAGGTTCTAGGGTTAGTCATGCAGCCTCATTTTACTTTTCTATGAAATAGAAATAACAATACCAGGATTGCTGGAATGTTGTGTTAAAAAGAAAAGCACAGGCCCAAAATGGTGCCTTAGGCTGAGTCCCCAAAAAAGGGCTTAAAACATAATCTAATTGCAGTTTCAACTTCTCCCGGAAATGTAGTCTTAACCAATCAGTTAAGAATTTTTCAGTCAGCACCAGTGAGTCTTCCACATGGGCCCTCTCCATGCCCCTAAGGAAGATAAGACCTCTTGCTTTCCCCACTAAGGAAAAGTGGTCTAAACAATCCTTTCCTTTGGCTAATAACTTTCTTGCCCTACCCTCTTTCTATAAAAACCCTCCATTTTGTAAAACTCCTCAGAGTTCTCTATTTGCGAGATGAAATGCTGCCCAATTCATGAATCATTTAAAAAAAAAAAAAAAATACTAGGGACGCCTGGGTGGCTCAGTCAGTTAAGCGGCTGCCTTCAGCTCAGGTCATGATCCCAAGGTCCTGGGACTGAGTGCCGCATCGGGCTCCTTGCTCAGTGGGGAGCCTGCTTCTCCCTCTCCCTCTGCCTGCTGCTCCCTCTGCTTGTGCTCTCTCTGTCAATAAATAAATCTTTAAAAAAAAAAAAAACTAGGTCTTCAAATTTTATTTGGTTGAATTTTTGTAACAGTTTTGAGGATTAAATGAGACTTCAACATTAAGCACTTAACATAGTATTTGACACACAGTAAATGTTCTGTAAACATTTGCTCTTAACAATCATTAATACTGGTAATTAACTATGCTTCCTCTATATCTCTGACTAAAAGTTGGGCAAACCACAGAGCCCCAATATTTTGGACATGCAAGAGATAGCACTAAAAGACTGCAACTCAGATAGCTCTCAAGGGGCAAAACAAATTTAGAAATTAAAGGTGAAGTCAGAATAGACCTTAGGATTTTTATTACAAAAATACTGTTGGAGAGGAAAAATTTCCTTCTAACCATCTTAGTTTTATTGACCCTGTAAATTAGACTGAAAAAAGACAGATTAACAAGAGAAAACAACTTTATTAACATATGCTTCACATAGACACATGGGAGTACTCAGTTATGAGTAACTCAAAGGGGTGGTTAGAACTTGGGCTTATATCATGGTAAGAAACAAAATTCAACTGAGTACATTTTAAAGATCTTACTGGTTTTATTTAATAATTCATGAATCAAGCATATTCAGTCTAACAGAAAGGAGCTCCAAGAAGCTATACAAAATGAAAGACACTTATAGGCAGATGGGAGCAGGAACTAGGAAGTTATACTAGACAAAAAGCTGATTGGTGATGTCAAGGTCATTTTCCTTTAGAGGATGACAGGGATCTATCAGGTACATTACCTGACTAATGCTAATTAGGCAATTCCTGTTTGATTCCATTTCTAGGAAAGCCAAAACTGTAACGTTTGGTGATGTGGGGCCTAATATAAGTGACTCCATTTGGGGCCTGTTACCTTGTTTGTAACAACAGCATTTTACAAAAAAGGAATACACTTTTAGAGAAGTGACAAGACAAAGAAAAAGGACTTTGAGTTTCTAGGGCAGCAAATTGTGGGAAGGTAAAAATGTATGAGGGAATTAATAAAAATAAGGTTTAGTTAATAAAGTTTGTTAGGTAGATTCTTCTGGTGCCCTCTCTGGGTTGATAAGAATCTAGAGTTCTTCTGTTCTTCCCTTATAAGGGGGGGGGGCACATTTACAAAGTTATGTCCCACTTTTAGGCAAATAGGAGGAGGGCAGAGAGCTTTTCTTGTATCTGCTTCTTCTCAGTTGCCTTCAGCTCAAAATAATGCTTATGCTACAGTGGCATATTTTGGGGTGGCATGTTCTGCTATTCAACACTCAACATCATAAAACAATAAGAAAGTAGAGGGGCAAGAGGGTCCCCTTACAAGCAAAGGCCACAACTTTACAGTGTCTCTACAGTAAGAAATGAAACCCCCTTTCCTTGTATCTTTTAATGTAAGAAATGTGTATTTAGTCTTCATCCCTTTTCCTGGCACAGGGCCCCTAAAACCCTAGGAATTTCCTAAGTGATGATAAGAGCACTGGTGTTACAGGATTTCTTTTCCTTCAGTGCCCGCAGTTCTCAGTCAGGCTGCTTCAAAGAATGAAGAGGTAGACCAACAAAGAGTGGTGGGCAACAGAGCAAAGTTCACTGAACCATAGTAAAGTTTATTGGGCAATAGTGCAAAGCTCCCGAAGAGGAAGGGGACCTGAGAGGGTTGCCCCAGGTTTCTAAGTCTGAAGGGTTTTATGGGCTTGTTGACAGGTTATTTTAATCTGATTAACCATCCATGCACCTGTCACCCAATAAGGTTTTTGTCATCTATCTACCAGGTGGGAAAGGGTGGAGGGCTCCCTCCAGGGTGGTGTAAAATCCTTTTAAGGGTGGTCTCCTCTTGGTGGGGGGAGGGTGCCACTTGTCACTGCCTGCCTTTCTTCCAACCATCCTTCATTACTAGGAGCATTTTTTATTATAATATTTGGTTTTGTTCCCAGCTCCTGAAATAGCTCCAGAGCAATAAAGGTGAAAGGAGTGTCTTTTGTTATTCGTAACGAGCCCCTTCAACCACATTTGAATTTAAGTTATTAAAGTGACTTTTGGAAAGCCCTTAAGGGTAGGGACTGGTTGCCTGGGGAACCAACTCTGATTCCAGGCTAGGAACTGTAAGCCCCACCGCAAGAGGAGAGAGATGCTGGAGATTGAGTTCAATCACTAATGGGCAATTATTTAATCAATCATACCTATGTAATGAAGCTTCCATTAAAAAAAAAAAAGAAAGAAAGAAAACCTAACCAGAGGAGTTTGGAGAATTTATGGGTTGCTGAGCACATCCAGGTGCTGGGAGGGTGGTGCAACTGGGGAGGACATGGATGCTCTGTGCCCCTTCCCCCCCATACCTTGCCCTGTGCATCTCTTCCATATCGCTATGCTTAAGCTGTATCCTTTTATAACAAATCAGTGTTAAAAAAAATTCAACTGAGAATTTAAAATATATATATATATGTATATATATATATTTTTTTTTATTAAGTAAACTCTACGCCCGACGTGGGGCTTAAATTCATGACTCTGAGATCAAGAGTCGCACTCCACTGACTGAGCCAGTCAGGCACCCCTCAACTGAGTAAATTTAAAGATCTAGTTGACTTTATACAATAATTTTTGAATCAGGGAGCATCCCGTCTAGCAAATAGAAGTGAGCTCTAAGGAGTTGTACAAAAATGGAAGGTTTTTTAGGCAGGAGGAGAGTGGGACAGGAAACTAAAAGAGGATTATTTCAGGTAAGCTTACCTTCCCATAGGTGAAGTCCCAGGGTCTCAAGCAGATTACCTCACTAGTGCTAACCAGGAAGTTACAAAGGCAGCAAGTGCAATTAGGTTAGGTATTAAGTCTTGGTGGGGTTTTAGCAAAAGTGACTCCATTTTAGATCTTGTGTTTCTTTGTAACACCAGTAATATAGTAAACTATTTTTCTAGGTTCTGTGAGCCATTCTAGCAAATTACTGAACCTGAGGAGGGGGTCATGGGAACCTCCAATTTGTAGCCAGTTGGTAGAAGCACAGGTGAAAACCTGGACTTGATTTTCTCCTGTTAATTTCTCCTGTTAATTTGATTCTTTGTCCACCTAGAAGGCCAAAGGAAATTCTTCCTCCCTGACATAACCTTTGGGAGTCCCATAAAGAGAACCTTTCAGTCTTCCTCCCTAGCACCCAAAAATCTACCATATTGTCCTTTGCAAGGGCAGAACACCCTCCACGACACGGGACTGAACTCATCACCGCTTGAGCAACATCATCCAATAGAATTTTCTGTGATGATGTAAATGTCTCTGTGCTGTCCAGTATGGCAGCCACTAGACACATGTGGCTATTGAGCACTTCAAATATAGCCAGTTGTAACTAAGAAACTTGATTTTTACTAATTTAAATCAGTTTAAGAAAAAAAAAGGCCCAAAATGGCTTCACTTAGACCAAATTCCCAAACTCAAGCCTTAATACCTATTCTAATTGCAATTTCAACTTCTCCCAAAAATGTAGTCTTAATGGGTTAAGCAAGAATTTTTCCATCAGTGCCAGTGAGTCTGCCACATGGGCCCTCTCCTTCCCCCAAAAGAAGATAAGACCCCCTTGCTTTCCCCACTAAGGCAAAGTGGCCTGAACAGTTCTTTTGCTAATAGCTTTCTTGTTCACCCTCTTTCTATAAAACCTTCCATTTCATAAATCTCCTGGCATTCCCCTCTTTTTGCTAGATGAAATACTGCCTGATTCATGACTTGTTTAATAAAGGCAATTAGATCTTCAACATTTACTTGGTTAAATTTTGTTTTGTTTTGTTTTTTTCTTTTTTAAAGTGAAGTCTTTTTTTCTTCCCTCCATAGCTCAAGTCCTTCCTGTATTTTTCTTAACAGATATTGACTGAGGTTTTTACTGTGTTAAATAAAACTGTTGCAAACTGCCCTAAAGAATGATCTATGTAACACATTTCACCAAGTGTTCCATGGAAGTCAAGAACTTGAGAAACTTTAACCACTTAAAGCAATTCTACCACTTTTAGGAGATTGTCTTCTTTCTGGTCTCATTATTTTTTAATAGGGAGTCAAATTCTATGTTCTTTATTCCAGTTAAATTCATGCAATAGGGGCGCCTCGCCAGCTCAGCTGGAAAGAGCATATGACTCTTGATCTCGGAGTTGTGAGTTTGAGCCCCACATTGGGTGTAGAGATTACTTCATCACTGTTCTCCTTTCATGAGTGGAGTTTCCCAGCTGCTACTAGACATGTAGTGTTGTTTTTTTTTTTTTAAGATTTTATTTATTTATTTGACAGAGAGAGATACAGCAAGAGAGGGAACACAAGCAGGGGGAGTGGAAGAGGGAGAAGCAGGCTTCCCGCCGAGCAGGGAGCCTGATGCGGGGCTCGATCCCAGGACCTTGGGATCATGACCTGAGCCGAAGGCAGACGCTGAACGACTGAGCCACCCAGGCGCCCCAGACATGTAGTGTTTCAACAGGTGGGATGTTGAGGCAGATATGAAAATCCAGCTTGCTCCTCTCCTAACTCCTCCCTCTTCAGGATGATTCAGGCATCCCTCCTCCTTGGTCTTGTTGCAGGATTTTTTTCTCCCTCGGTGGGTGCCTGCGGTTCTGGGTCACACCACTTCGAAGAATAAAGTGGTAGACCAGACAGAGTGGTGGGCAGCAAAGCAAAGTTTATTGCGTGATAGCAGAGTGACAGTACAAAGCTCTGGAGGAGGGAGGGGACCCGAAGGGGTTGCCCTCTAGATGAGATGCTGCCTGATTCATGAATTGTTTAATAAAGGCAATTAGATCTTCAACATTTACTTGGTTAAATTTTGTTTTCTAACAAACCTAAGTAGCCACGTGTAATTAGTGGCTATCATGTTGGACAGAACTACTTTAGAACTATTCCATTCAGTTCCTATGTTTAAAGGTCACATCTTATTCAAAGTTCATTCAAAAGGCAGTGACACCCATTTGAAACTGAAGAATGATCTATTCCTGCCAGGTCTAACGTATCAGGTTATCAGCTCCACCTACTTATAGAATATTTAATGTGACTTACAGGTACAGGAAAGAGGGTTTGTCAAGATTAGTTTCCATCAATAAAAGCCATATTAATACTTTAATTACCCATAAAATCACACATAATGGCAGTAGAAGGAAAATATACTTTTGTACTTACACATAGTGTGTCTTGTCTTAAAGATAAGAAGAAAAAAGTACCTTAAATTTCTCCACAGAGGCCTGCCTAGAGCAGGCACTGAGAGTTTTCTCCACTCTAATTCTAGCAGATCTAGCCCAATCCTAAATTATCCCAGCTCTGGGGACACCTTAAGGGATCTATTAACTTTGGTTGTAAAAGGACTTTCCATACGTACACATTTCCTACTTCCAAGCAACCTCTCTTGTAAAGATGGTTTAGCACATAGAAACAAAATACACCACCTCCTGAGATGAGGTCTAGACAGATAGAACCAGTTCCAGCCAGGCCTCAAAAAATTCTACATCTTACAGGTTTTCAGTAAAGGGAGAGATTTTATTGCGCTATCTTGGAATGATGTAGCCCAGAATTTTCTATATGGTACAATTCAGAATACAGCTCCAAAGCCCTTGACACTTAGCATAGGAGTTTATAGGTCATTGTTTACACATCTGCCCCCTAGCTAGACCTTGTATCCATGCATTCATACAATAAGTAGACCCATGTATCTACTCTGAGCCACACCTACAACTCTTGAGTCACACCCTGTCGTAGATGCTGGCATCAGAGCAGAGAACAGAAGAGACAAGGCCCCTGTGAACCTTAAGATCTAGTGGAGGGAAACTGATCATAAATGAGTAAACAAAAAGGCACAATAATTTCAGATGGTGATAAGTGTTATGAAGAAAATAGAATAGAGTCGTATGATAGAGTGACTGGAGGTCTCTTTTAGACCCTGTGGTCAGGAGAGGCCTCAGAAGAGGGGAGGTTTGAGCTGGGCTCGGAATCTAAAGTTGCCAGCTCAGCAAAAGGACAAATAGCCTAGAGTAGCAGCAGATAGAAAGTCTATGTTTACCATTAGGGCAGGCTAATCCGTTTCCTTTTGATAATGGTATTCTTAGAGCCTAACATAATGCTTGGCTTTGAATAGGTATATAGTAATAATAATACATTTTAGCATAAATGTACTGTTTATTGGAATTATCTTGGTTAATCCTCACAACAAGACACAAACAAGTCAAGGGAAGAAAATTAAGAGACACTAAATAACTGACCCAGGGGCATGTAGTGGGTATGTGGCAAAACCACGATTACCCTTAAGCCAGACTTCTGACCCCAGAAACTATGCTTCTGATTAACCAATGAGTCTCACTGAGTTCCAGCTTCTTAAAAATACAGTTTTTAGCATCAAGCCAAACCAACTAAATTAGAATCTCAGAGGTTGGGGATTAGAAACCTGAATTTTTAACAAGCCGTCCAGATGATTTTTATGCACACTGAAGTTTAGAATCACTGTACTCTGTTGAAAGAATGAAATGAGACATACCCTCTATTTATACTCCACTACCCCACATCCTGCAAATTTGTAGGCCCCTAAACTCTATAAATGCCCATTCTCTTAAACTTTGAGCCCTTAAAATGATAATGAGATCAATTTAACACTGTGTTACAAAACAGAAGAAATTCAGAATCTAAGACCCGCAAGAGGGCTGACGAAAAACACTTTGACAAACCCCTCCCTACCAGGATTTTCCCACCCACCCTCTACCACAGTTTGGTTTTAACCTAACCAAGGGGATGACCAGAACCCCGACAACTCCAGGGACGTCATGACTTGTTTACCAGTTCAGGTAAGTTCTGGTGCCAGCCTCAAGATTTGGCTCCTCTGCTGAGCAAGCCTGAAGTATGCTCAGGACCTAAGAGATAAGCCAGCCACCCCACACCCCACTCCAGCAACCTAAAGGAGACCCTGCCTTATAGGTTAGTCCTTCAGTTGCCCCTCCTGAGGACAGTGGAGGCAGGGATCCTCCAAACAGGGATACCTGGGATTGAGCACATATTTCCTGGGAACTAGGTTGGGAAATTTCCAGAGCAGAAGAACTGCATCTTGAGAGATGTCGCTAAGGTTTAGGGTTGCCAGATAAAATATTGGATGCCCACTTATGTCCCAAATATTGCACGGGATATGCTTATTCTAAAAAAGTTTGTTGTTGGGGCACCTGGGTGGCTCAGTCGGTTAAGTGGCTGCTTTCGGCTCAGGTCATGATCCCAGGGTGCTGGGATCGAGCCCCACGTCGGGCTCCCTGCTCAGTGGAGAGTCTGCTTCTCCCTCTCCCTCTGCCTGCCTCTCTGCCTACTTGTGCTCTCTCTCTATCTCTCTGTCAAATAAATAAATAAAATCTTTAAAAAAAATAATAATAATAAAAATAAAAATAAAAAAGTTTGTTGTTTATCTGAAGTTTAGGCATCTTGTTTTTTATTTGCAAAACCTGACAATCTACTTGGGGTACAGGCCCCAGCCCCTTGAAAGAAACATTGAACCAGTAGTATCGTCTTCCACAAGCATCATAAGCATCACATTACAAGAAACACCAGGAGGAGGCTATCAGAGGGGAGGGAGCTATACGGGGAGGCCCAAAGAGTGTGTGTGACCGTGCAGGGGTAGTTCTGTCACTTTTTAACTATGACAGAATGGAGGGCTGAAGGAGGTTCTGTGAGAGACCCGGTTCTTTCAGAACTGCCCGTCTCCCTCACTGTCCCCCAAACGTGTGAGCAGGATTACCATCCTATTCGGTGAGCCCCCAGAGTTCCCTGGGTCGGCAGGCAGATCCGGGCTGGACCACCAGCGGGGTTCAGAGCCCGCCTCCGCCCCGAAGCCCTGGCCACGCCCCACTTTGTTATCCGACCCTTCTCTGGGTCAGCTGGTGCTGGCGTCAGGCGGAGGGATGGGCTGGTTCAGCTCGACCCGGCAGGGCTTGTTTACTATGGCTGATGATCTGGAGCAACAGTGAGTTAATCCTGTGTCTTTCTCTTTCTCTCTCTTTTTCTGGGCCATGATCCCGGGACTGTCGGTGACCGAGGGACAGTTGTAGACACCTTCCCGCCTTTCCTTTTTCAGGTCGGCTTCGTGGGAGGGCCGGGGGTTGCGTTTGCTTGCTTTGCTTGCTTTGCTTTTGCCCAGAAGAGGAGGCAGCAGAGCTCGGGGAGCGATGGTAGATAAGCTTGCCTACTGCCGAGTGACTCTTGACTTGTCACCGTGGTCCTCGCGATCGCTCCTCGCTCCTCTGGTCGCCGTACAGAGAGGTTAGACTTAGTGGTGATGGCCCAGATCCCCCGAGGAAGTTCGTGGAATGCGGGCGCGGGGGTAGCAGTCAGCAGTCAGGTCTGCTCGTCGAGATTTCCCCAGGACGGCGGGGGGGGGGGGGGGGGGGGGGGGGAACGGCCTCTCCTAGCCAGGCAGGGAGAGGGCATGGGAAGAAAAGAGAGAGGGCTCCGGCACTGGAATTGTCTGGAGTAATGGGCTCGCAAGTTTCTTTAGCTCTAGACACTTAGCCAGCCGCTTGGGATCCTAGTTGCTCACGTTTTTAATCAGCACAAGATCCTTAATGCTGTGGTTTCAGAATTACAGTTTTTGGGATTTGTTACCACTGTCTCAGGGGCATCAGGTTTGGGATGCCACCTGTAGGTGGTGTGACTAGCAGTTCGCAGTCTGATAGAAGCAAGGAAAAGTTGCTTCCAGAAGAATGACTCAGCTACCAGCCAAGCCTTGGTTTCACCAGAACAGGGCCTTTCCTGGATCCTGTGTTCCTGCCCTTCAGAGCTGCAGAACTGGCAGCTTGCAACACTAACTTTATGACCGTAAAACTTCCTGGGGTTGAAGGAACTGCTCAGGAAGAGTTTTGCTTTCTAAAGATGACCTTCCCAAAAGGAAATTTTCAATGGCTACAATGACTTAGGGAAACACAGATTAGAGCTGGTAGAGATGCAGGTACTTCAGCTCCTTTTTACAGATGAAGAAGCCAGCACCCATAAAAGTTAGAGGAGATTGCCCAAATCACAGAAGTCCACAACAGGCTTCTGACCCAACGCAGAACCCCTTCTGCCTCACCCTCCACCAGGATAAAAGCCCTCTAGAGGGAAGAGACCACTTTGGCCAGCCTAAGTTCATGGCTGAGTGGCTTCTCTGCCTCTTGCCTCAATTTGCCACCCTAGCCCTCACCTCCCCAGTAGTATTGAGTAGATACAGTGTGCCAGCGACTATTTCCAGTGCTTTAGCTGTAACGTTTTCGGTGAAGAGAGGCAAAGTAAAACTCCTCCCTGAAGAATATCTGCTGAGCAGCCCATGGTGCTATTGGCATCGGACATTTCTCCTAAGTGCTGCTGTGGGCAAGTACAAGGCAAGGTGGGGTCCACATGTCGTGGTCTGACTTGTCACAGTCTCTGATGTAGAGAGAAAGTTTGTCTCTTAAGACTGGCAAAATTCTACAGTCTTGGTGCCCATGCTTCAAGCCTACAGTTAGGAATTCCAGTAGAGTTATTAAAAGGCTTGAGAGTCTCCATAGAATTGGATTATGACTGACAACTCTCATCTGGCTGAAGTCACTGATACACCACTCTCAGCTGCAACCTCAGGATTTCTTGCAGTCATTGAAGAGTTGAATGAATGTAGGCAGCTTATGCCTTAGCTGGGGAAAAGAACATTTGTTGGGAGTTTATCTTATGCTAGGCATTTTTCTGTGTGAGTTAGGGACATAAACTCATTTAATCTTTATACAAACCCTATGAAGTAGATACTGTTATTATCTTTTTCTTAAAGTTGAGGAAATTGACACAGAGAGGCTAAATAATGTGCCCCGAGTCACATTGCTGGTAAGTGGCAGTGTCAGGATTAGAACTCTGGCCTTCTGATTTATTTCGCACTTCCTTTCAGAAAACAGCGTGAAAGTGCGGTTATACCTGGGGAGTTTGAAAAGCTGAGGCTGGGGACACCTGGCTAGCTCAGTCGGTAGAGCATGTGATTCTTTTTTTTTT
The DNA here is from genome assembly GCF_004348235.1 of Phoca vitulina. Taxonomy (NCBI): domain Eukaryota; kingdom Metazoa; phylum Chordata; class Mammalia; order Carnivora; family Phocidae; genus Phoca; species Phoca vitulina. The sequence goes on from NW_022589710.1 coordinate 571,418, forward strand.
CAAGATTTTATTTATTTGTTTGAGAGAGAGAGCATGAGCAGGAGGGAGAGGCAGAGAGAGAGGGAGAAGCAGACTCCCTGATGAGCAGGGAGCCCAACTGGGACTCAATCCCAGGACCCTGGGATCATGACCTGAGCCCATGGCAGATGCTTAACCAACTGAGCTACCCAGGCGCCTGGGCATGTGACTTTTGATCACAGGGTTGTGAGTTGGAGCCCCATGCTGGGTGTAGATATTACCTAAAAATAAGTAAATCAATAAATAAACTTTTGAAATAATTCTCCTTCAAAAAAGAAAAAAAGAAAAAGCTGAGGCTGGAACTTCCAGAGGAAGGGTACAGAGAAACCTGGATTTGAGATGTGGGCTCTAGCTCTGCTTCTTTTTCTAACTAGCCACATGACCTCCTTGGGCATCAGTTTTCTCATCTGTGAAATAAAGAGGCTGGACTAGATGATTCCTAAGGAACCATCCTAATCTATAAAATCCTGTGCTTCAAATGATGTATCGGGATGTCCAGTGTGTGGCAGGAGGGATCAGTAGTGGTTCTCCTCATTCCCCCCACAGAATGCCTCTGCCTGACTATGCTGATGCTCACAGACCCTTCATGTAGCTGGTGGTATCCATCCTGTAATCCCCTTCATTCAGGCAGAGTTCAAGAAAAGAGAAATATCAAAAAAAAAAAGAGAGAGAAATATCATATACGATGGAAAAAGAATAATAAACTCATTTCAGCATCTAATTTGTCCCAGGCACCTTTTGGGGTGCCTTACATATCTAGATGCTCGAAGCCCGGTTACTTATCAAGCCACAGCCATTCTGCCTGTAAATGATGATAGTGTGATGCAGAACCAGAGGGTCTCTCCCCCCACCCCCCCAGAACTGGTGCTTTCAACCTCTACCCTGTAACCTTAGATTTTCTTGGTAATAAAGGAGACAGCAGGATGGGTTATCCTCATTTTACTGCATGCCATTGGAGGTGAGGACATATGTGAGCTTTGTACACATTTTTTTTTTAAAGATTTTATTTATTTATTTATTTATTAAAGAGCGAGAGCGAGAGAGAGAGAGAGAGAGAGAGAAACAGCATGAGGGGAGAGGGTCAGAGGGAGAAGCAGGCTTCCCGCTGAGCTGGCAGCCCGATGCGGGGCTCGATGCGGGGCTCGATCCCAGGACTCTGGGATCATGACCTGAGCCGAAGGCAGACCCTTAACCAACTGAGCCACCCAGGCGCCCTGTACAGATTTTGTAATCTGGAAAACAAGGCCAGAGGCAGCCTGGCAAGGCAATCCCAACAGGACTCGAACCCAGGTCTCCTGTCTCCTGCTCCCTTGCTGTCCCATCTCATTGTTCCAGGCTGGACTGATTGATTGCCTGAGAGCCCAGCTGGGCACTGACCCCGCTCTGTACTTCCAGGGGCTTTGAAGAGGGCACACACAAATCCAAAGGCCCTGCCAGGAGGGCAGGTGGCATGGGAATTTGTCCTACCCTAAAGGAACATACAGTCCTGGGCATGGCAAAAGAGAAAGATAACTGAAACATTAGTTAATAGTTGGCTTTTTTTCCCCTTGTGATCTTGGAACATTATGATAACCAGTAACAAAGGGGAGTTATAAAGCCCAAATGAGATAATACATGTGAAAGAGCTTTGCAAACTGTAAAGTGGGATTCACTTGGTGCCCTGAATATCTCTTGAAACAAAGGGCATGTTGTTAATAGCCATTTGCTGGGGAAGAGTAACAGTCTATCAGGCAGCGGGGAATTGCTGACTGCCATAGTGGCAGGTCTCCTGAGCCTGGGAAACACCCTGATAACTCCTGTAACTGTCAGCAAAGCTGGGAGCATCAATGTTGCCAATGGGTGTCACTGTGTTTCTTTGTCCCAGGCCACAAGGCTGGCTGAGCAGCTGGCTGCCTGCTTGGCGCCCCACTTCCATGTCTCAGCTGAAGAATGTGGAAGCCAGGATCCTTCAGTGTAAGTAGAAGGGATAGCTGATCCCACCTCCATCAGGAGGCCCAAAGAGGATATAGGATCTCCCCAGAGCCTGCTACACTGAGCCCACCAATTCCTGATCAGCAGTGCTTGGGGTGGAAAGAAAGGATGTCAGTGATTTGGGAGAAGAGATTTGCACGGAGGGCACCATATTGTACGATAGTGGTTTCTTGACAGCTCCCGCCCTATCCATCATGCTAGTTCCTGACACATCCCCACAATTTCACTTCAAACCCGGTACCAACTATCAACACACAACACACACACACACACACACACACACACACACACACATATCTACACATTCTCTCTCCCTCCTTCCTTCTCCATCATTCCTCCTTTCTTCCTTCTCTCCCTCTCTCTTCTTCCAAACACATAAGCACTTCTCAGATTTACCACCTTCCTACCCTAGGCCCAGCAGCTGTCCTATATTCTCTAATATGGCTATGCATATATTCTATCCAGTTAGGCCCACCACTTACCCGGTTACTACAGTAGTTTGGGATTCCCACAGACCAGCTTTCTTGGGTAGTATTATGTTGGGGCAGGGCATCCTATGATTGGCAGCAGCCGCAGGCTCAAACCAGACCCTTGGGCCGGGTCTGCCCCCGTCTCCCTTACAGTCCTCCCCGTCCTGCACCCACTGCCCCAGCCTTGGACCCCCTGTCTTCCTATGGGCCTGTGTACGCGCAGCTGCAGAACAGCCATAGCTTCCAAGCCTCCTCCCGGGATCCAGGCAACTTCCCCCCCCAGCCGCTCTGTCACGTGACTGTTAGGCCAGCAGAGCGAGCACTGCCTACTGTCTGTCTCCAAGAGGAATAAGCCTGTGGCTCAGCCCCTAGCCATCACCCCCTCTACCTGGGTCAGCTCCAGTCAGAAGCTACCCCCCCAGACACCCCCAGGGAGGATGCGTCTGTCCCTCTGCCGAGCCCCAAGCACACACGGTACAAGAGCAATGGATGCAGGAACTCTGTGAGGCCAATGGGGTCACTGCCACGCTGGGCCCAAAGGGAGCCGGACACACAATCTGGAGGAGTGAGGTGGCCCCTCTAATGACCTAGAGACTAGATGGCCTACAGATCGTGCTTGGAGTTGATCTCTTAGGGCATGTGGTCAGAGGGTTGTGAAAGGAAGGAGGTGAGGACAATCGGGACGGGTTTGGCAATGGAGAGAGGAAGCTGAAGGACACATGACAGTGCTGTCAGAAAACAGTCTTCTTGCTCTGCCCTGCGTTCCCCTCTCCGCAGGCCTCCAGAACAAGTTCCTGGCCCGATATGTGTCCCTCCCAAACCAGAACAAGATCTGGACGGTCACCGTGAGCCCGGAGCTGAGGGATCGTACCCCCCTGGTGATGGTGCACGGCTTCGGGGGTGGCGTGGGCCTCTGGATCCTCAACATGGATTCACTGAGTGCCCGTCGCACTCTGCACACCTTTGATCTGCTTGGCTTTGGGCGAAGCTCGAGGCCAACGTTCCCCAGGGACCCTGAGGGGGCCGAGGACGAGTTTGTGACATCCATAGAGACATGGCGGGAGACCATGGGGATCCCCAGTATGATCCTCCTGGGGCATAGTTTGGGAGGATTCCTGGCCACCTCTTACTCTATCAAGTACCCTGAAAGGTAAGGAGGAGTCACCCCTCTTGCTCATGACCTAATTCCTTGTCCCACCGGGAACCTTACAATATTAGTTCCCGATGGTTCTCTTCTTCCTGGGCAAGTTAAGGGCTATGGTTCTTCCAAGCACATACAACTTGTCTTTTCCTTTTTCCTCCTTTAGAGTTAAACACCTCATCCTGGTGGACCCATGGGGCTTTCCTCTTCGACCAACTGACCCCAGTGAGATCCGTGCACCCCCAACCTGGTTCAAGGCCGTGGTGTCTGTCCTAGGGCGTTCCAATCCACTGGCTGTTCTTCGAGTAGCTGGGCCCTGGGGTGAGTAGCCTGCAGATAAAGAAACTATCTCCTTAAACCAAGGCTCTCCCATTCTAGAAGCCCCACTATGTCTAGACTCCCACTATGCCCGCTTGTCCACGAGAAGTGGGAATAGACCTAACATTGTTATTTAAAGCTTTTAATCTGGACCAGATCTCTTTGTCTACAGTTTCAGAAGGTTCTTTTTTTCCTTCATCCACACGCAGAAAGCTTTCCTATGCAGGGGAGAGATGGAGCAGAACTACCATTCTGTGCCTTGGCTAGACCCCCAGAGAGAGAAAAAGGGGCCATGAAGTGACTCTTCCTCTGCTGAGGTCTTATCAATCACCTGTTGGTGATTCAGCATGGCACCCACCATCAGATCCTGTCTCTGCAGCTCATCCAGCACCTGTGGGAGCCAGAGCCTCCAACATAACCCACAGTAGCAGGCAAACCCCTCTAAACCATGCCCTACTCCAGTTAGGTATTGTATCTTCACCACTTAGGAGCTGTCAGCAAATTCTGTGGGTGAGGGGAAAGAAGGAAGGTGGGGGGAACCAGCCAGAGTAAATAAAATTAGTAGGTCTCGGCCTTCTGACCCCGTACTGCCAGCACTCTTCCTTTCTGGGTGCCTTTTCTGGCGGGTGCTTTTTAATCTGATGAAGTGAAAAGCAGATTCCCTCTATAGAAAAGACTGGTGACCTCCTATCCTGTAATGATGGCTTATGTATACATAGTGATGTTCAGTAGCCAATTATTGCAAGTTAGTAACCGATGGCTGAATAAGAGTTGTCTCTCGAGGCCCTTCAAGAGAAACAGAATGACTGGATAGAAGAGGAAAAATGAGGATTTGAGTAGAAGATAGGAGTTTGGGAAGAAAGGAAGTTTATCAAGACACACAGGTGTCCAAGCAGAATAAATGATCAGAGAGCTGACCTTCTTAGAGTTCCCAGCACTGTGGACTCCAGCCAACCTTCTAGTCCTTTTCCAGGGAGAAGCCCTGCTCTAACCGCTCTCCCCTTCTCTGGACTTGCATCTGGCCCGATCTGCACATGGACCTCAAGGCCAGCATGGTTGAGCAGCTGCCTGGCAGCCATGGAGGAGGGCCAGGGCCCAGGGGATCCCAGCTGTGCCCCCCTCTCACGCCTTGATCCTTACACACAGAGAGACCAGGAGAGAGATCAGAAGTTGACCATTAGGCCCAATTTCTAGTCTGTTGTGGGTGCCCTCCTGCTTGTGTGTGTGCTGTGAAGGAAGGTGAAGGGAACAGATTGCTCTCAAACAGCGGCCCAAAGTCTGAGATGCCAGAGTTAAGTTCACCTCTCCGCTTGTAGCCCGTTACAGGCCTGAACTTGAGAGGACTCTTGGCAGGTAGTCGAGCTTCATCGGTTACCTTGAGAAGATTAACAGGCCCTAAGGGACTCAGGGTGCCTGGCTGACTCAGTCGGTAGAGCATGCAACTCTTTTTTTTTTTTAAGATTTTATTTATTTATTTGAGAGAGAGAGAGAGAGAGCACAAGCAGGGGGGAGGGGCAGAGGGAGAAGCAGACTCCCTGCTAAGCAGGGAGCCTGATGCGGTGGCTCGATCACAGGACTCCAGGATCGTGACCTGAACCAAAGGCAGCCGCTTGACCGACTGTGCCACCCAGGCACCCTGAGCATGCAACTCTTGATCTCAAGGTTGTGAGTTCGAACCCCACATCAGGTATAGCGATTACTTTAAAAAAAAAAAAAAGGGCCAAAGGGGTCTAAGGGTCTCAGGGAGAAAGAACAGAGTTGAGACTGTTAAAAAAAAAAAAAAGCATCTCGGCCATGAATTTTTTTTTTTTAAAGATTGTATTTATTTATTTATTTATTTGAGATATATATATATATTGAGAAAGTACTTGCAAGCGGGGGTGGTGGGGGGGACACACAAGCACTCCTACTGAGCACAGAGCCCAACACGGGGCCAATCCCACAACCCCGAGATCAGGACTTGAGCTGAAATCTAGAGTCAAAAATCAGACGCCCAGCTGACTGAGCCACCCAGGCACCCCTCAGCCAGGGACTCTTACAGGGCTTGAGATCCTTGGAGGAAGAGCTTGGGACTTGACTGAGCTGAAACTAAGTTGGTTCCATTGGACTGTCCATGTTCTTTGGTAACCGGCTGACTCTCACTTGCAGTCATCTGGGGCTTCCCCGACAGCTCACCCACTCTGTCTGCCACTATAAAGTTAGATGTACAGAGCACACAGACCCCTAGAGAAATAACATTTGGTTTAAGTTGTTCAAACATGCACCTGCAGGAGGGGTCTTCCTGCACACCACCACCACCACCCCTGCCCCCCCAGACTGGCCACTCCTGTGTTTTTCTCTCCCCTCCCAGGGCCTGGCCTGGTTCAGCGATTCCGGCCGGACTTCAAGCGCAAGTTTGCAGACTTTTTTGAGGATGATACTATATCTGAGTATATCTACCACTGCAATGCACAGAATCCCAGGTGAGGGCGGCTCCCCGAGCCAGCTTGGAGTGGACGGGTTTGGAGATGAAACTCCAGCTGCTGGAAACACTCCAGAACTGTCCCAGGACCATTCTCTGCTGTATTTCTTCTTGCACAAAGCTCTCATTCACGGGGACTAGCAGGCTCGATTATTTCCAGAGACCTCCCCAGGGAGAGGCACAAAGGGATGGAGAAGATAATAGATTGCTTAAACATGCTGCCCATCTCTAGAGGAAGACTCTTAACTCTTCCCTGGAGATAGGCAGTTAGCCTGGCAGATAGGAGTCTGGAAAACATTTTAAAAGTCAGGAAAAAAAAAAGGCTTCTCCATCCCAGCCTGAAGTTCCCCAAATTTCCTTGCTATTTCCAATCTGGGATATTATGTGACATTGCTTCGGAGAACCTCTTTGCACATCTTCCTTTACACACACACACACATACACACACACACACGACTATATCTGGAATACCTTCCTACAAATAGAACTGCAGGTGGAAAGAGTATGCATTTTCAAATTTCATTTTGTGCACCTTGAAATACTTACTGTTGGGACAGGAATTCCTTCCACACACTTTTGGACATTTTGGGGTGTCCCCCGAATCTTGAGAAGTTTCTGTCTCTGACTGTTCACACAGCAGGCCCCACAAACCTGCTGATCTGCAGTCTTGGCAGCTGAGAGTCAGGGAGCTAATCTTCCCCTCAGGCAGCGCCCTGTGAGCGGCTGATAGGGGAGGCTGTGTTGGGGGTGTGCTGGTGGCATGCTCTGTGGAAGCCTCACCCAGCCTGCCGTGAGGCATCTGGGGGAAGTCAAGGTCACTGGAGCAGCAACACTGCCGCACCCATTCCAGGCCTGTCCGGGTCGCCCGTGGTGAGCCCAAAGCTGTGAAGACAGTGGGGGGTTGCATTCCAGCAGTGCTGTCTGAGCACCAGCCTCAAACCCAGCCGGCTCTGCGGCCGCGTGGGAACCGTCTCTCCGGCATTCCGCATGAGCTCAGCTAATTGAAGGGCCCCACTTCAGCAGCCGTATTGAGACTCAGCTCAGCAGTCAAATCAGGTAGCCCCCTGCTTCCTGCTCTCGACCCCTCTCTCAGCCCCCACTGGGCTCGGTGCCAGTCTCATACCCACTGGAGGCCCAACCCCAGCTTTCTGCTCAGAACTTTCCCCAGTCCCAGACCTAGTTGTGCGGAATGAATGGCCTCCCGATCTCAGCCTCAGAATGTATAATTGTGCAACTCCTTCGTGTCCCGGGGGAAGCAGAGATGACACCAGTGATCATCAGCCCTCTCCCCACAACGCCATCACTCAATTTTATAACCGCCCGAGTGTTTCTGAGTTGTAACCCTGACACGCTCACGGTAACTCTTACCCATCCCTTGGAAAACATGAAATCTGGCCAGGGAAAAATATTTGGGGGTTACCTACTTTGCTTCACCTCATCTTAGGGGCCTTGGACATATTTTCATTTTCCTCCGTGAAAGAATAAAGAAGATATAATTCTCCAGCTTATAGATAAAAAAATTGAAGTGTATTCTGGTTACATGGCTTGCTAAGAAAGCAGGCAGGATTTGAATTCACATCTCTCTGACTCCGGAGCCCATACTTTTCCACCATGCTGCTATGCCTTAGGGAAGAACTCTGTTTCTGGTGGCCTGTGCAGAACTCAGGCTTGCCTTCATCCCAGGGGTACAATATCCAAACAGGCTGGGCCTGGTAGACAGCAGTCTCCCAAACCTCCCCACCTCCTGCCTCCCGCAAAAGCTGCGGAGCAGCCCAGAAGGCCGGCTTTCGTCCCAGCCTTGCAGACCCCTCACACTACTTCTCAGTCAGCTCTACCTAAGGAAATGGCCAGGGAGCAAAGTAGATTAGATGGGCCTTAGTAGATCGGATGGGCCTCAGGTGGTACAGCTCCCCCTGGGTCCTCACATGACCGGTGTTTCATTCCAGAGTCTCGTCAGGAAGCCCTTGGCACTGCTCTCGTATTTGCTCTTCACATGAGCCCCTCTCGCCTCTCCTCCACCCTCAGCAACTAAGCCCCCTCGTCTGTTCACCACCCTTCCATAATTGTTGAGAAATCTGAGGTTAAATAATATGATCAGCGATGTATTTATTAAAAGATTTATTTATTTTAGAGAGAGAGAGAGCATGAGTGGCAAGGGCAGAGGGAGAGGGAAAGGATCTCAAGCAGTCTCCCCACTGAGCATGGAGCCCAATGAAGGGCTCGAGCCCAGGACCCTGAAATCACGACCTGAGCCAAAACCAAGAGTCGGATGCCCAACTGACTGAGCCAGCCAGGCGCCCCTTTATTTATTTATTTATTTATTTATTTATTTATTTAAAGATTTTCTTTATTTATTTGACAGAGAGAGACACAGCGAGAGCAGGAACACAAGCAGGGGGAGTGGGAGAGGGAGAAGCAGGCTTCACGCCAAGCAGGGAGCCCGATGTGGGGCTCGATCCCAGGACCCTTGGGATCATGACCTGAGCCGAGGGCAGACGCTTAATGGCTGAGCCACCCAGGCGCCCCCTATTTATTTATATTTACTAATCGGCTACATAATGCCTACGTCCCCAAAGTGTGAGAGCGTTGTGAGCACCAGCAGGGCCGGCACCACCTCTGTCTGAGCCGGATGTCTCCACACTCGGCCCGGGGCACGACATGTGAGTATCTGTTGAGTAAATGTTAACCCATTGCATCTTTGGACAATTGTCAGCGTCAGGTGTTTTCCCAGGTGTGTCCCCAGCTGTCTCCTGTGCTGGGAGGCCTCCGCAGCTTCGGACCTGCCTCCTCCTCTTCCCAGTATTTCATGAGCCGGGTGCGGGGTCCTGAGAGGAATGCACAGGTGACAGGTACCACCGCAGCCTCTGAAGAGCCCAGCACATTGGCACCGGATGCTGCGGGGTTTAGTCCGTGTGCGGCCTCACCATGTTTTGCTCCTTCAGTGGGGAGACGGCCTTCAAAGCCATGATGGAGTCCTTCGGCTGGGCGCGGCGCCCCATGCTGGAGCGGATTCACTTGATTCGCAAAGATGTGCCCATCACCATGATCTACGGGGCCAACACCTGGATAGATACCAGCACAGGAAAGAAAGTAAAGATGCAGCGGCCGGATTCCTACGTCCGAGACATGGTATGTTTGTTGGCCAGCCAAGGAGCAGGACTGAGGTAGAAGTGTGTGGTGAATGCCAGCACGCGGCAAGGACCTCTGGGCATAGGGGAGCCTCGGGGTGGAGAAGGGTGAGCCAAGAGTCAGGTGGAAAGAGGAGCGGGCGGATTCCGATCGTGCAGTGGATTTGAAAGGGTTGACTCTGTGATACTGTAATTAGGGGGTTCTCCTTTCCTCCTCTCTCCACAGGAGATTGAGGGTGCTTCGCACCACGTCTATGCAGACCAGCCACACATCTTCAATTCTGTGGTGGAGGAGATCTGTGACTCAGTTGACTGAGCTGCTGTCCCTAGAGGAAGAGGAGAAAGCCAGAGAGTCGCTCTCACCTCCCTCTCCGCTTACTTGCCCCTGTGTCCTTTCCTCACCAACTAACATGTGCCAGCCAGGCAGTCTTGGGCTGTCCCCAGGGCAGGACCACAGTGAAAAAGAGCACTCCTGAGCCCACGCAAAGGGTTGGAGGCCGAAGCCGCACTTGAGCACCCCACCCCGGGGAAGAACATAAAGGGTTGCATAGTGCCACCCATTCTCTCCATGCCAAGTGTTACCCAGATGGTGGTTGTGAAGGGATCACACTGAGCCACGTTCCCTCCCTGTGCCAAAGGGAGGGCGGCCTCTGCCCCTGGACAAAGGAGAGGCTCCCGGCAGCCTTTCCCAGTTCTGGAGTGTTTGTGGGGGTAGGTTCCAAGCAAAAGCATCCTCCTCCATCACCCCCTAGCCTCCATTCCATGCCAGTTTTGTCCAGAGTCTGGTTGGGAGCTAACTACCAACTAACTACTGACTTCTTAACTACCAAGAGCAGGTCGCGGAGCGCCCTTGACCTGTGGAGTCCCTCCCACGACCTAAGAAGTCCAATCCAAAGCCCTCATTAACGGATGAGGAACAGGCCAGGGCAGGACAGGGCTGGCCCATGGTGATATAGCTCTGCTCCAGGAGAGCTAAGGCTAGAATCCAAGTCTGCTGACACCCAGTACTCACTGCAGACTCCATTTTGCTAAAGTTCAAGGGAGGCACCATTGCCATGAGGCTGGTCCTGATTACTGGCCGAGGGTAAGCCCCCATCCCTGTCCCACATTCCAGCCCCACTGTGCAGGGGTGCTGTTGTCCGGCCCTGTATCTCAGCCCTGGCTGCCTAAGCTGGGGACACTCAAGTGCTTCCTTCCCTGCCCCCTCATCCTCCCAATTGGGAGGCCTCTTGGCCTCCCTCTGTGCCTTGGGCCCTGAAGCCCCACCTGTAGGGTAGAGCAAAGGTGGCCCCTGCTGGAGAGATACAGGAAAGGCCCTTCAACCCCAGGGCTGTGTCTGGATTCCCTGTTTCCACTAGCATCCACGGGGTTTTTCTACCCTGCCCATGGTCTGATGGAGAGCCTCAAGCCAGCAGTTCCCTGTCCTCATGAGCCACAGGATGGTTCTCACTGCCTGGCCCTCTATCCCTGCCATCTGTGCCGTGGTCTTCAGCTCCTCCCACCCCCGACCTACCTGTCACTGTCTCCTGGGGGCTGGTCCACGTGCTGCTCTGAGGTTCTGGGCAGAGGGCTGGGCCTGGCCCCAGAACCAGGGCAGCTCCTGTCTGCTCCTTGAGTTTTGTAAAGCCAACCCTTTCACCAGAATAGTATTAACTCCTGGTGCTTTGTACTACTGGTCCAGCTGCCTTGGGCTCCTTTTCTATATTAATAAAGAAATGAGTAAAAACTGCTGGCAATGATGTTTGGTGTTGCTCTGACAAGAGTACTGGGTGGTGCCTGAGTCGGAGAAGGGGGGCCAGAGAGGGACCTGCTTCCACGCCACCCCTCTCCTGTTTAGCCTAGCGTTTGCCCGGTCAGCACAGGCTGTGTCAGCCAAGCCCCAGGTCACAGGAGGAGAATTAGGGAGAACTGGGTGCTCCCCACTGCCCATTAAATTGCCCCATCCTCCAAAGTTCACTCCACATGGGCCTGCATCTGGACTGTTCCTACAGCCTGTTCTACTTCCTTCTCCTCCTCTAGATCTCAGCTCAGATATTCCTTATGCAGGGAGGCCCCCCGCTGACCTCCCACACTAGACTTGGACTCCCCCTTCTGTGTTTCCCTGGTGTACCCAACTCCTTCCTTGTAAGACTGATGAACTTGTCACTTGTTCAGTGTCTGCCTTTCTTCCTAGACCAGAAGCTACTTAAGGACCAGGAGCACCTCTGGGCACCTGGTGAATGTTCAATACATGTTTGTTTTGATTGAGCCCAGAGAAGTGAGGTGTGCCAAGTGCTCAGAAATGTGCTCAAGTCATTACCAACAGTGCCTGTCGTGTGCTGGCTGACTCCAGGCCAGCTCGGAATTCCTCGGCTCCCAACAGCATGTCATCCTACTCTTGTCATGAGGAATGAAGGAATGGGGAAATGAATGGATGAATGGAACTCCTAGGTGTAATTACACATTCCATGACGTGGTGTCTTTGTGACTGAAGATTGCTTGATGCCGTGTGGAGGAGAGGGCAGGTGTTTCGAGCTCACCGTATGCCAAGCACGAGGGCTGCAACAGTGAAGAAGCCTGGTGCCTGCCTTCATGGGACTTCACACTCATCTTGGAGAGACACACACTTAATTACGTGAATCAGTATAAAATTGCAACTGAAAAGGGCCGCACTGTGAGGGTGGGAAGACCTGAGAAGGTGAGGACCCCTGCTGAGCCTGAAGGAAGGGCAGTAGAGGGGGAAGGAGCTTCTATGGAGAGAGCAGAGGCCTGTGAGCAGGGATGATGCTTGAGATGAGGCTGGGGTGGTGGCAAGGGATCCAGGTCCTCCAGCCTCCAGAAGAATGTTGTGCTCACCCTAAAAGCAATGGAAAGAAAGACCTGGAGTGAGGGTCAGGGTGGAGTGGGGAGGGTGACAGAATCTAATTTGTGACTTGAACCGGCCACCCTCGCTGCTCTATGGAACAGATTGGAGGGGGACGGTCCCTGCAGGGGAACTTGAGGCTACTGCAGCGGTCCAAGCCAGAGAGGCTGGTAGCTTGCACATGGCCAGTGGCTAGCAGACGCACAGAGGAGAAAGCTGCAAGAAACACTTCGGAGACAAAATCAAAAGGACTTGAGGAGAACACTGATGCTATTGAGCAAGTGAGGCGGTAGTCACCAAACCTGCTCAACACAACCTGCACTACGTTTTTTTGTGTTTTTTTTGGTATAGATTCCTGGGCTGTATTCCCCAGAGTTTGACTCGGTGTATCTGGATGGAGTCTAATCATGACATCTGCATTTAAACACGTTCCCTGGGAGATTCTGATGCCTCCTGTCTGCAGGCACTGATCTAAGGGAACCTGTGTCTCTGACACTTGGCCCAGAAGGCCCTATGTGGAGAAGGACGGCCTATGGCCCTGGAAATTCCATTTTTCTGCTCACTCCAGAACCACTTCTCTTTGGGAAGCTGCATAACATGCTGATCTAATTTTCTCAAACCCAACACAATGCAGACACATTCCTCAGGACCACATGCAAGAAGAGTCTGAGGAAGGGCCCCCAGAGTACCCTGTTTACACTCCCAGGCCCACACACATGGATGCATGTGTGTGCACACACACACACCCCACACACATTCCATCTGACTGGGTCATTCCTAACATTCTCAGGGCTGGGACTAAGAAATCACTATGAATATCCCACTAGTCTACACCTTTCCTGGTGGGTTCTAAGGATTTGGGGTAGCAGTTCACCCTATACACTTGGGTTCCTCAAAGGCCTAGCAGTTTGCAAGGAGAGATTCCACAGACAGACACAGAGGACTGGGAGTAACCCAAGACTGGGGAGGTCCTGCACTGTTCAGTGGCTAGCAGGAAATATGCTAAATTTAAGTTCCTTCTTGGGATAGACACCAAAATATGTGAGCTAAAAATGCAGTCTGGTTTCATTGCCAAAAAGATGGTGAAATCTTGATGAATACCTCCCTCGTTCAGACCTATCACACGATCAGCCCATGACCGCAGGTACAGTTCATGACCAGATAGAAAAGACTCCTATCGGCTGATAACAAGCACAAGGTCTAACGAACAGTGAAAAACATCCCTCCTCTCATCATGTGACCTTTCAATTCATACAGAGTCCTCCTTGGATAGGGTCTGGAAGGTCCTTTTTCTCTGGTATCCCTCCCTCCTTGCCTCCCCCACCCAAAGCCCTAGTCTGTCTTGCAGAAGCAAGCCAGACATGAGATTTTGAGTGTCAGAACTGAACCCCATCCGGATGAAATAGCTCAAAACAAACCATCTTTTCTCCTGTGAATGTCGACTGTTTTTCATAGCATAAATTCAGCATTATTATGCTAGAAAAGTCTTTGTCTTTATCCTACTAAATATCACTCTTTGGTATGGTTGAGGAGAAAAGACAATCCCAACCTGACAATTTCACGGGAATAATGCATCCTTAGGTAGAGTATCAGGGAGGATTCACTGACACCAACAGAGGCGCACAGCCCTTCCCCCAACCCAGGAGGACGAGACCCCATTCTCTTAGTTGGTAACTCTCTAAGGGATAGGAGCCCAGACCTGGCCTTGCTAATGATTAAGTTCCTTCCTCAAGTGTATTCTGAGGTCTGAGATAGAGCTTGTTGTAATTTGGCAACTTCGTATTTTAACTGATCCATATGAGAACAAATTATACAAGCGAAAGAAACCTGGGACATCTTGGTTACTGTAGAGGACTCTGAAGGACTTGTGGTTGCGGTGATATTTTCATCTCCCCAATTCAAAGAGTGACTTTGGAAAAGAAAGAGCACGAGGCTGGACACCTGGCAACTAAGATAGTGTCACAGACCAGGATTGGGGGGACCCCTTGTGACTTGTGACAGAAGATTTATGGGCCTCTGATAAATGACGAGGTAATTAACACAAAACCTGGACATCATGGACCTCTTAAAATTTTGGAGGAAAGGGAAAAGCGTCCAAATAGAACTGGAAAACCATATATTCTAGGTGTGGTTTCCCACATGGGTCTGTGGACTGGAGCTGGTCCATGACGAAGGATTTCAGGTCTACAGTGAAATAACACTTTTTTCAATATTATTAAATTCGGAAATTAAGTCCTTTCTAACCTTCTCAGGATTAAATTATTGTTCTTCTATGAAAAGATGATGATATTCTAAGATTGCTTGGGGATGGAAGGAAATGTCATTTCTTGTTGCCAAACATTAATTTGGGGGATTTTCCCCCCCCGAAATTTTAATTAATTTTAGTAAAATCCTAAAGTCTGGGAAGTGCTATATTATAGAAGACCAGAATGGGAATGGAACTTGAATTTTATCACAAGAAAATAAATAGATTATATGGAGCTCATGACTGGTGGATGACCCTGGAAAGATAACACTGCTCAGAGGAAGTAGATCTAATTACAGTTTTCAACAGTGGGGTATATGTCAAAAAGGAAATCACAAACCTTCCGAAGAAAAGAAGCATTTGGATGCAGATAAAAGAAGAAGCAAACAGGAAATAAAACCTGGTAGGAGTACAGGATAGATGTTAAAATACATAGAGGATATGGGTGATGCTTTTTTAATTCAGACCATAAAAGTGATCGGAGGCGGGATACGGCTGTGCCAGAGGTCGAAGCAGCAGGACATCAGCCCCTTCCGTTGGAAGCAGAGCACCTAGTAAATTTTTGCCCCACTAACAATTTCACTTGCTAGAATGTTGAAGGAAGATGGCCAGACATAATTTTTACGGATTTCGAGAAGTCAGATCCTAAAATGTTCCAAAGAAAATTACCTAAGGGGCTCAAAAGGGACAGCGAGTTCTCAAATGTGAAGTTCTAGTAGTTTTCTCCCAAAGGATCCTGCCGAGGAAGGAAGGAGGGCTTCACCAATCAGGAAGCACCTGCACACTCTGTCTTCTGATACGACCAAGCTGTGGGCAGAGATGAAGGTCACATCTCCCTACATTAAAAAATGAACGAAGCAAGTAAAGCAAGGACAGTTCGTATGAAAACATTAAACCAAAATGAAGGTTTTAGTGGACTGGATGCTCAGTTTGAAGCAGTAAAGGATGAAGCTGCCAAAAATAGTAATGTAATGGGAGGTAAATGTGATCTGCATTCGTGGGGAGACTCAATTAGGAAACGTCATTATTCCCCGATCTGAGTGGAGGTTCAGTTCTGAGAACATTTTGCCTTTTTTATGTGAACAAAGCATTTTTACTATAGAAAAAAAAAAAAAACTTTTAAAAAACCATCCAGTGCTTGCTTTAGCAGCACGCAGACCCAAATTGGAACAATACAGAGAAGAGTAGCATGGCCCCTGGGCAAGGATGATTATGCAAATTTGTGTAGCATTCCAAATTTTAAAAATAATAATTAATTAATTTAAAACCATCCATAATTATACTACCCAGAAATAACCACATTAACCATTTTGGAATATATATATATATATATATGTATTATATATATATGTATGTTTATACACAAATGTGTGTATATATATATATTCATACATAAATGTGTGTATATATATTCCAGATACATAGACACACATATACACACAATTATTATATATAAATATATATTTACCAGGATAAAAGCATACTGACAAAGTGCTTTATGAGATGTTTTCTTAACTTCATTGTTAGAAATCTCTCTCTACATCAATAAATATAGCATATAAGAAATATATCATTTTTTTTTAAGATTTTATTTATTTATTTGACACAGAGAGAAGGCGGGGAGAGAGCAAGCATAAGCAGGGGGAGCTGCAGGCAGAGGGAGAAACAGGCTCCCCGCGGAGCAAGGAGCCCCATGTGGGACTCGATCCCAGGACCCCAGGATCACAACCTGAGCCGAAGGCAGGCACCTAACCTACTGAGCCACCCAGGTGCCCAGAAACATATCATTATTTTAATTGTATTCCTTCGTGTAGATTTGTCATAATGCATTGATCCAATTCTCTATTGTTGGATTTTCGAGTTCCTTCTGAATGTTTTTGTATTATGAACAATGTGTTAAGCACCCTGTACATTCATTTTTGCCCGTTTGACCAATGATTTCCTTCCCTAGATGGAAAATTGCAGAATTGAAGGGTATGCAAAGTATTAAGATTTTTGATAAGCCCAAAAATAGTTTACACAATGCAATCAGAAAAGGGAAAGCAACCCAGTGATGAAGGATAGTTGGAAGAAAGGCAGGCATGATTAAGCCCCCCACCCCCTTGCCCTAAGAGGAAACCACCCTTAGAAGGATTTTGCACCACCCTGGAAGGAGCCCTCCACCCTTTCCCACCCGATAGATGATAAATACCTGAATGGATGACAGGTTCATGGATGGAGGGTTAATCAGATTAAAACAGCCCACCAACAAGCCCATAAAAACCCCTAGACTTAGAAAGTCTGGTGGTAACTCTCTTGGGTCCCCTCCCTCTTCGGGAGCTTTGTACTGTCACTCAATAAACTTTACTATCGCTCAGTAAACTTTGCTTTGCTGCCCACCACTCTTTGTCTGATCTACCTCTTCATTCTTCAAAGTAGCATGACCAAGAACTGTGGGCACTGAAGGAAAAAGTCCTGTAACACTAGCAGAAAAATAGATGTTTTATCTTTTTTTTTTTAAGATTTTGTTTCCTTATTTGACAGAGAGAGAGGAAGAGAGGGAGAGAGGGAGAGCACAAACAGAGGGAGCAACAGGGGGAGAGGGAGAAGCAGGCTCCCCACTGAGCAGGGAGCCCGATGCGGGACTTGATCCCACGACCCTGGGATCATGACCTGAGCTGAAGGCAGACACAACCGACTGAGCCACCCAGGTGCTCCTAAATGTTTTATCTTTATGTATAGGACAAAAAATATGAGTAAGCAATTCACAAAAGATATACAGATAGCCAATGAACATATGAAAAGATATTCAACCTCTCTAGTAATACAGTAAATACAAAATAATAATGAGATACTATTTTTTACATGAATACTGTCATAAGAATTTTTAGACTGACAGTATCTGGTGCCTGAGTGGCTCAGTCGGTTAAGCATCTGCCTTCAGCTCAGGTCATAATCCCAGGGGCCTGGGATTAAGTCCTACATCGGGCTCCCTGCTCAGTGGGGAGCCTGCTTCTCCCACTCCCGCTCCCCCACTGCTTGTGCACGCTCTCTCTCGCTCGCTCTCTCTCACTCTCTCTCTCTGTCAAATAAATAAAATCTTAAAAAAAAAAAAAAAGATTGACAGTCTCTTGTAATGCCATTGGTGAAGAAAATGGACATTTTCATACAACGTTGGTAGGAAATTGTTGCTACATTTTTATAGACAATTTGGCAGAATCTAGGAAAGTATCTACTGAAATTTGCTTATTTATTTTTCCATTAAACTTTTTTTTCTCATTTAACTACTTTTTTTTAAATCTACTGAAATTTAAAATGTGAATACACTAGGGTGTCTGGCTGGCTCAGTTGGTAAAGCATGTGACTCTCGATCTTGGGGTTGTGAGTTTGAGCCCCATGTTGGGTGTAGAGATTACTTTTTAAAAAATCTTTTAAAAATAAATAAAATAGCGGCACCTGGGTGGTTCAGTCAGTTAAGTGTCTGCCTTTGGCTCAGGTCATGATCTCAGGGTCCTAGGATTGAGCCCTGCATTGGGCTCCTTGCTCAGCAGGGAGTCTGCTTCTCCCTCTCCCTCTTCCCGCTCCCCCCTCCCTGCTTGTGCTTGCTCTCTCTCTCTCTCTTACGCTCTCTGTCTCTCCCTCTCAAATAAATAAATAACATCTTTTTAAAATAATAAATAAATAAATAGATAGATAGATAAGATAAAATGGCATACACTAGGAGCCATGAGTCCTAATAGTAGGAATTTATGCCCATAAATGTTAGCACCATTAACAATCTCAGTGTCCATTGGCTATAAAAGTGACATCTAAAATTATATTAGGTGGTTTTATAGGTACTGACATGGAAAGATATTTTAAAACATCAAGTTGTAGACAATTCATGTAACACCGTTCCATTTTTTGTAAAATAAAAGATACTTGGGTGTGAATAAATAGGTGTATGTCCTATAAGCATAAAATAAGTTTAACAATTTTTGCTGCTACAGAGTGGATGGAAATGGCTGGTGAGACTCTCATGTTTTACCTTATACACTTCTGTTACTGGAGGAAATTTGGCAATGAGTGTGTGTTTTTATAATTAAAGACAAAAAAAGCTCTCCAGGCAAAGGTGATCCTAATTTCAATTTACATTCACGATGTCAATTTCAGGGGTGAGCTCCCTCAGGCAGGAAGCAGGTCTGTTTGTCTTGCCTTATACGATCTAGCACAAATATATACCTGAGGTTGACAGAGCATTATGGAAGCAAAGAGCGCTGTGGGACTGGGCTCCCAGGGCTTGTTGTATTAAGACAAATGCAAAAAAAAAAAAAAAAAAGGAAGAGGCTTAATTTTCCCTGCTGAAAATAAACAAATAGACTTCTTCCGTCTCTCTTTTCTTAGACATTTACTTTTAAAAAATTTGTAAGTTCTTTCTCAGTCTTTTTGAAATATATTCCATAAATCTTTTAGAAATCTGAATGAGCCTCTGGCCATTTTTGTAACTCACAGTGTCTTTCTTTTTTTTTTTTTTTTAAAGATTTTTTTATTTATTTATTTGACAGAGAGAGACACAGCGAGAGAGGGAATACAAGCAGGGGGAGCGGGAGAGGGAGAAGCAGGCTTCCCGCGGAGCAGGGAGCCCAATGCGGGGCTCGATCCCAGGACCCTGGGATCATGACCTGAGCAGAAGGCAGACGCTTAACGACTGAGCCACCCAGGCGCCCCTCACAGTGTCTTTCTTAAGGACCTGCTAACCATCTCCTTGAAGTGTCATCTTCAGGAAAGTCAGCACCCTTCTCTCCTTCACTCCCAAACTACCTCCTGTTATTAAAGCCAACTAGCTAACAGATGGTCATCCCAATTACCGAGTGAATTTGGGATGAACTATGTGTGACAAATGGTGCTGTCAAGTCCTCTTACCTGAGGACTAGTTCTTTATCTTGACAAAATGTATACAAGTCTTTGTACCTGTTGGGCTATAGAAAAGGGTGGGATTTCTTTCTCTCTTTGCCATCTCTTTAGAGAGTTGCCTGGGATGCTCAGCATGGAAACCCGGGCGGCGCAGGGGTGCAAGAGCGCCTGGCTCCGGGGATCCCAAACAGACCAGGTTCAGCCACTTGCCACTGACAAAATCCAAAGGCAGAAAAACAGTGGTGGTAAAATAAGAAAGGAATTCATTTCAGTGAGGCCAACAATGGAAAGACAGCGAACTAGTGTCTCGAAGACTGCCTCCAAAGTGCCGAAAATACTTCCGGTTTATATAAGGAAGATGAGGGGCAAAGGTGGGTGACTAGGTGCAGGTGGGCAGTGAAGGTCAAATGGATCCTTGTCTTGGAGTCAATCACAAGTGGGATCTTGCTGGCTCAGGACGGTCCTTATTGCTTGAGGGAGTAGTTTCCTTCCCCTCAGGGGTGGCTTTGCCCTCAGGGTCTTCCATCTGAGCCAAGGGCCAAGCTGGAAAGAAGAGCCCAGCTAGAAAGTTTGAGGTCAAAATGGAGGCAGCAGAAGTCCTCCTCTTTCAATCACATTCTGGTTTCATGCTCACTCAATAGTCAAGTTGTTTTCTTTCTCTTCTTCTGTGGAGAGGTTATTGGGGGTGGCAGGGAACCTGAGCTGGAACCATAAGTCAGACGCTCAACCAACTGAGCCACCCAGGCACCCTTTATTATTATTATTTTTTTAAATTGGGCCCACCCCAATGGCTCAAGTCCAAGCTAAGATTTCCATTTTTAAAAAGAACTTGCTAAACTGAACACAGTTTCACTTTATTTAATAAATATATATTGGGCATACCTAGTGGGAGAAAAACTAATGTAGGTTCCTGGAGAAAAAGGGTCAGGGACCCAAAAAATCAACACCCAGTTTTCTGCCCTTAGTGGCATTTGCTCTTTCTTGGGGAAGACAGACCAGCACACCAAACCCGCAAAGGATGAAGAGGCCTAAAAGAAGGAAGGTTTTCCAGTGGGCTGAGAATGGAACTGCTTGGCTAATGGTTCCCAGTGGGGACTTAGAAATATGTTGCTGATGAAAGATAGTCGGAAGAAAGGCAGGCAGGGACAAGCCCCCCCGCTGCCCCCCAACCTCTCTGCCCTGCCCTAGGAGGAAACCACCCTTAAAAGGATTTTACACCACCCTGGAAGGAGTCCTCCACTCTTTCCCACCCGATAGATAGGTGACAAAAATCTGATCGGGTGACAGGTGCAGGGAGGGTTCATTAGATTAAAACAGCCCACCAACAAGCCCATAAAAACCCCTAGACTTAGAAACTTCGGTGGCAACCCTCTCGGGTCCCCTCCCTCCTCGAGAGCTTTGTACTATCAGTTAGCTATCCCTCAATAAACCTTGCTCTGCTGCCCATCACTCTGTCTGGTCTACCTCTTCATTCTTCCAAGCGGCATGACCAAGAATGGCAGGCACTGATGGAAAAAAAATCCTGTAACATTGCTACTTTTACATCCAACCCCAGAAACTTTTGGTCAGTGTTTTAAAGAGTTTCTGGAACTAGGAAAGAAGGACAACTGAGAGGTCATGAATCTCCAGATGTTTTAGGTGAAACTTTCTACAGAGGGGATGTGATTCTGAGGCCCTCTCGGGGCCCTACAGGGAAGCAGAGAGACCTAGCTTCCTTCTCTCCACCAATCTGACCCTAGACACCTGTTCTCTTTAATCTCATGAGACCCTGGGCCTCAGAGCCTTAACTGCTCTGAGATGTACCGCACCAGTAAGTGGCCTCTGGTACCGGGGATGCCCTAGCGAAGGCCCTACCAGCCAAAGGGTCTAAATCTGGGGGCTCGGGTCCACTCAAAGGAGCAGTGTCTTCGGCACACGCAAGACCTCCTCGGCTTCGACAGCTCCCCCTCCTGGCCTGCTAACCCCCAACTAAATTTGACTCACCTGAGCTCACCTTTCATCATCTGTTACACGTGGGATAGGACTGTCCGCTTTGGGAGGATTGTCCATCAGCTTAAATTTTTAAAATGTTGTGAGAGGGCGCCTGGGTGGCTCAGATGGTTAAGCGTCTGCCTTCGGCTCAGGTCATGATCCCAGGGTCCTGGGATCAAGTCCCACATCGGGCTCCCTGCTAGGTGGGGAGCCTGCTTCTCTCTCTGCCTCTGCCTCTCTGTCTCTCTGACTCTCATGAATAAATAAATAAAATAAAATATTTTAAAAAAATAAATAAAATAAAATGTTGTGAGAACTTTCAGTGCTATAAGAACTGAGACACTGAATACAGAAATGGCCAATAGCCAGAGCACATACGACAGCAGAACTCTGGCCCACGAACTCTGAAGCAACTAGGCAAGGAAAACAATCTACAACCTCAGCCCAGAATGGTCAGGAAGGGAATGATAAACACAAAATTCTGAACAGTGGTTATCTCTGGGGTGGGAGGCAGGACATAGGCTCGGGGAGGAATCCATATTAGTAATTCTTGGTTTTGGACTCAGGTAGTGGGCTCATTGGCATTCCGTATATTATAAAGCTTTATAATTGAGACTCTAATAAATATTTTGTTAAATAACAAAAATTCAACTGAGTAAATTTTATTTTATTTTATTTTTTTGAAGATTTTATTTATTTGACAGAGAAACACAGCGAGAGAGGGAACACGAGCAGGGGGAGTGGGAGAGGGAGAAGCAGGCTTCCCGCTGAGCAGGGAGCCCAATGCGAGGCTTGATCCCAGGACGCTGGGATCATGACCTGAGCCAAAGGCAGATGCTTAAGGACTGAGCCACCCAGGTGCCCCTCAGCTGAGTAAATTTTAAAGATCCAATTGTCTTTATTAAACAATTCGTGAATCCAGTAGCAAGTAGACAGGAGTCTGAGGGAATGCACACAATGGAATGTTTCTTTTTTTTTTTTAAAGATTTTATTTATTTATTTGAGAGAGAATGAGACAGAGAGAGAGAGAGCATGAGAGGGGGAAGGATCAAAGGGAGAAGCAGACTCCCCGCCGAGCAGGGAGTCCGATGCGGGACTCGATCCCGGGACTCGATCCCGGGACTCCAGGATCATGACCTGAGCCGAAGGCAGCCGCTTAACCAACTGAGCCACCCAGGCGCCCCCAATGGAATGTTTCTATAGAAGGAAGGTGAGGAAAGAAAGTTATTAGCAAAAGAAAAGGATTGTTCTAGGCAAGGCCACTTTTCCTGTTGGGGAAAAGCAAGGGGTCTTGTCATACAGATTACCTCATCTTCCTAAGGGGGATGGAGAGGGCCCACGTGGCAGACTCATTGGTGCTCACGGAAAAATTCCTGACTGACCAGGTAAGACTACATTTCTGGGGGAGGTTGAAACTGCGTTTAGATTAGATATCAAATAGGGCTCAGATAACCTGGTGGGTTGGGCTGGACACTAGATAGAAGGGACCGTGTGCTTGCTAGTGACCAAGAGGTCTGTGGACTGGACAGGAAAAACAGAATACATCTGTAAAGGAAAGACAGCAAAAGTCCTGAGGACTGAATTAACCTTTGCGCATCTCAACTGAACCAGAATTCTGCATCAGCCACTCCTGCTCGGAGTCTGTCCCCAAGACATGCCCCCACCTCGGTGCAGTCATGTCACATGGACAGTCTTTCCAGCTAACTCAATATGCACAAGGATCTTTTCTTTTTTAAAAGCTTTATTGAGATATAATTCATATACCATACCATCCATCCACTTAAAGTATGCAAATCAATAGCTTTTAGTACATTCAGAGTTGTGCATTCATCACCACAATCAATTTAAGAACATTTTTTATCAACCCCCTTCAACCTCTGACAACTATTAATCTACTTTTTGTGTCTGTGGGATTTTCATATAAATGGATCATATAACACATGGTCTGGCTTCTCACAATTACCCTAATGTTTTCAAGGTTCATCCATGTTGTAGCGGATTATTGCCAAGGATCCTGAAGAATGTGGCAGAAGGAAAGGTCATGGCCCCAGGGAGAAGCCTTGAACCCCCTAGGCATGGCCGACACACTTGCTTACGCGCGCGCGCGCACACACACACACACACACACACACACGGCAATTACTAAAAGCAGGTATATTCTTTTTTAAAAAAAGAGTTTATTAATTTATCTGAGAGAGGGAGAGCGAACACGAGTAGGGGAGAGGCAGAGGGAGAAGCAGATAAAGCGGGGCTTTATCCCAGGACCCCAAGATCATGACCTGAGCCGAAGACAGAGGCTTAACCAACTGAGCCACCCAGGAGCCCTTCAGCATAGTGCTTTGTCCCCTCTCCTGTTACCATATTCCCTGCCCCTCAGTCTTCTGTTCAATACCTGTAGCCCAGTCTTCATTGCTTCTTGGGAAGAGGAACGCTGCACTCACCTGATGGACAGCAATTACCATTCTGCTTCTCTCATTTACTCTTCCCATGTCCCTTCAATCCAACATGTACCACCTCCCCATCAGATTTCTTCAGAGACTGGAAGGCCAAGTGTCCCTAGGGCTAAACTTCTTCTGGAAGTAGAATCCTGTCAAGGGGCAATATGGCTAGTGCACAGAGAAAACTCTGAACTTGGAGCCAAGAGACCTGGTGTCAAGTCCTACCTCTTACCATCCTTGAGACTAGGCAAATCACCTCACCTTTCTGGACATATGCACATGAATCCTCACATGATAATCAAGGATAATGCTATTTTCCTCATCTTTCTCATAACCTGGTTGAGAAATTCAAAATGGAAAATAATTCATATGAAGTGCCTTATAAAATCATAAGATGTTGCCATTATTTCTAGAAGCTCTGCTATTCTGTAATTTTAGCAAAGAACAGATTCTGTTTTCCTTGTCCCTACTGAGGTATTGACCATCCCACCCAACCTACTAATACATCTTGTCAGGCCATAGTGCTACCTCAATCAATTGTTTTCTCCTTGGACAGCATACCTAGTTGACTACAAAAAGTAAAGACAAAGGAAAGATACTTCTGTACATGGGAAATTTGCTTAACCCTACTTGCCTAGGACTCCTGGAATAAAGAAATCAACTCCCTGTCCTCCACCATCTGCATTCTACAGAGGGGTCAGCAATACTCAGAGCAACTCTCACAGTCAGAACTCAGAAATACTCACATTCCACTAAAAGAGGCAGACGGGCCAGCCCCCAGCATGTCCTGCCCACAGGGCATTCCCAGGCTAGGGACATTCATGCTGAGGTTTCTACTGCCACAAGCAGACTCTTCACTCTCAGGGCCAAAAGGGACAATACTATGGAAAGGTCTTATGTTTGGGTTCCATGCTTGGACCCCATGGGGGGAAAGTTTGGTTCAGGTAAGAGCTTGCACTTCCTGAGAAGGATCCAATCATAGGGTGTCTTCAGGGGCACAATTTACAAAGCTATCTCCAAACTGCCACTGCCTGAGCCTGATGCCCCTGCAGCCCATTTCGGAAAGAATGCAAACCCAAACATGTGTACACCAGCAAGAACTAGAGTAGGAACACTAGCCAAGATCAATACGACCAGACTCAGAGAATCTCATAGTACACAGACCTCCATCTGCCCCCCTCTCCAGCCCCATCATGACAATTGTTTCCAACTACCACTCCATGCTCCCCAATACCCTCTTCTCGAACATCCTAAAGTACTGCTATCAATATGCCAAATGTTAAGTGATTTTCCACTATCCAAAAGAAAAAATCCAAGCTGCTGATCCTGGCACTCAAGATCCCCATTCCTGGACTCCCCCAGAATTACCTCCCAGCCTCAGCTCCCACCTGACACATTCCATACATATCATTTACTTCAATCTAGCCATTATCTTCACCCTGCCCCAAACGGGCCCTGGGCCCCCATGTGTCCTACCATTGGGAAAGTCTTCGCACGCCTAATTTTCAGAGCCCAGCTCTTGTCCCTCCTGCTTAAGCCTAAGCTGGGTTGTCCCTCTCTAGACATACTTTTCTTGCACTTGGAATCAGGAATCCACAGTGTAGAACTCAAGGGTTTTTAATCTTTTTTTATTTAAATATAGCACATATACAGAAATGCACAGAGAGCATAAGCTCAATGAATTACCATAAAGGGAACACTCTCATGTGACCACCGCCCAGATCAAGAGCTAAAATTGCACTAGCACCCCAGCCATCCCTCTCAAGCTGCCTCCCTCCATCCCAAAGGTAGCCTTTATCCTGATTTCGAACACCATGGGTTAGTTTTGTCTTTGAAATTCATATAAATTGAGTCATATAGCATGTATTGTTTTGTGTTTGACATCTTTTGCTCAACCTTATATTTGAGAAAATCAACCACTTTATTTGTGACTTATCTCCGTTGCCATACACATACACACACACACGCACACATGCACACACACGCACCTTTAGTCATCTAGCTCAAATAGGCCTCTGTTTTTTAAATTCAAAGTGTGATGGCTAAGGAAACAATATCACTTTTCTCAACGGAAAGTGATTTTTAAAATTTTTAAAAAAGATTTATCCATTTATTTTAGAGAGAGAGAGAGAGAGCACGTGTGCATGTGAATGAGGGGAGAGCAGAGGAAGAGGGAGACAAGCAGACTCCCCACTGAGCAGGGAGCCTGACTCTCTCCACTCAGCTCTCAGGGCTCCATCCCAGGACCCTGAGATCATGACCCAAACCAAAATCAAGAGTCAGACGCTTTAACCGACTTTCATATCAAGAATAGGGACAGGGAGGGGCACCTGGGTGGCTCAGTCGTTAAGCATCTGCCTTCGGCTCAGGTCATGATCCCGGGGTCCTGGGATCGAGTTCCGCATTGGGCTCCCTGCTCTGCGGGAAGCCTGCTTCTCCCTCTCCCACTCCCCCTGCTTGTGTTCCCTCTCTCGCTGTGTCTCTCTCTGTCAAAATAAATAAATAAATAAATTTTTAAAAAATCTTAAAGAATAGGGACAGGGAGTCACTACCAAAGCCTCTCGAGGTGCTGATGCCACTAGCATTTGCACAGCCCAGACTGTGTGGGTTTGCTTCTGCTCCTTTCTACTCAACAAACATTTATTGACACTGCTTATATCTCAGGCACTTTTAACAGGTGGTGATCACACATCGGAGAACAAGCCCAGTCCTTGCCCTCCAAGAGTTAATAGTCTAGAACAGAAGGCCCATAGATGAACTTCAGGGTGTTCTGGGAAATCCCTTACATTACAAGCAAACTAGTGTGTCTATGTAGATTAAGAGGGAAGTGGGAAGAGTCAAATTCTCAAATGGCTTTGCGACTCAAAAAAGGTTAAAAACTAGTGATTTGGGACCCTCCATTTCCTTCATGTCTCATCTCTTGGCAAGTACCCAAGCACTTACAGCACTTCTTGGGTGTCTCTAACCTTTTCCAGCGTTCCTGACTCGCCTTCCTCACCAGCTCGTGGCAGACTCCTGGCGGTAGAGGAGGGAAGTACAACTCATGATTGCCATTGTCTCGCAGTTACCAGGGGCTCAGCCCCAGGAAGGATAGTTTTATCCAGGGGATGACTGCCCCTGAAATTCTGGATAACTTGGGCTCATCCAGTAGGCAGAATACTGTCTACTCCCTGACAGGCAGCATGACTAGGAAGGAATTTTTATCTCTTTCTAATGTACTGCCTGCTTCCGTAGACTTCTCCAGTCTTAAACATACACTGACTGGTGATGGAAGAACACCCTTCTCTGTTATGAAGGGTCAAAGATATCTCCACAAGTGGTTCAGATGAGAAAGAAGGCAAAGGGAGTGAATGCACTGGGTAGAGTATTTCTGGCCTCACAGTCTTATTTCTCACAGAGATTAATGTCTTTCTGAAATGTTCATCATTCAAGTCCATTTTTGTTAGTGTGACTCCCTCTCAAACATGACCCACCCATGCCCAGACACACCTTATGCCTTCAAAAGGGAGGGACAGATCCCCCTGGCCTTCATTTGGATGACGCCACCATTCTCTTCCCAGATGCTTTACTATTCTGCTGAGTTCTATAAGATCTAAAGCACGGCGGGGGGGGAGGGCCAGAGTGTTCTAATAAGCTTGAACCACAATATATTTTTTTTAAATATCTAATGTCCAGAAGCCAGGATAAGTTATTTTAAAATTACCAGCAATTTTCTGATTCAACTTAGGGACTAGACTGTGTGTGTTAGTTTGTTTGTTTGGGGAAAACACTTTAATGGCTTTATGGCAGTAAAGCCAAAATAATGTCCTCAAAGGGTTAAGACCATGCTGAGCTATACTGTTCATCATGACAGTGAGATGGCTTACACTGGGGAAAGAAATCCATCTCTGTAGAACAGAACGTGCCTTGGGCTCAAATGGGGTTTTCAATTCCCACTGGCCCTCAGAGATCAGGACCCTACACGCAGGGCTGAATGGAGCAAGAGAGATATGGGGAGGGCACTACATGGCTGAAGGCAGGTTTTGTAGCAATGTGGCAGCAGAATGAGGGATGAGGAAAGTGTAAAAGAAAAATAATTAAAAAAAAAAAAAAAAACACCTGTGTAGATTTATGGTTAGTGGACTCTAAGAATAATAATTTCCTCTTGTTCTTTGTACCTTGTTCTATGGGATCCTCCCCCCATCCCTTTTCTACACTAGAATTTTTTCCTATTATCCCAAAGCTTTCTGTGAAGTTTTGGTAGTTGATACAGCTGGTCTCTCATGTACTTGGACAGATAACAGAGGGGCCTTTGTTTGCATGTGGATGGGGAGGTCTGGGAAAAGAGTAGCAGTTGGAGAAGGTGGTCACAAGATAGCCAGAAGACCAGCTGACCTACAGAACCAGCAGGGATTGGCAGAAAATGGAAGCATCCTCTGGGAATTATGGGAATTATGTGGGATGGGATCCAGTAGGCTACTGAACTTTCAGGTTGTTCATCAGGATCCAGGCTTGGTTTCTTGTGACTTTAAGCACCAAAGGGAAGGATGACATTTGAAGACTGGAGAAGCCAAAGAAAAAGACTTCTGAGTTAGTTACTTGAGTTGCCCCATTTGTTCCATAGCTAAATTATGAATGTATGAGCAGTAAGACTTAAAGGAGTTCAGAGGAAAGAAAAGGTGTTCTTGCCCATGATGGCTGGGAAGTCTTCACAAAAGAATTTGAGCTAGGTCTTGAAGAGGGGTAGTAACTGGAAAGTGGGAGGAGTGGGGAGAGAACTCCTGTTAGGAGAAATGGCAGGAGCCAAAGCATGAAGTTGTAAGGTATGCTTTAAACAAGGAATGGTCCTGTCTGGCTGGAAGCAAGTCTATATTCGTGAGTATCCATCCTCCACATTTCTTATCACTGTTGGTCCCATTCTTGAGGCCCAGAGATGAGAACATATTAAAGTGGTCTCAGTGGAAGAATCAAAGGTGCTGAAGACATCTTGAGTTAACTGGTGCTAGTTTTAAGAGAGAGACCAATCATCCCAAGAGGACATGAATTAGCCTAAGTGATTCACCTTTGGTTTTCTCATGCCTCACATCCCCTTCTCAAAAGGCATCTTATGCCCAAAACCCTGCAAAATGCTGCAAAGAATGCTCATGCCTCCCCTTCTGCCCATACCCCAGAGTTATTCTGTTCCATGCAAAAATTCCTCTGTGCAAGAGGTGTGTTGCTTTCTCAGTTTCACACACAAAAAATATTTATTCAGCATCTACTCTATGTCAAGCACTGTTCTAAGCATAGCAGATATAGTAATGAACAGGTCAGTCCCTATCCTCATAGTTTTCCTTCTAGTTGGAAAAACAGACAAAAATAAATATGTAAATAAAATATCAGGTAGTTTTATGAATAAAAGTAAATAAGCAGACTAAGGGAAAAGGGAATGACAAGGAGGCATCTATTTTACATTAGATAGACAAAAAAAGCCCATCTAAAGAGGTGACACTGAGCAGATGCCACAAGAGGTGGGGCCCAAGCCCTGAGACAGATGTGAGTGTGGTTGAAGAACAAGAAGGACACCATGGCTTGAGCAAGCTCAATGAGCCTGGGGGTTGAAGAGGTCAAGGGGCAGGCAGAGACCCCTAAGAAAGGAACAGAGGAGGAATTATCCTGCAGCTCCTGGTCCACACCTATGTGCCACAGCCATACAATGCACATGGTCACAACCCACTGGTCTAGCCCTTGGAAAGGGCTTACCTGCCATTTTTCCCCTCACTCCCTCAACCAGACTCATTAAATTTTCCAAATTTCCTATGCTCTGCAAATGGAGGAAAAAGAGCAAACCTCCAGGGTTTTTTCCCAAGTTTTTATTTAAATTCCAGCTAGTAAAAAAAAAAAAAAAATCCAGCTAGTTAATACACAGTACAATATCAGTTTCAGGTGTAGAATTTAGTGATTCATCACTTATTTACAACACCCAATGCCCATCAAAAGAAGTGCCCTCCTTAATCCCCATCACCCATTTAACCCATCCCCCCCACCTCCCCGCCAGTAACCCTGTTTGTTCTCTATAGTTAAGAATCTATTTCTTGGTTTGCCTCTCTTTTTTTCCCCCTATGTTCATTTGTTTTGTTTCTTAAATTCCACATATAAGTGAGATCAGACGGTATTTTTCTCTGACTTATTTCGCTCCAGTTTTTTTAACTAATTTCTCAGCCCAATGTAGGGATCAAACTCACAACCTTGAGATCAAGAGTCATATGCTCCACCGACAGAGCCAACCAGGTGCCCCTAAACTTCCATTTTTAAAATTAGAGCAATCAAGAGCCAAGGGATTTGAAGTGGCTGGAGCCTTATTATCACAGTGTTGTAATGAGTCTCTGGAGAAGCCCCACAACTTCTCTCCAGAGAGGGGAAAACTTCTCTCAGTGGATCCGTAGTTGGGACTCCATGTTTCAAAATTCCATAGAAACTGGGAAACAATCCACCTACACCAGGCCTGTAGTAGATGCACACAGAGCCACAAAGTCTCCCCAGAATAGCTTCTACCAAGTCGTTGGAATACCTAGGGATATTACTCCAGAATGTAGATGAAGGATAATCCAGCAGGCTCCTGGGATTGCCTATGGTTGAGCTAAATGAATCTCATTACCCACAGTTACACCGTTAGCTCAAGAAGAGAGAACAAGAAAAGCGACACCAAGGCCATTTCCATAAGATGATTCACTTGCTCCATCACCCACAGAACCCAACACCAAGGGTCAGAGTCCTCTCACCTAAGAATTTAATGTTTTGATGAGGCTAGAAAGGTAAGAAGCTCCTGAGAACCTGGGCACCCCTTCCAGTTGGGTGACCAGGAAAATCTAAGAATAGCTGCTTCTCAGCCCTGAGGTAACTTGGGGTCCGTTTAAGGTAGCTGAGTTGTTGGAATGAGGAGCATGGGGCTAGTCAAAGAGGATACAACATGACCATGCTAAATAATAATAGTTAACACTTACTGAGCACTTACTATGTGACATTCCAAGCACTTTACATATGTCATCTCTAATCCTATGAGCTAGGTGCTGTTATTATGATACCCAATCCATGCAGGGATCTGAGGCACAGAGACTAATAAGGCACTTGCTTCCAAAGTTCCATAGCTAGTTAATAGAAGAGTCAGGATTTAAATCCAGCTCAGAATCTGGAACCTGTACTCCTAGGTGTTACGTGCATGGAACTCTGGAAACTATCCAGTAGCCTGAATATAATCAGTATGGCTCTGAATATAGTGGGCACCAACTAATGTTTTGCATGAATGACTTTTTACTGTCAGGGCATTTTGCCGGGGCAATGTCATGAAGATTATTTCCCTTGGAAAATCCCGTGCTTTTGTGAGTGCCAGTTTAGTATGAATTCTTCATTCCCAGAAGAGTAAAGAGCTGGGCTCCGTGAACTCCAGGGCACCTCCCTGCCTTTTGCTCAGTGTTCTCGTGGAACTGTTCAGGATGAGATGCAAGACACAGGCTGATCCACAGAGGGAACCTGTGGACCCCAGCAGGTCTACTGAGGCAGAACCTAATCTGCATCCCTGCCTGGTGCCTTCCCACTCTTTTCAGGGCAGCTGGACACCATCCCGCTAACTCCATTCAGTCATAGCAGTTGCAGCTGCCTCCAGGTCTGTTTGAAGAAGCATTCCACAGCCTCCTCTCTCCAATCAAAGGAGGAGCTCTCTCACCCCCATACATGGCCTCTGCCTTGCTAGACAGAGAGCATCTCTGGAGCTCTTAAAGACAACCAAGGCAGAGCAGCTGCTGGTCTCCTACAGAAGGACGCCCCTTGTTATATCTAACCTAAATATTTCCTGACACATTCCTGAACATTTCTGCTCTCCATGAGGAAAAACAACAGAGGATATCAACTGCCTGCTTATAATTTACACAGTCACTAGTCCCTTCCCATGACTGACTCCCTCTTTCTTCTTCTATCATTTCTTTTTTTTAATTTTATTTTATTATGTTATGTTAGTCACCATACAGTGCATCATTAGTTTTTGATGTAGTGTTCCATGATTCATTGTTTTCGTATAACACCCAGTGCTCCATGCAGTACATGCCCTCCTTAATACCCATCACCAGGCTAACCCATCCCCCCACCCCCCTCCCCTCTAAAACCCTCAGTTTGTTTCTCAGAGTCCATAGTCTCTCATGGTTCATCTCTCCCTCTGATATCCCCTCCATGCTATTCCTTATGTTCCACAAATAAGTGAAACCATATGATAATTGACTTTCTCTGTTTGACTTATTTCACTTAGCATAATCTCCTCCAGTCCCGTCCATGTTGATGTAACAGTTGGGTATTCATCCTTTCTGATGGCTGAGTAATATTCCACTGTATATATGGACCACATCTTCTTTATCCACTCATCTGTTGAAGGGCATCTCAGCTCCTTCCAGTTTGGCTATTGCTTCTGTAGTATTCCTAGATGTCTCTTGCAATTATATAGATAGACCTGATTTTTCCAACTTTTTATTATGAAAATGTTCAAATGTAGAAAAAAGCATAAAGAATAGTACAATGAGCACCAAAACCCAACCACCTGATCCAATTTTTTAATCTCTTAGTAAGCATCTATGTTTCTACGGATAGATAAAATGTTTAAGCATAGGAAGGAATTTCGAATATTCACAAAAAACCTAACTAATGATTATACTCAATGGTGAAATATTAAAATAATTTTAACTTTGAAATCAGAAAAATATAAGCTCCATATTCATTAATTTGAACTTGGTTAGAAATTATAACTGAAGACAAAAGCCTTAGTTAACAATTTAATGAGGTGACTTGAAAGAAAGAGAGACCATTGACATAGATGCTTTAAGAAAACAAAGCCCTAGGGGTGCCTGGGTGGCTCAGTCGGTTAAGCGTCTGCTTTCGGCTCAGGTCATGATCCCAGGGTCCTGGGATCGAGCCCCGCATCGGGCTCCCTGCTCGGCAGGAAGCAGCTTCTCCCTCTCCCACGCCCCCTGCTTGTGTTCCCTCTCTCGCTGTGTCTCTATGTGTCAAATAAATAAATAAAATCTTAAAAAAAAAAAAAGAAAGCTATTAATAAAATGGGAAAAGATGAATATCTTCTTTTTAAAAAAAAAAGAGTTTATGTATTTGAGAGAGAGAGAGCACAAGCAGGGGGAGGGGCAGAGGGAGAGAGACAGGCAGACTCCCCACTGAGCTGGGAGCCTAATCCCAGGACCCTGAGATCATGACCTGAGCCAAAGTCAGATGCTTAACCAACTGAGCCACCCAGGCACCCCAAAGATGAATACCTTCTTAACATTACATATCTCTAATCTCCAAAGCTAGAATTATTCTCAATGGGGAAAGACTAGAAGCTTTCGCATTAAAGTTAGAAAAACACAAAAGTGTTATCACCTGCACTACAAGGTGCAAATATTCAAGAGAAATGATGAAGAAATTAGCAAAGAAGAGATGAAAATTATACAATTTTTAATAGAAGCATTCCAAAATTATCTGAAAAACTGTAATAACCAATAAATAGAGTATGATGGCTGAGTACAAAAATAATATACAAAAATCTGTCATCTTATTAGTGACAAATGGATTGGAGATAATGGGAATTACTCAAATTGGTATAAGGAGAAGGTGGTTTCTCGTGGTTCATAAAGTCAATGGAAGGGCTGGAAGAATGGAGTCTAAGCAGAACTTCCAGGAACCCAGAATACCTCTGCTGTGATAGGACATAATGCCATTTCTGCTGCAGGAAGGCTGCTGAATCAGGAAGAGGCTGTCCCGGAATTACATTGCCCGTCACGAACTATGTTGGAACATGCCCTGCATGCTGTCTCATGCCCTCCTGCTCTCCCCACATAACACAGTCTCAGATACAGTTTCCTGCATGTACAAAATCTAAATTTCATCCAGAATTCTAGTTATGATGCAGTCTTGGAGATGAAGTTTTTAGCCGTAGAAAGTCAGCTCTAGTGAAAAGATACTGTAAAAGTAATCTCCTCAGACCTGAAACACTTTTAAATTCAGATGCTGTGTTATAAAATGCCCTGTTCTGTGCTAATAAGAAATTTAATTTTATAAGTTTTCAAATTAAACACAGTTGATTAATCAACCAGGGTAAAAGACTCAAATGAGAATATATTTAACTGTGTTCTCAAACAAAAGTGACAGATTTCTGTTTTCTTGCTATTCAGTGTAAAAATAAATAAGTTCATGTGATTTTTCTCACTGTTAAATTATTTCATTATACATTTTAAATGAATACTTAAAGTTTTTCAGGAATTGTGAACTGTATTTAAATATGAGAAATCATGAAACACAACTAAGTGAAGGAGATAATTTTAGTTCATGAATGATATTTCTGAATCATTTCTAATAAATATGATCTTCCAATGAACTCCCTAAAGATTTCTGCTTGGAGTTCAGATACGGTTCTTCACAACCAATAAAGTCTTGAATGGCTTTTAACTGATGAGCTGGGAACCAGAACTCATTGACTCCTTTCTGCAAAAATTGAAAACAATCTTGACAGGATAACCAAAGAGTTGATAAACATTTTCCTTATAGAAGTATTCCAGCTACTAAATAAAGAAGGTATGAAAGAATTAAATGCAACCACTATGAAATATCCTTGCCAAGAAAATCAAACCTGAATCTGATAAAGCCTCTACAGTCTTCAGGGAATACAGAAGGGCAGAGGAACACATTGCACAGCACCATGAGGATGCACACCATAAGGAGAGACCATGGGTGTGCTAAAGGACAAACGCCTGGGTTCACTCAACCAATAAATTGTAAGGAAAAGAGAGAGAGATGGACAGAGTGATGATCTAGATTTTCAAAGTCTTAGGGGAACATCAACAAGTTACAAAGCATGGTTCATGTTTGGATTTTCATCCAAACTGTTAAAAAATTTTTCAAAATTATCAGGGAAATACGGATATGAAATATGAAAGGCTATTTAATATACTAAGATTATTATGCTATATTATATTATATGTATTATCATATATTAATATACAAGATTATTAATATAAACATTAAATTGTTAAATTTCAGATGTCATAAATGCTGTTATGATTGTGATTTTGGAAAATTGTTAGCTTTTAGAGATAAACATTGAATATATATAGACGGAATTATATGATGTCTGGTATATGCATCAAAACAATCCAGTGTGGGAGAAAAATCTAGATGAAACAAGTTTAGAAAATTTATCATTTTTGGGTACATGGACATTCATCATACTATTTTTTTAAAGTTTTTATTTAAATTCCAGTTTGTTAACATACAGTGTAATATTAGTTTCAGGTGTATAATATAGTGATTCAACACTTCCATACAACACCCAGTAATCATCACAAGTGCACTCCTTCATCCCCATCACCTATTTCACCCATCCGCCACCCACCTCCCCTCTGGTAACCATCAATTTGTTCTCTATAGTTAAGAGTCTGTTTCTTGGTGTGCCCCTCTCTCTCTCTCTTCCTTTCCCCTTTTGCTCATTTGTTTTGTTTCTTAAATTCCACATATGAATGAAATTATATGGTATTTGTCTTTCTCTGACTTATTTCACTTAACATAATACTCTCTAGCTCCATCCATGTTGTTGCAAATGGCAAGACTTCATTCTTTTTTGTGGCTGAGTAATATTCCACTACACACACACACACACACACACACACACACACACACACACACACCATAATTTGGCTACTGTGGATAATGCTGCTATAAACATTGGGGTGGATGTATCCCTTTGAATTAGTATTCTTGTATTAAATACCTAGTAATGTGATTGCTGGATCGAAGGGTAGTTCTATTTTTAACTTTTTGAGGAACCTCCATACTATTTTCAGAGTGGTTGCACCAGTTTGCATTCCCACCAACAGTGCAAAAGGGTTCCCCTTTCTCCACATCCTCACCAACACCTGTTGTTCTTGTGTTGTTGATTTTACCATTCTGACAGGTGTGGTGTGATATCTCATGGTAGCTTTGATTTGTATTTCTCTAATGATGAGTGATGTTGAGCATCTTTTCATCATACTATTTTCTCTACTTTTGTGTATGACAAAATGTTTCTATTGTAAAAGGTTTTACAAGAAAAAGAAGTTTAAGTTAAATATAAAAGCACTACTAATGGTTTCTAAACCCAAACACAACATACAATTTTGTTTATACTCCAAGGATATATATGTTTCAAAGTTTCAGGACTTACACTATCTGATTTTAAGACTTATTATAAAGCAACAGTAACTAACGCAGTTTGTTATTGGCAGAAAGATAGACATATAATTCAAAGGAACAGGATAGAGCCTAGAAATACACTCACCTTTATATGGCCCATTGATTTTCCACAAAGATGCAAAGGTAATTTGGTGTGGGAAGAATAGTTTTTTTTAACAGTGTTGGAACAATTGGATATAAGTATTTTTTAAATGATCCTCAATCATTACCTTATACCAAACAAAAGTATTAACTTAAAATAGATTATAGATCTCAGCATAAAAGCTTAAACCATAACATTTCTGAAAGAAAATGTAGGACACAATCTTTGTGATCTTAGGTTAGGCAAAGATTTCTTGGATAGAACCTGAAAAATATGAGCCATAATAGAAAAAATTATAAGTCAGACTTCATCAAAATTTAAAACTTCTGCTATTTTTAGTATATATAAAGAGCTCTTAAAGCTCAATAATAAAAAGACAACTCAATATGTAAAATGGGCAAACAATAAAGATAGACATTTAACATACAAAAAGTTACAGATGGCAAATAAGTCATCAAAGAAATACTCATTAAAAACCACAATGAGGGCACCTGGGTGGCTCAGTGAGTTAAGCATCTGCCTTCAGCTCAGGTCATGATCCCAGAGTCCTGGGATTGAGCCCCACATCAAGCTACCTGCTTAGCGGGGAGTCTGCTTCTCCCTCGACCATCCCCCCTCTCATGCTCTCTCTCACTCTCTCTCAAATAAATAAATAAAATCTTTTTTTTATTTTTATTTTTTTAATAAAATCTTTTAAAAAATAAAACCACAATAAGATATCACCACAACTCACTAGAACAGCTAAAATGGAAAAGACATATAATAGCAAGAGTTGATGAAGATATGAAGAACTGGAAATATCACACATTACTGGTGTATAACCAGTACAACCACTTGAGAACACTGTCAGTTTCTTCTAAAGTTAAACACACACTTACCATACCATCCAGCAATTCCAACCCTAGGTATTACCCAAGAGAAACAAAAAAAATGTCTACCAACAGACTTGTACTTGAATGTTCATAGTCATTTTATTCACAGTAGCCAAAAACTAGAAACAATGTAAATTTCCAACCACAGGTAAATAGGTGCACAAATTGTGGTATATACATGCAATGGAATACTATTTAACAATAAAACAGAATGAACTGCTGATACAACACAGATGTAATCTCAAAAGCTTACAGTAAGCAAAAGAAGTAGACAGAGGAGAGTACGTATTCTATGATTCTATTTATATGATATTCTAGAATAGCAAAAGTAATCCACAGGGAAGAGAAACAGATCACTGGTTGCCTGGGCCCAGGGATGGACAGGTATGGGGTGGGGGCAGGGAGAGGAAAAGGGAGAAGCCATGGGGTTGATGAAAAGGGGCCTGAGACAACTTTCCAGAGTGATGGAAATATCCTATGTATTGATTATCATGGTGGTTATGCAGCTGTATACATTTGTCAAAACTTATCAAACTGTATGCTTAAAATAGTTGGACTTTATTGAATGTAAATCATACCTCAGTAAAGTTTACTAGATAAAAAAGAATATGGGGGCGCCTGGGTGGCTCAGTCGTTAAGCATCTGCCTTCGGCTCAGGTCATGATCCCAGGGTCCTGGGATCGAGCCCCGCATCGGGCTCCCTGCTCCGCGGGAAGCCTGCTTCTCCCTCTCCCACTCCCCCTGTTTGTGTTCCCTCTCTCACTGTGTCTCTCTCTGTCAAATAAATAAATAAAATCTTTTAAAAAAATAAAAATAAAAATAAAAAAGAATATGTATGTTTATACAAGCATTGAATATCTCTAGAGTACACACCAAAAAAATGCTAACTGCAGACGCCTCTGGAGAGTAGAACTGGGTGTCTGGGGGAAAACATGGTAGGAAGATTTATTTTTCATGTTAATCACTTTGGTAGGGGAAAAATGGGAATTGGCAATTCGAAGAAAAAGAAAAACAAAGTACCAATTAATGTATGAAAATATGCGCAAATTTACTAGTAATCCAAGAAGTATATATTAAAATAGCAGATATAGGGGCACCTGGGTGGCTCAGTTGGTTAAGCATCAGAGTCTTGGTTTCGGCTCAAGGTCATGATCTCAGGGTCATGAGGTTGAGCCCTATGTCGGTTCCGTGCTCAGCATGGATTCCCGCTCCCTCTGCTCCTCCCCCTACTCATACACTGTCTCTCAAATAAATAAATAAATAAAACCTTAAAAAAAAAAAAAGTCTTTTAGAGGGGCACCTGGGTGGCTCAGTCATTATGCGTCTGCCTTCGGCTCAGATCATGATCCCAGGGTCCTGGGATCAAGCCCCACATTGGGCTCCCTGCTTGGCGGGAAGCCTGCTTCTCCCACTCCCCCTGCTTGTGTTCCTGCTCTGGCTATCTCTCTGTGAAATAAATAAATAAAATCTTTAAAAAAAAAAACAAGATAAGGATTTTATCAGAGAGAAGAGATTCATATGTCATTTCATGTAATAATGGTTTAATTAAAATATATATATACATTTATGATGTTAAAAAGAAAATATGTATATGTGCATACATATATATGTAAACTGTTGATTGAAAATATCAGTTGCCAAATACGTGGATAGCATGATCCCATTTATGTTTAAAGAAACCATATTTTGGAGTTAAAAACATGAAAATCACCTATGTTAAGAGAAATATGCCAAGAGAGAAAAAGATAAAGTAAATGTGTTTACAATGTTAACATACGGAGGATCTGGGTGAAAGATATATGACAATCCTTTGTACTATCCTTACAACTTGTCTGTAAACTGGACATTATGTCAAAAGAAAAAGCTACAAGAAAATAAAACTATGTCTCATTTCCAACAGTCTCAACTAAAAACAAAAGAAAACTGTCTTTTTTCTTTTAAGATTTATTTATTTATTTAAGTAAACTCTACACCCAGCGTGGGGCTCAAACTCGCCCCAAGATCAAGAAGGGTCAGATGCTCTGAGCCAGCCAGGCACCTGGGAAACTGTCTTAATAGAGCTACAAAGCCCTTGTTTACACAAAAGAGATTTACATATTCCAGGTGGAATTAAAAGGCTCCTCATTTTCCCATTTGATTGCAATACACCTTTTCATGTATATTAAGTTCTCATACATAATGGAATCAATCTATTTTGGATCCTCCATTCTATTCTACCAATCTACTTGCTATTTTTATGTCACTGTCATCCCGATTTGCTAGATAGCTTCAAAGTACATTGTAATACGTGGGAAGACAACCACATCATTGCCAGTTTTTAATGTTTCCACAAAAGAAATATTCCTTGCCCACTCTGAGACACTTACCCTTTTATGTAAACCCTCAGTTTGTTTTATTCACATACACACACATTAGTACTCTAATTATAATTTCCTTTTGAAAGAATTAACTTCTTTAATATTAAGACTCCCCAAGAGCACAGTATGTCTTTCCATTAGTTCAGCCTTTGTATAAAATAATTTTCTTCACAAAGATGTCTCTTGTTTGAAACAGCATTTAATAGTCCTTGTTGTGAATACATTATTTTCCCATTTGCTTATTCCTTACTAACTCTAGTGATATTTTACTAAATCTCTTGGGTTTTATACAATCATATTACCAGCTTGAAGAAATGTGTTTATTTCTTCTTTTCCAATGTCTCAGCCGGCTATTTCATTTCACGAGACTGTATTTGCTAGAAAGCTTACAAGATAATATCAAATAATGTCCATAACAAGCATCCTTATCTGGTTCCTAATTTTAATTGAAATCATATATCAATTAGCTTTACTGGTGTGTTTGGTAATTGGTTTTTGTTATATTTAAGAAGTCTGCTCTATCCCTATTTTTACAGTTTTAAAATTAAGAACGGTTACTAAATTTTATCAAATGACTTCAGCATCTGTTGATATGATCATATTATTTTTTATTTAATTTGTTATTGTCATAGATTATGTTGGTAGATTTCCTGATATTGAACACACTTGTATTCCTGGAATAAACTTTTCCAGGTCATGATTTATCATCTTTTTGATAAAAACTAGATTTTATTTACTAATATTTAATTTAAGAATTTTCTTCCTATATTCTAAAGCAGGCTTGTTCTATATCCCTTTCTTCTATTTCTAGGTTTTATGTTGAAGTTATTTTGGCTTCATAAGGGAATCGTGGAGATTTCTATCTTTTTTTATGACCTACAATAGTTTAAATAACATGGAAATTGTCTGGTCTTGAAATATCAGACAAAATATAGCTGTGAATCTAGCTGGCTCTTCTCCCTTTTTATTATTAAATCTTTAGTCACCTTTCCAGTCTCCAATATTTAATTGGTCTGTTTAGGCTGCACATCTTGGTGTCCATTACTCATCATTAATATTGTGCTGTCATGACTTTATGTTTTTGTCAGAGCATTCCATGTAAACTCTTATAATTCTTTTAAATTATCTTAAATTTATAGTTTTTTCTTATTTCTGGTTCCTAGTCTTATATATGGATTAAAACAAAATACTTTTCAACCAGGTGAATACCACAATAAAAATGGGCAATGATCAAACATGGGTAATTTACAGAAAAAAGAAATACAAATGGTCAATAAACAAATTAAAAATATTTACTCTCACTGTCTATATGTGATGGCAACTCACTGTTGCCCAAACACACCCTGTTGTAGGAGAGACCACCTGCCCACAGTCCCCTAAATCCTCAGCAGATGTGTAAATAACGGGCCTTGGGAATAATTGGAGCAGTGGATTCCTCCCTTCACCTCAAGGAACAGCCCTAATCGCCAGGGCCATTGCTCTAGACTAAAGCTGGAGACCTGTTCTCTAAAGAATGGGTCACCTATGGATGATCTAGAAGGGGTTCCTAGGGAGGATACTGAGACCTGACAGAAAAGTAGTATCCTGTTTAGGTAACAGTTGAGTTCCAAAACACACAATAAAACATTAAGACAACACAGAAGCAGCCCACTCAGAGGGTGAAATGTGCAGAAGGGTATCACCACCAGAATAAAAACTTCTTCGCTTTGGCAAACATAATGTGTAGATCACTGGCCTGCCTAATTCACATCCTGTTACCCTAGCGAAAAATCTACCTCTTGACAAATACAGCCAACTAACAGAGAGCCAAAGTCTGGTCCTCTCATTCAGGGGATGGGCCTTTCAAGGAACTAGACCTACCCAACTAGGGAGAAAAATCCATACCAGCTACATTTGTTTAACAAAGACTTTATTCATAAATATAATTGGATACTTGAGTAACATCAAATATTCAAATAGAAATCAATAGTGTGAAGGAAGATGTACAAGATGAATAAATAAGCAACTAACATTGCAGAAATCTGAGATGATTAGGGAACTAAAATTTTTTTTAAAGATTTTATTCATTTATTTAACAGAAAGAGAGAGAGCACAAGAAGGGGGAGCTGCAGGCAGAGGGAGAGGGAGAAGCAGGCTCCCCACAGAGCAGGGAACCCGTCGTGGGGTTTGATCCCAGGACCCCAAGATCATGACCTGAGCCGAAGGCAGATGCTTAACCAACTGAGCCACCCAGGCACCCCAGGGAACTAAATTTATAAAAAATTTATACAATACTCAAAGTAACTGAGTAGATATGGTATGCATAAAAGCATACTGTCTGTGAGGAAAAAGAAGCAATCAGAGAACAAAAATGTCCTTGGACATTAAAAATATAAATGTCAAAAAATTGCATTGGACTGTCTGAATAATAAAATGAACATGAAGACTTAATCAGAAATTTGATCTCCTATAATAGAGACTAGAAATTAAATAATTAAAAAATATAAAAATAAATTTAAGACACATGGAAGATGGATCCAGAAGTCAAATATCTGTCTAAAAGTAGTTCCAGGCATGCCTGGGTGGCACAGTCACTTAAGCGTCCAACTCTTGGTTTCAGCTCGTGATCTCAGGGTTGTGGGATCAAGCCCTGTATTGGGCTCTGTGCAGAGTTTGCTTGGGATTCTCTTCCTCCCCCTCTGCCCCTCCCCCACCTCTCTTTCTCTCTAAAATAAATAAAGAAATCTTTAAAAAAAAAAAAAGTAGTTCCAAACCGAGACAATGGTGGAAAAGAAATATTCAGAGAAATAGCTAAAGATTGTCCCAAATTTCATGAGTCTTCATTTTGAAGTTATTTAGGTTGAGGCAAACAAAATTAATTTTAAAAAGACTGACTCCTAGACTTAATGTAATGAAATTTCAGAATTACAAGGGTAGAGAAAATCCTGAAAACTCCCAGAGAAGGAGAGGGAAAAACAAGTTACCCGAGAAACAAGGATACGAATGGCATCAAACTTCTCATCAACAATATTTAATGCTCAAAAACAATGGAACAATATTTTCAAGCTTTTATGGATAGGAAGAGGTTTGTGTATTTTTACTTATTTAATTATTTTTTTAATTTAAGAATTTTTTCTTAAAGATTGTATTTTTAAGTAATCTCTACACCCAACATGGGGCTCAAACTTACAACCCAGAGATCTAAAGTTACCGGCTCTACCAACTGAGCCAGCCAGGTACCCCAATTAATTTTTAAATAATAATAATACTTTTACTTGACAAAAGAATGAAACTACATTGA
This sequence comes from Phoca vitulina, assembly GCF_004348235.1. Taxonomy (NCBI): domain Eukaryota; kingdom Metazoa; phylum Chordata; class Mammalia; order Carnivora; family Phocidae; genus Phoca; species Phoca vitulina. Next base: position 614,100 of record NW_022589710.1, read on the forward strand.
AAATGTTCAGAGCATCCCTCCTGCCCTCCCCCATTCGCCCCATTCTCCACTCACCTGCCTCCAAAGGTAATAACCATTTCTTTTTTTTTAATTGTTCTTATCACTCTTTTTTAAATTTTATTTTATTTTAATTCAGTTAATTAACATAAGTGTATTATTAGTTTCAGAGGTAGAGTTCAGTGATTCATCAGTTGCATATAACACCCAGTGCTCATCACATCACCTGCCCTCCTTAATGTCCATCACCCAGTTATCCCATCCCCCCACCCACCTCCCCTCCATCAACCCTCAGTTTGTTTCTTATGATTAAGAGTCTCTTATGGTTTGTCTCCCTCTCTGATTTCATCTTATTTTATCTTTCCCTCCCTTCTCCTATGATCTTCTGTTTTCTTTCTTAAATTCCACATATGAGTGAAATCATACAATTGTCTTTCTCTGATTGACTTATTTCACTTAGCATAATACCCTCTAGTTCCATCCACGCTATTGCAAATGGCAAGATTTCATTTTTTTGATGGCTGAGTAATATTCCATTGTATACATCTATACCACATCTTCTTTATCCATTCATCTGTTGATGGACATCTGGGCTCTTTCTATAGTTTGGCTATTGTGGACCTTGCTATAATGGACTATAAACATTGGGGTGCTTTAAACATCAATCATCATGCCCCTTCAGATCACTACATTTGTATCTTTGGGGTAGTGCAAGTGCTGGGTCATAGGGTAGCTTTATTTTTAACTTTTTGAGGAATCTCCATACTGTTTTCCAGAATGTCTGTACCAGCTTGCATTCCCACCAACAGTGTAAGAGGTTCCCCTTTCTCTGCATCCTCATCAACATTTGTTTTTTCCTGACTTGTTAATTTTAGCCATTCTGACTGGTGTGAGGTGGTATCTCATTGTGGTTTTGATTTGTATTTCCTTCATGCTGAAGAATAATAATTTCTATTAGTTTCTTCTTTACTCTCAAAGTTAAGAAAATGGTTAGATTTCTTTTTTTTTAAGATTTTATTTATTTATTTGAGAGAGCAAGTGAGAGAGAGAGCACAAGTGGGGGAGAGGAGCAGAGGGAGAAGGATAAGCAGACTCCCGGCTGAGCGGGGACCCCTATGCGGGGCTCAATCCCAGGACCCCAGGATTATGACCTGAGCCAAAGAGAGACGCTTAACCGACTGAGCCACCCAGGCACCCCTGAACTTAAGTTGTTTTTTGTTTTTGTTTTTTTTTGTCAGAGAGAGAGAGAGCACAAGCAAGGGGAGCATCAGGCAGAGGGAGAAGCAGGCTCCCCGCTGAGCAAGGAGCCTTTCGGAGGGACTCAATCCCAGGAACCTGAGATCACGACCTGAGCCGAAGTAGACACTTAATCGACTGAACCACCCAGGCATCCCTGAAATTAGATTTCTAGACAACCCATATCAAGTCAAATAGATCAAGTATGGGAAAAATAAACGCATATGACACGCACAAGCACTCAGAGTAGAGAGTACCAATGGAGTTTTTGTAAAATAAAATGCTAGAGAAGGATTTCAGCAAAATGAAAAAGGAACCAAGAAAGAGGACACATAGGACACCAGATACACAGCAGCAGCTGAAGGTGACCAATAAGAAGTTGAAAGAAACCGAAAAAAGTTGAGGGGGATTTGTTAGATCCAGAGGCAGATTCACTATGAAACTAATGAAAATAAGCCTCAGGGCTCCTCACACACTTCAGACCTTTCCAAGTCCAAGGGATGAGCTCTACCAGTTTCTATTTGTAATTTTGTATTTTCTTCTCTTGAAGATGACCCCCCAAATTATATAAGATTCAAAACCTACAAAACTTGGATCCATCCTTGATTAGACCTTAGTATTTGGAAGATTTTTCTCTAAGCAACAAACATTTAATGACATGAATTACATTTCCTTCCTTGGGTGGAATCAAACTATAATAATATTTATCCAATAAATAGAAAAATAATGTTTACTGATTTTCCATTTCTAAAATTAGCCTACAGACAAGATACAGATATTTAATTGGAGTTATAGAACAGAATAGGAATGTTATAAATCTTGGCAATCAATATAAAATTACAATATAGCTAAAAATACTATGACAATAAGAATAGAGATTCAATTAAATTTTTTTTTAAATTACATGAACAAAAATGTAACTACCACCATCTGGAGCTGGAGGAATTAGGGAAAGTGGGAGGTGCTGTAGAAGCAATAAATTCCTCATCTTTCAGAATATAGCCATAGGCACTGTCAGAAGATGATAAACCAAGAAAAAAGGCAGAAATATTACTAAACACAGAAATATTAAATATATAATTAAGGAATATTAATTAAAGATAAAATAATAATCATGAGAATAATCCCAATCAGAAAGTATTTTTAGATGCTTGTGGTGAACTGAACTAGGGGAAGAGGAAAGAAAGTTTTTTACTTTTCATTTTATAACCTTCTATAATGTTTGAATTTTTTTATTTGTTCACTACTTCTATAATTTTTTAAACAAGTTTTTAAAATATGTGTGCAAAAGATATTTTTCTAATGTTGTTTATAATTGTGGGAACTGGAAACAATCTAAATACCTACAGAGAGATGAATAGGAAACCGATTGAAATAATTTAAATCGGTTTTATGTATTTACTGACATGGAAAGATCCCCACACTATATCGAGTTTTTTTATTGAAAAAAATCCAGGTGCTAAATAACATGTACATCATGACCCATTTTTTAAAAAATTTGTGGTGTGGGCACCTGGGTGGCTCAGTCAGTTAAGCGTCTGCCTTTGGCTCAGGTCTTGATCCGAGGGTCCTGGGATCAAGTCCCACATCAGGCTCCCTGCTCAGCAGGGAGTCTGTTTCTCCCTCTACACTTCCCCCCTGTTTGTAATCTCTCTCTCTCAAATAAGTAATAAAAACTTTAGAAAACATTTCTGGTGTGTATGAATGTGTGTATGCACAAGATGTTTATTGTAAAATGTGAATTAATTATTGCATCCAAGTGATAAGAATGCGGGTAATTTTTATTTTTCACTTTTTGCTTGGATTTTCTAAAATTTCCTATGAGGAATATAAATTATTTTGTAGCAGAAAAAAATCCAAAAATGTTCTCTTAATACATTTTTCCTTAATTCATTCCACATTTCTCCTTATTGCAACAAGGTCACAAGATTCTTTTTGTAATTCTTTGCCCAACCGAATATTTATTTGAGTCAAAATCTGTTCGACATCACTGTCAAATCAAAGTGTTCAGGAACAAAGATGTCCTTCAACTCACAGTGATAAGATGAACACAATTTCATAGCTAGAGGCAGATAAAACTAATATCATTTGCCCAGTACCCAGCACAACTGGGACATTAATTTCTGAGCCAAGGAGAGGAGAATCTAAATCATCACAACTGACAACAAAGCACAAGCTGAGTTTGTCAGAGATCGGTTCATTGTCTAGGATGCTTATTTCAAATCACTTTGGGAAGGCAAAGTTATTGCTGCTAAATTTCATAACATCTGAAAAGCTGTAACTTTTCCAATCATAAAGAACAGACCTGCAAACCTTGATAAGGAAGTTTACATTGACTTCAACATTACAACAAATTTAACGTTAAGAAAACAAAGGCAAAAGCAATATGGTGCTTATGCTCTAGTGCAAGTTCCCATCCAAAGTGTTTTCATTATCTAGAAGCAAAGTGAGTGGGCCACAAAGCATTTTCCCCTGATTTGGGACATTTTACTTCTAAGTAAAGGCTGCTGTACACTCCATAATTTTTAAAAGTGACAAGAAGACACTTCAAAGGTAACCACAATACATTTCCATCCAATCTCACTTGTATTTTTTGGCCTTGACCTGTCTAATCTTAATCAGATTTATCTGAGAACCACAGTAATTCAGAAAATCAAAATAGGGTTTACCCCAAACTGAAAAATTCTCCAAAAGGCAGTGTAGGAATAATAATAATGGTAACATTTCCTGAGCTTTTCCAGTGTGCCAGGCAATATATTAAGTACTGGTTAAGTGTTGGTTAAGCACTTAAGCACTTAATTAAGTAATGAAATCAGTACTTAAGTGCTGATTCGGTACTATATTACGTATTCTTTTCATTCAATACTCACAAAACCTTATGAAGTAGCAATTATTATTATCTATGTGCAGCAGATTATATTTTCTAAATATGGCTACAACAGTATCTCCCATCTCAAATGCTTTTCTACAGTGTAATCTTGCCAATCTTCCCATCAACAGTTTGGGCCCTAGGTACCCTCTCTTTGAACCACGGCAGGATTTGAACTATTGAGTATGGCAGAATTAGGTCATATAACTTCCAAGGCTAGGTCAGCAAAGGCTTTGCAACGTCCATCAAGCTCTTTTGGGCTGTTCGTTCTGGGTGAAACCAGACACAACTTAAGAAATCCTACTCCAGGTAGGCCATCGTGCTACGCTGGTGGGGCCATGTGTAGGTATTCCTAATCAGTAGTGCCAGCCTTCATTGCCAGCCATGGGAGGGGGCCGTCTTGGATGTCCAGCCTCATGGAGCCTTCAGATGACTGCAGTTTCAGTTGGTATCTGACTGCAAATGCATGAGAGACCCTCGAAGTGAGAATTTCCCAGCCATGCCCTTTCTGACACCCTGACCCATGTTTTACCCCACTAAGTTTAGGGTGGTTTGCTATATATAGCAACTGTAACCAGAACACCCCATTTGCAAATGAGGAAATCGAGGCTTACAGAGTGATTTAACTCCAGGTCTTAACCATCATTTTATCCTGCTGCCAAATGTCAGAATAATAATTTTTGTACTATGCAGAAGATAACCTTCTCAAGTCACATGTTTATTTCAACATACCCAGCAGCAGAACACACTGTGAAAGGAAAACTGGGACTTCATGGAAGTGAAAGCAGTCTATTTTCCTATGTTTTGTCATTAAGTGGTTTTCTCTGTTCCATCTATCGATCTGTTAACCAAAATTGAAAACCTCTTACAAATTATGATGTTACAGCAAGGTAGAATGCCCCAACCTACAGCAGGCAAGTGTCCTAATAAGAGATATTCCCAGGAGACGACTTAACATTTCTCTCTCTCTAAAATTACTTCTAGCAGGCTGTTGACATTTCAGAGGTCAACTCTTTCAGAATGTTCTCAAAGCATGAAATATATGACTAATATCTTGGAGAATTTTAGAGATAAACACAAAACAAATTTTATAGAAGTTGGTTTGAAAAATAGAATTTACGCAAAACATAACTGAGCAATGAGTGAAATCCTAAGTTTCTGTGGAGTTTTTAAAATCTTGTGTGAAAGACCTACCTTTCACACATGATTTTAAGTACTTTATAGTAAAGTAGCCCTGGTAAGAGCTGAATCCTTGAAGGTGTTTACTATGATGCAATTCAGTTTTGTTCTTCTAAGAAGATATAACTGTGGTCTATGATCACAACAAAAGATACTAGATGTGGGGCACCTGTGTGGCTCAGTCGTTAAGCGTCTCCCTTCAGCTCAGGTCACGATCCCAGTGTTCTGGGATCGAGCCCCACGTCGGGCTCCCTGCTCAGCGGGAAGCCTGCTTCTCCCTCTCCACTCCCCCTACTTGTGTTCCCTCTCTCTCACTGTCTCTCTCTCTGTCAAATAAATAAATAAAATTAAAAAAGAGAGAGAGAGAGAGATACTAGATGTGTTTGCCAGTCCACATCCATCCGCCATTCTTTGGGAAGCTGTGATCATGTCTTTATTTTATTCCTCTTGACCTCCTTCCCCCAGTTAATCTAGCCAGGATAGACAACAGATGCTCTTGCCTGAGAATTTGAAATTGGGATTCATTGATTCTAGTTATTCCGTGCTGTTCACTTCATTACATGGATTGAAAACTCAGAGAATGAGGCTGCCATTGGGGGCAGCCATGTTTGCTGAGATGCAGCCAAGGCAGCGAAAACCAGTTCACATACAGGAAAGAAAAAGCAGATGCTGAGACAATGGACCAGGAAATCAATGGAGAGAGGGAGAGAGAAAGACAGAGAGAGAGAGACAGAGATGTAGAGACAGAGAGGAAAAAAGCAGAAAGGCAAGCCGGCTTTTTATACCCCTAAAGTCCAGTTTTTAGGCCTTTTGTGAAACTAAGTTCACCTCTTTCCCTTGAGATCCAGAAGCTATCTGGTACCTTGTGGTAGCCAGCCTCCAGATGGCCCCCAGTGCTTCTTGCCTCTGGTATCCATGCCCTTGTGCGGTCCCCTACCATACTGAATACGGCTTGCCCTTGTAATTAATAGAATATTGCAGAAGTGATGATATATAACTTTTGAGGCTAGGTCATGAAAGTCATTACAACTCCTGCCTTGCTCTCTCTTGGACTACTCACGCTGAGTAAGTAGTTGCCCTGAGCCCTCCCTGAAGAGAAACTGAGGCTACTTGCCAACATCCAACACCATCTTGCCAGGCATGTGAGTGAGCCTTCTTGGAAGCACATCCTCCAGCCCCAGTCAGGCTTCCAGATGATGGTAGCCACAGCCAACATCTTGACTGCAACCTCATAAAACACCCTGACCCAGAACCATCCAGTTAAGCCACTCCTGAATTTCTGACTACAGAAACTGTGAGATGCATTTGTTTGAAGATACTAAGTTTTGGGTTGTTATGCAGCAATAGGTGACTAATATATAGTCTTTGAATAATCTTTTGGCTTAGATTAGTTTATAATAGATTATTATTAGTTGTGTAATAGGATGTCCAGTGAAATCTTTCCTATTGTCTCAGAATTGTGGGGGGAAAAAAAAAGCTGACTACAAAATTTCCTAAATATCCCATATTCTAAGTTCAAGAAGCCAGTAATAGGGCCCCTTCAGCTTTCTCCTGGGGCTTACTGGAATGCACAAGAGCAGACCAGTCTCACCAGTCTCACCACCAACCGTCACCCCAGCCACACACATGCACACATACACAGGTCTATACAGGAAAGTACTGAGAAAGAACAGATTGCAGGTCTTTGGAGGGGGGTAAAAGCTCTCACTGAAACCATATGAGAGATGCCTTAGAGAATGCGTTTTATTCTTTTTTATTTTTTGTCAGTTCTGCTCAGGCAATGAACTTGTTTATATGCCCTGTGTTTAACAGAAATGAGATTTGAAAGAGATGACAAAGCTGAGTGGTGGGGGTGGTGTGCAGCCATGGGGCATCCTGCACACTCACTGTTTGATGGGAAAGGATATATTTCTCAGGCTTCAAACAGACAAAGAGAGTGGGATCCTACCCAGGAGAATGGCAACTAGAAAAGGGGACCACAGCAAAAGACCACACACACACACACACACAGGAAAACAGCCCTCACCCTTTATCTCCAGAAACCCAGGATTTTCTCATGGTTTTTTCATGTCTTTGTAATTTCCCTCTCTGGTTCCTCTGTTTTTAATCTTGAGGGATGGAGACTGTAGTTGTGTTACTTCATCATCTTGGCAGGAACTAAACCAACCTAGAATCTTATATGCAGACAAATTATCAATCTAGTGTCAGGGAAAGGTATTTTCACACAAATTCTCAAAAAAAGTTACATTTCATGTACTCAAGAAGCTATTGGATGATAAGCTCCAAGAAACATGAAGTCATGGGAGACAGGGATCAGATTTAGTGAATCCACAGGGTAATAGGTGGGGGAGATCCTCAGGTGATGGTGATAGGTATAAACCAGATATAGAGGGATAGGCAATCAGTTGAGATTGAAACAGGTCATAAGGCTCTGGGAGGGACTTATTCAAGATAATGAAACTGATAAAGGAAGTACGGGAAATGACTGTAAATAACATATGCAACAATAATGTAAACACCAAATATTAATTGAACTGAAATTACAATATAAATATATGGAAGGGCGGGGGATGGGAGGAGCACATATGTGTGGTGGGGTAGGGGAAAGAAAGAGTGAAATTCTCATCTTCCATAATAGGAAGTCAACAGATAATGTGTAACACCAAAACCCAAGAAGTAGCATACAAGCATATTATTTGGAGACATGGAGGCAAATTCTTTTTTTAAAAAAGATTTTATTTATTTGACAGAGAGAGACACAGCGAGAAAGGGAACACAAGCAGGGGGAGTGGGAGCGGGAGAAGCAGGCTTCCCGCCAAGCAGGGAGCCCGATGTGGGACTCGATCCCAGGACCCTGGGATCACAACCTGAGCCAAAGGCAGACACTTAACCGACTGAGCCACCCAGGCATCCCAAGGCAAATTCTAAAAGAGATAAAAGTGGTTGCCACTGGGAAAGGGGAAACCAGGATTCACTGTGGGTAATGGAGACCACCGTTTTTCATAATAAGTCTTATAGGACCTTGTAACTTTTTAAAAATATGCATATGTATAACTTAGATAAAGAATATAAACTTTTTAAAAACATGATAACTAATAAATTTCTATTTTATTTTTTGTAAAAGCACACTGGATCCCAAGCAGTATAAATAAAAATAAATCCTCCCTAGGCCTGTCACAGTAAAACTACAGGTCATTAAAAATAAGAGGCACTGGGTCGCTGCCCTTGGTTGTGGGGTCGTTTTTGGCACCAAGGCCGCAGCACTCAGGATGAACGTAATTCAGATTGTTTGTGACCACTGGGTACATATACTTGTGCCCATGGGGTTTGTCCTTGGATGTTATCTAGACAGAAAGAATGATGAAAAGCTGACTGCCTTCCGGAACAAGAGTTTGTTGTTTAAAAGGGAATTGAGACCCAATGAAGAAGTCACCTGGAAGTAAAGGCCCCCCGTGACTGAATTACAGAATGTTCACATTTTAAAAATTAGGAGAGAAATAAAAACACATTCATTATTTTAACAAAAGAAGAAGAAGAAGAAGAGGCACTGGAGGGTGCCTGGGTGGCTCAGTCGTTAGGCGTCTGCCTTCGGCTCAGGTCATGATCCCAGGGTCCTGGGATCGAGCTTTGCATTGGGCTCCCTGCTCAGTGGGGAGCCTGCTTCTCCCTCTCCCACTCCCCCTGCTTGTGTTCCCTCTCTCACTGTGTCTCTCTCTGTCAAATAAATGAATAAAATCTTAAAAAAAAAAAAAAAAATAGGAGGCACTGGAGATAAAAGGTAAAAGGATACTAATTTAACAGAGAGCAGAAATCTCAACAACTGAGACACTGAGAAACAATGAAAATAATGACTCAAAAAGCCAACAGCTAGGGGAAGGGAAGGGAAAATAAAATAAGACAAAAACAGAGAGGGAAACCATAAGAGACTCTTAACTATAGGGACCAAACTGAGGGTTGCTGGACAGGAGGTGGGTGGGGGGTAAGGTAACTGGGTGATGGGCATTAAGGAGGGCACTTGAAGTAATGAGCACTGAGTGTTGTATGCAACTGATGAATCACTAAATTCTACCTCTGAAACTAATAATACAGTATATGTTAATTAAATTGAATTTAAATAAAATTTTTTTAAAAGCCAAGAGAAAATAACTGCCAAATTTTGACTCTATATCTAGCAAAATATTCATTCAAGAGTGAAGTAAAAGTATCTTCATATCAAGACTGAGAGTTTATCACTTTCAAATCCTTGCTGAAAGATCAGCTAAAGGATTTACTTCTGAAAGAAGAAAATTGAATCTAGAAGTAAAGCAAGAGATGCAAGAAGTCATGGTAAGCAAACAATTTGGTAAAAACATGGGTAAATCTAATAAATATTAACTATAAAAAGCAATAATTATTATGACTGATTTGGTAGATATTATTTAAAGCAAAATGACATGAAAGATGGAAGGGGGTTGATAGTGACATGGAAGATACGGGAAGGGTTAGTCTTTGTTAATGTTCTTGTATTGTTTGTATTGTTCAGAAAAAAAAGAAGGGTATTGATTACCTTAGGATTTTGTTAAGCAAAAAGTGCATGTTAAAAATGTAAGGTAACTGGGGCACCTGGGTGGCTCAGTCATTAAGCGTCTGCCTTCGGCTCAGGTCATGATCCCAGGGTCCTGGAATTGAGCCCCACATCGGGCTCCCTGCTCGGCGGGAAGCCTGCGTCTCCCTCTCCCACTCCCCCTGCTTGTGTTCCCTCTCTCGCTGTGTCTCTCTCTGTCAAATAAATAAATAAAATCTTTTTTAAAAAATATGTAAGGTAACTGTCAAAGCACAGAAATAAAATGTATAACTTCCAAGATAACAATGGAAAAATAAGGGTCAGAGATGAACAACAAAGAAAACTGGGTCAATCCAATAGAAGACAAGAAAGGGAGGAAGAAAATATGGGGGGGGGGGGGAGAGAAAGCATGGTAAATGTAAAGTACAAAACATTTTAATAGAGGGGTGCCTGGCTGGCTCAATCAGAAGAGCGTGCCACTCTTGATCTCAGAGTCCTCCGTTCGAGCCCCATATTAGGTGTAGAGATTACTTTAAAAAATAAAGAAACTTTTTAAAAAACAGTTTAATAGAAATAGATCCAAGTACATAAATAATCACTATAAATATAACAGATTAAACCCCCTGGTTAAAAGACAGAGATCCCCAAGACAGACACTCATACAAAACAAATCAGCTATAAGCTATTTAAGGAAACACATCTAATACGTAGTAACCACAAAAAGTTCTATAAAATAAAGGGATGGGAAAAGATATACCAGAAAAAAGCTGATATTGCTATTTCAATATCAGACTAAGTAGGCTTTAAGGCAAAAAAGAAAAGAAAGAAAAGCATTATGAAGGATAAAGAAGGTTGTTATATACAATAAAAGGAAGGAAGATAAAACAATACTGGACCCGTACACATCTATTGACATAGCCTAAAAGACATAAAGAAAAAAAAGTGACTGAACTGCAAGGAGTAACTGATAAGTCACAATCTCAAGAGGAGATTTTAACACATCTCTCAGAAACTGACATATCAATCAGATAAAATACTGGGTAGGCTGTAAAAAATTGAATTTAAAACTTTGTATCCAAAAGTTAGAGAATGTATATTCCTTTAAACACACATCGATCATTTACAAAAATTGATCCCTGGTAAAATCACAAAGGAAGTCTCAATAAAATACCACTAAAGCTCATCATCGAGGGGATCTTGGAGAGGTGGAAAAAAGGGAGGATAAAGATTTCTTCCTCTCCCTGGAAAGCCTAGAAATGCTGTCCAGAGACAATGAGTCAAAAAATAGAGATTTATGTCACTTAAAGATATAAAAGTATAGAAGAACTAAAACTAAGAATAAAATTGTGAGGAGACATTTGAGAAGAGAGGGGGTTACTGTAAGTGAACAAAACTATTCACCTTTCACAGAAGGAAATAAATAATGTTGCTTAAAGTAGATAAATAAAAAAATAGCAGTTAAATGTATTATTCAGGAGTTATAGATATAAAAAATAGACGAATTTAAAACAAAAATGATCAACTTATTTGCTGGGCTCCATGCTCAGTGGGGAGTCTGCTTGGGATTCTCTCTCTCTCCCCCTCTCCCTCCACCCCACCCTCTCTAAGATAAATAAATAAATCTTTAAAAAAAAAAAAGAAAGAAAAGGAAGGAAACTAATGTGTATTGAGTACCTATTTCCTATGAGGAAAATGAGACTCAGAGAATAAGTGTCACCCGCTAGCAGACTGCAGAACTGGTATCTACATCCATGTTTACCTGACTCTAAGGTCAACGATCTTCTCACTCTACCACATAGTTAATAGACCAAGAGTCACTAGCCCCTAGAGCAGAGGAACTCTGCCACATTTTTATTGAGAAAGAATCTATTTAGATTGCAAAGTTTACTTAGAGCAATTTGATATATGTACTTCTACTCCTTTGTACATTTTACATACATATTTAACTAACTGATTTATAACACTGTCTGATGCCAGGTAAAGCAAATATTAATCTCAGTTTGCAAACTCATGAGTACACCAAATTTAATTTTTAAAACTCAGCTTAATTTCCCTAGATGCCCCATTAACCTGATAGTGGAAATTAAATCTCAGTCAATTCTGGGTTCTCCCACAAGCATGCTTCAGTGTTGTGTCTGAGTTTTGAGGAGGATAAGAGGAGGCAAGGAAGCATCCAGCCCCATGCCCATCTGTCCTCTGGACCCTCCCATCCTGCCCCAGGTCACCAATCCACAGATAGCTGACACATCTCCTCATTCCCACCTGTGATGCCCTTGAGGGTTGAGCAGCTCTCCCTCGGGCTCACTGACATTATTACTCTATTTCTGTACATCTCTGAATGTATAAAACTTTTTGATGCTCTAGAAGGTCCCACCTTCCTAGAAACCTTTTGCAGCCTCTTCTCTGTGGTTTTACCACTGCCCCAAACCCTTCCCAGAAAGCAAGTCACAAGTGCTCTCTGTTCGCAGACTCACAACCTTATATGGGGTCCTGCCATCTCCCCTCTTGGACTCAGTCTGGGGTTGGGAGGGCAGAGTACAATGTCCCTTCCCACAGACCAGCCAGCTCTGAGCTATCCTTTCTTCACCAACAGTCTCCTCTCTCCCCTGTGATGCAGAATCTCACGAAGTGAGAAGCCATGCACTGACTCATCAGGCTTTTTCTAGGCCCTGAGTCCTAAATTTGAAAAGGCTTTACTCTGCCTTCTGCAATAACATTTCTTTCCCAGTCTCCTAACCCAAATGGGAGGAATAAGATAGCTAGGAGGGATAAGAAATACACATAAAACATAATAGATAAGATTTGAAAAATGGGATATTTCTCCATGGGTACTGAGCCAGATCCTGGATATACAAGGAAAAAAATACAATTCAGTGTCTGGTATCAGGATTTGTCCAAGGTCACACAGTTAGTAGTGTGATACAGAGGAAAAATCCAACAGTGATAATACTGCATTTTGTGCAATATCGGAGTTTATATTTCTAGATGAGAGGAATGTGGCTGGGCATGGGGAAGAGGGGAACTATTCAGAAAAGTTTTCCCATGGAAAACTGGATCTGATTTTTGCCAAGGTTGGGAAGGCATTTCAAGTAGGAAGAGCATCATATACAAAGGCACAGAGGCCAGAGAGAACAGGATACTTTCAAGAGGGACAGCCAGTTTGCTTAGAGATTAAGTGATGTAAGAAGAATGGGAGAAGAAAATGAGAGCAGTAGTTAGGCCCAAGACCAAAAGGATGCTGTACTGGGAAGCTTACATTTGATTCTGAAGGTTATCTGGAGACAGCAAATGATTTTAAGCTGGAAAATATTATAATCTCCTTTGCGTTTTTAAAATATCACTCTAGGGGCACCTGGGTGGCTCAGCCGTTAAGCGTCTGCCTTCGGCTCAGGTCATGATCCCAGGGTCCTGGGATCCAGCCCCATATCGGGGTCCCTGCTCTGCGGGAATCCTGCTTCTCCCTCTCCCACTCCCCCTGCTTGTGTTCCTGCTTTCGCTGTCTCTCTCTGTCAAATAAATAAATAAAAGCTTTAAAAAATAATAAAAAAATAAATAAATTTTAAAAAAATAAAAGATCACTCTAGCGGAGAACTAAAGTGAGAAGGATATTAAAATCCTGATAAAAGAGCCCCAACAAAGGCAATGGCAGTAGGAATGAAAAAAGAGGAAATTCATTCACAAGATATGCTGGGGGCAAAATTACACACGATGGGTTAAGAGGGTAATGGAGAGAACAGAGTCTAGTATAATGCCCCAAATTCTGGGTTGGGTGACTAAGTAAATGATGATACCATTTCAAATCAATAGGAATACACGAGAAGGGCAAGTTTGGGCAGAAGTAGATTGGGAGAGAAAGGGAGATAATACATTCACATTTTTTCACTCACCAATCATTTTATTTTTAAAAATTCACTTGGTTCAAATTTTTTAATATATAAAAAGATACGTGGTTATCAATCATATTGTCAACCCTATCACCATCCACCCCAAACTACCACCTGCAACAAGTATCACTTTTGTTGGCCGCTGGTATATTCCTCCAGTTGCTTTTAACACATTGGCCTTAAGACATCCATGTAGAGATCTTCAGTTAATAGTTGGATAGAACGTGCTGAAGTTCAAGAAAGATACCTGGGCTCATGAAAAATCAACTCAATAGCAAGAAATCAAATAAGTGCATTAAAAAATGGGCAAAGAGCCTGAATAGACATTTTTTCCAGGTCTATTTCCAGCTATTCTATGCAATTAGATGACAGGTATATAGAAAGGTGTTCAACATCATTAATCATCAGGAAAACGCAAATCAAAATCATAATGAGATATCACTTCACACCTATTAGAATGGCTGTTAGAGAAAAGACAAGAAATAACAAGTGTTGATGAGGATGTTAAGAAAAGGGAACCCTGTACACTGTTGGTGGGAATGGAAACTGGTAAAGCCATTACAGAAAAGAGTATGGAGGTTCCTTTAAAAATTCAGACTATAACTACCATACGGTCCAGCAGCCCCACTTTGGGGTATACAACCAAAGGAAATAAAATCAGTGTCTCAAAGGAATGTCGCACTCCCACGTTCATTGTAGCATTACTCACAATACCTAAGATATGGAAACAACCTAAGGGTCTGTCATTCGATGAATGGATAAAGAAGTTGTGGTGTATATATGTAAACGATGGAATATAATTCAACCATAAAAAAGAAGGAAATCCTGCCATTTGCGACAACATGGATGAAACTGGAGGGCATTATGCTAAATGAAATAAGCCAGACAAAGACAAATACTATATGATATCGTTTATATGTGGAATCTAAACAAAAAAACAAATAAAAAGTCAAACTCATAGAAACAGAGAGCAGAATGGTGGTTGCCAGAGACTGGAGAGTGGAGGAAATGGGGAGATGTTGGTCAAAGAGTACAAACTTCTAACCATAAATGAATAAGTTCTGTACTTAGTCATTGTAAGGTACAACATGGTGCCTGTAGTTAATAATACTATATTGTACACTTGAAATTTGCTAAGAGAATAAATCATCTTTCCCCAAATTGAAAAGTTTTATATTTTTTTTTTTTTTTAAAGATTTTATTTATTTATTTGAGAGAGAGAATGAGAGAGAGAGCACATGAGAGGGGGGAGGGTCAGAGGGAGAAGCAGACTCCCTGCCGAGCAGGGAGCCCGATGCGGGACTCGATCCAGGGACTCCAGGATCATGACCTGAGCCGAAGGCAGTCGCCTAACCAACTGAGCCACCCAGGCGCCTGAAAAGTTTTATATTTTTATTGAAATATAACTGACATACGACATTGTGCAAGTTTAAGATGTACAACATGCTGATTTGATACACTTGTGTATTACAATGTGGTAAAAAAAATTTAAGATTTTATTTATTTGAGAGAATGAGCAAGCGAGAGAGAGCGAGAGCACAGGGGGTGCTGCGGAGCAGAGGGAGAGGGAGAAGCAGACTCCCTGCTGAGCAGGGAGCCCAACTCGGCGACCTGAGCAGAAGGCAGACTCTTAACTGACTGAGCCATCCAGGCTCCCCGCAAAGTGGTAAAATTTTAAGTGTTATCAACACACACACCAATGGTAATTCTTTGAGGTGAGGACATGTTAATTAACCTTACTATACTAATCATTTCACACTGTATGGTATATCAAATCATCACATTGTACACTTTAAATAGATACCATTTTTTTTGTCAATTATACCTCAATAAACCTGGGAAAATTTTTAAATCCTAACTTTTTCATTTCCTTCCCTGTTGTTCCTCCGCTGCCCTCCAGGACCCCACCTTCACCATCTCCCAGCCCCTGTAAGGTAGGAGTCAGGATAGGATTAACCAAGGTTTTGTATTACTTTTGTTGGCTCCTTACATCCCTGTAACAATAGGACTGCCTCATATTAGACAGGAGCCCCCAATTTCAGAGGCATTATTAGATATATTACTTTAACTAAAAATGACTGTTATTCTTTTTTTTTTTTTTAATGTTTTATTTATTTATTCATGAAAGTCAGAGAGAGAGAGAGAGGCAGAGGCAGAGGGAGAAGCAGGCTCCCCGCCTAGCAGGGAGCCCGATGTGGGACTCGATCCCAGAACCCTGGGATCATGACCTGAGCCGAAGGCAGACGCTTAACCATCTGAGCCACCCAGGCGCCCCAAATGACTGTTATTCTTGATCTGAACAAACAACAGAAACTTTTGTTTGCAAAGTTGTGGTAAGTAACAGCCAAGAGAGTTGGGAAGAACCTGAGGGAGGCTCATTATACTAATTATCTGGGGATCCCAAACCCCATCAAACTTTGGAGAAGAGTATATCCCTTAGGAAAACAAAGATGCAACCCAAATCTCTCAACCCTGATGTCACCTCCACAAAGAGATGTGTTTGTTCCAGGAATAGCTCACCCACTCGCCCCTAGAGCCCCATTGTCCACAGAAGAAATATCATCTCATAGAGACTGAGCCAATGTGAAGATGTAATAAAAGTCTCTGTCAGTCAAAGTCACCCCCATTAGTCCAAGAGGAGGATGAAGGAGGAATGCACCAAATGATAACTATATTTTTCCAAGGCTTCCCCCAGGATGAGCTTGCTGAAAATGGAAGATTTCAACATTCTGTGCTCAGCAGATCCTGTGACCTGAAAGCAGACAAAGTTCAAGGAAACCATTCTCCTACCCAGGGAATGCCGGCTGACCATTCGAGATGCTTTGGGGAAAGATAGGTGTTCTTAGAGAATGCCATCAAATTCATGAGAGATGAAGATCTCACACTAACAGCATAAGATCTACATTTAGAGTCATAGACAATATTGCAACCTCAAGAAATACCCATGAGAACCAGGTATCTTCTGCAATCCTATGAGTAGTGTACTTGGCATGGCCTGATTGGGACTTCCCCAGAGGGCTACTAGACACCTGACCTGGACCTGTGGGGTAATCACCTTGGTACTGCAGAGTGGCTTCTTCAACCCTCCTATTCCGTGCATTTTGTTCTTATATTCCTTTATAAGATTGGCACATCAAACACACACATGGTGTAACTTTAGCTGCACCATCCAGGTGAAAGCTAGGTAAACCAATCCTTATTCATTCAGTTGCTCACTTGCATTGAGGAATTTTGCCTGTCCCACCTTGTACACTGTGTAACTGGCCCTTGGAAAACCCAAAGCTCTGGACATTATTGAGTCTGGGTGAAACTTTCAATGCTTTTCCTTAGAAGGAGAGGATCTCACCCTCCTTCTAAATGAACCAGAACTGTCCAGAGACAATGCAATTCCAGCATAGCAGGACAAACCTCCAGGGCATCCACAGACTTCCCCACTGGGCACTGCATAACTGACTCTTAAAGCAGTGAATGGTCTAGGTAGATGGTGAGGCATGTTCAGGCTCATGGGCTGCCAGGCAAGTCTCCCCTTCATTCATCAAGCATATAGGATAAAAGGGGAAATGCCTGGGATTCAGGAAGTGGCCTGTTTCCCTTTGTATCTGGACTCCCCCCCCCCCCCCCCCCCATGTTGACTTCTGGTTTGAAATAGGAAAAAAGCCAGAAGATTATCAGCAACACTATCTATGTGCTATATCCTTGGCTGGTCACAAGGTGTTTTCATGGTTTGTCTGTGCTAAGATTATGATTCAGTATAAAGCCAGGGCTTTGATCTCCCCTCCCACTCACATCCAACTCTTCCTCATCTTAGTCTCTATTCCATCTTTCTTCCATTGTGTCCCACCAGGACTTCTCCTAAAAAGCTTTCATTCTGTTAGCTCCTGATGGTATTTCCGGGTATCACATTCATATTGGATCCTGCTTCTGGGTATCACATTTATGTTGGATTCTGCTTCTGTTCCAGAACAGCTGGGTAAGTTTCGTAGCTACTGGGTTCACCTTTGAACCTCAGAGACCTCTCTCTCTCTCTTTTTTTAAAGTAGGCTCCACGTCCAGCGTGGAGCCCAACTCGGGGCTTGAACGCACAACCCTGAGATCGAGAGTCGAACACTTAACCAACTGAGCCACCGAGGCTCCTCAAAACCCTCTTTTTCAAATGGCTGAGAATCTAAACAATGTTAAGCCTAGGAATAACACTGGGGAATAGCCCTCGTTATATCCCAGAGGCTGATCAACTATTTTGTGTTAAAAACTGTGAACAAATGTTAGATATGGTGGTAGTTTGTAGAATGAATGGTGTGGCCTGTGCTAAAAAGAAGATAAAACCATAAAAAAAGGAAAGTGTATACAGTTTACCAGTTCATCCTCTCTACTAGTATCCCCTAGCATTTCCTTCATTCCAAGTACCTAACATGGGTCACAATCTTATTCTCCAGTGACTGGCAAATAATTCTTGCTACAGCCCTGCAAGATGATTAAGGTTGTAGTTGATAATGTTTTGGGTTTTTTTTTTATGTTATGTTAGTCACCATACAGTACATCATTAGTTTTTGATGTAGTGTTCCATGATTCATTGTCGTTGATAATGTTTAAGGAAGGAAACTTCCAGGAATGCTGACTTTTTTTTTAAGATTTTTATTTTTAAGTAATCTCTACACCCAACATGGGGCTCAAACCTACAACCCTGAAATCATGCTCTACAGACTGAGCCAGCCAAGCACCCCTAGGGAATGCTGACTTCTATTTTTTATTTTTTTCTTTAAAGATTTTATTCATTTATTTGTCAGAGAGAGAGAGAGAGCACAACCAGGGGGAGCGGCAGGCAGAGGGAGAAGCAGACTCCCCACTGAGCTGAGCAGGGAGCCCGACGTGGGACTCGATCCCAGGATGCTGGGATCATGACCTGAGCTGAAGGCAGACGCTTAACTGACTGAACCATCCAGGCATCCCCGGGATGGTGACTTTTAAAGAGAGACATTTTTAAGGTTTGGTGGGTTTTGCTTCTGGGAGCCCTTTAGCAGACCCAACCAGAACTCTACTTACCAGCTCAAAATCCAGACGATTTCAAAGATGGAAAATGTCCCTTTAGAGAGTGTTTGTGGGGACACACCTCCATCTTCTCATGAGGAAAAGCAAACTCTCTTCACATGGGCCAATTTAAGACTACTTGGCATATGACTCTGCAAGGTTGCTGGCCCCTAGGAAGTACGACGTAAATGACATGTCCTCAACCTCTTCTGTGTCAAACACCACCACAGCCATCTCTCAGGTGTTTGAGGTGTTATTCACTCATTCAGTAAATGTTTATTGAAGCTGATTATTTCAGAAAACTTGTCCTTTTTTTTAAGGTTTTATTTATTTATTTGACAGAGAGAGAGGCAGCAAGAGAGGGAACACAAGCAGGGGGAGGGGGAGAGGGAGAAGCAGGCTTCCCGCCAAGCAGGGAGCCTGATGAAGGGCTCGATCCCAGGACCCTGAGATCATGATCTAAGCTGAAGGCAGACGCTTAACGACTGAGCCACCCATGCGTCCCATCAGGAAACTTGTTCTGAGGGCAGTATAAAATACAAATTAGTAAAGAACTTTTTTCACTCTGGGGCACCTGGGTGGCTCAGTCGTTGGGCGTCTGCTTTCCGCTTGGGTCATGGTCGCAGGGTCCTGGGATCTAGCCCCGCATCGGGCTCCCTGCTCAGCGGGAAGCCTGTTTCTCCCACTCCCACTCCCTCTGCTTGTGTTTCCTCTCTTGCTGTTTCTCTTTTTGTGTCAAATAAGTAAATAAAATCTTTTTTAAAAAAAAAAAGAAATTTTTGACTTAGTGAGCAACAAATGAAAAACAGCTATAAAATCCAATAAAAATCAAACAAGATATAATAAAACTATGAGGGATACAGAGGAAAGAATCATTCATTCAGAAAAGGTTTCATAAAAGTGATAGCACTTTTTGAGTAGAGACTTAAAGGATAAATAGGACTTGAAAGGCTGATAATTCCACACTGAAAGAATGTCACATGCAGAAGCACAGGTGCATAAAATAGAATTAAGGTATTGTAAAGAGTCTACTGTATCTAGAGCCCACGAGAAAATGTTATGAGAGAAGAACATGGATATACCATTTGAGAACAGATCCTTAAGAACCTTGACTATCAAACCCCCTCTTAGGAATTTTTATTTATGAACACATTATTTAACTTATTCTTTTTTTATTTGTAAGAGTTGTGCTTTTCTCTCATAGATTCTCTCTCTCTCTCTCTTATTAATCTAAACACTAGTGAAAGGCATCACATTTTCAGGTAATCTTGAAAAGCAATAGAGTTTCTGTACATTCTAAATCAGTTTACCCGAGCATATGGATCTGTGCAGTAAATGGCTAAGTTAAGCAAAAAGTTTACCACCCTCAAATATGAACCGCTTGTGTGCAAAGATCCACTATTGGACTAAATATAAGAATAAAAAGCATTGAAAACAGATTATAATGTTAGGGGTAAAGGGATTTGTTCAGTATCAAGAATAAAAGTTTGGTTAAAAGAGCGCCTGGGTGGCTCAGTTGGTTGGGCGACTGCCTTCGGCTCAGGTCATGATCCTGGAGTCCCTGGATCGAGTCCCGCATCGGGCTCCCTGCTCGGCAGGGAGTCTGCTTTGCCCTCTGACCCTACCCCCTCTCATGTGCTCTCTCTCATTCTCTCTCTCTCAAATAAATAAATAAATAAATAAAATCTTAAAAAAAAAAAAAAGTTTGGTTAAAAAAGTAAGCAAGGACAATTTTTGCTTTGGGGCCTTACTTACACCACCCTGAAAACCACCATTTTCTCCTCCAACACAAAGATGCCTGGGACCAAACATGAGACAGAAATCCCCAGGGTATCTACAAAACAAGCCTGAATAGTGAGTAAGAGGAAGATACCTCCCTCACAGAAATAAAGGACTCCTTCAGCTCAAAATGGAACACTCATCCCTGTTTCCTTTCAGTTCCAAGTGCCCTCAGGTCCTCAGAACGTCACAACTCCGGATGCTGCACACCTCTGATTGGCCACCCCCAGCAGACGTCAGAGGAGCCATGAGGAACCACAGCACTGTCACTGAGTTTGTCCTGCTGGGGCTCTCAGAGGCCTGTGAGCTCCAGATGCTCATCTTCCTGGGGCTGCTCTTGACCTACCTCCTCACTCTC